>NC_073269.2:58160000-58475000 GCF_029289425.2 Pan paniscus | reverse complement strand
AAGTGTACATGACCACACCCGGCTATTTTTAAAATTTTTTTGTAGACATAAGCTCTTGCTATGTTGCCCAGGCTGGTCTTGAACTTCTGGGCTCAAGTGATTTCTCCCACCTTGGCCTCCCGAAGTGCTGAGATTACAGGTGAGCCACCCCCACTCAGCCCGAAAAAATTGTTTCATACCATAATCTGACAATGATATTTCCACAACTTTTGGCAAAATGCTCTTCTAGCAAAATCATATTTATTGTATAATAAATATAATTATATAATCAATAAACAATAAACAAATCATGTTGATTTTATAATAAACACTTTTGTACAATAATTTTCATTGAACTAGGATAAAACGTATCTCAGGCAACTTTTGTGGGGAAAAGAAAGAGAGATCGGATTGTTTCTGTGTAGAAAGAAGTAGACATAGGAGACTCCATTTTGTTCTGTACTAAGACAAATTCTTCTGCCTTGAGATGCTGTTAATCTATGACCTTACCCCCAATCCCGTGCTCTCTGAAACATGTACTGTGTCAACTCAGGGTTAAATGGATTAAGGGCGGTGCAAGATGTGCTTTGTTAAACAGATGCCTGAAGGCAGCATGCTCCTTAAGAGTCATCACCACTCCCTAATCTCAAGTACCCAGGGACACAAACACTGCGGAAGGCCGCAAGGACCTCTGCCTTGGAAAGCCAGGTATTGTCCAAGGTTTCTCCCCATGTGATAGCCTGAAATATGGCCTCGTGGGAAGGGAAAGACCTGACCGTCCCCCAGCCCGACACCCATAAAGGGTCTGTGCTGAGGAGGATTAGTATAAGAGGAAGGCATGCCTCTTGCAGTTGAGACAAGAGGAAGGCGTCTGTCTCCTGCCCGTCCCTGGGCAATGGAATGTCTCGGTATAAATCCCGATTGTATGTTCCATGTACTGAGATAGGGGAAAACCGCCTTAGGGCTGGAGGTGGGGCATGTGGGCAGCAATACTGCTCTGTAAGGCATTGAGATGTTTATGTGTATGCATATCTAAAGCACTGCACTTGATTCTTTACCTTGTCTATGACGCAGAGACCTTTGTTCACGTGTTTATCTGCTGACCTTCTCTCCACTATTATCCTATGACCCTGCCACATCCCCCTCTCTGAGAAACACCCAAAAATGATCAATAAATACTAAGGGAACTCAGAGGCCGGGGGATCCTCCATATGCTGAACACTGGTCCCCTGGGCCCCCTTATTTCTTTCTCTATACTTTGTCTCTGTGTCTTTTTCTTTTCCAAGTCTCTCGTTCCACCTAACGAGAAACACCCACAGGTGTGGAGGGGCAACCCACCCCTTCATCTGGTGCCCAACGTGGAGGCTTTTCTCCAGGGTGAAGGTACGCTCGAGCGTGGTCATTGAGGACAAGTCGACGAGAGATCCCGAGTACGTCTACAGTCAGCCTTACGGTAAGCTTGTGCGCTCGGAAGAAGCTAGGGTGACAATGGGGCAAACTAAAAGTAAACTAAAAGTAAATATGCCTCTTATCTCAGATTTATTAAAATTATTTTAAAAAGAGGGGGAGTTAGAGTATCTACAAAAAATCTAATCAAGCTATTTCAAACAATAGAACAATTTTGCCCACGGTTTCCAGAACAAGGAACTTTAGATCTAAAAGATTGGAAAAGAATTGGCAAGGAACTAAAACAAGCAGGTAGGAAGGGTAATATCATTCCACTTACAGTATGGAATGATTGGGCCATTATTAAAGCAGCTTTAGAACCATTTCAAACAGAAGAACATAGCGTTTCAGTTTCTGATGCCCCTGGAAGCTGTGTAATAGATTATAAAGAAAAGACAGGGAAAAATTCCCAGAAAGAAACAGAAAGTTTACATTGCGAATATGTAGCAGAGCTGGTAATGGCTCAGTCAACACAAAATGTTGACTATAATCAATTACAGGAGGTGATATATCCTGAAACATTAAAATTAGAAGGAAAAGGTCCAGAATTAGTGGGGCCATCAGAGTCTAAACCAAGAGTGCCAAGTCCTCTTCCAGAAGGTCAGGTGCCTGTAACATTACAACCTCAAACACAGGTTAGAGAAAATAAGACCCAACTGCCAGTAGCTTATCAATACTGGCCACCAGCCGAACTTCAGTATCGGCCACCCCCAGAAACTCAGTATGGATATCCAGGAACGCTCCCAGCACCACAGGGCACCATACCCTCAGCCGCCCACTAGGAGACTTAATCCTACGGCACCACCTAGTAGACAGAGTAGTGAATTACATGAAATTATTGATAAGTCAAGAAAGGAAGGAGATACTGAGGCGTGGCAATTCCCAGTAATGTTAGAACCGATGCCACCTGGAGAAGGAGCCCAAGAGGGAGAGCCTCTCACAGTTGAGGCCAGATACAAGTCTTTTTTGATAAAAATGCTAAAAGATATGAAAGAGGGAGTAAAACCATATGGACCCAACTCCCCTTATATGAGGACATTATTAGATTCCATTGCTCATGGACATAGACTCATTCCTTATGATTGGGAGATTCTGGCAAAATCGTCTCTCTCACCCTCTCAATTCTTACAATTTAAGACTTGGTGGATTGATGGGGCACAAGAACAGGTCCGAAGAAATAGGGCTGCCAATCCTCCAGTTAACATAGATGCAGATCAACTATTAGGAACAGGTCAAAATTGGAGCACTATTAGTCAACAAGCATTAACGCAAAATGAGGCCATTGAGCAAGTTAGAGCTATCTGCCTTAGCGCCTGGGAAAAAATCCAAGACCCAGGAACCGCCTGCCCCTCATTTAATACAGTAAGACAAGGTTCGAAAGAGCCCTACCCTGATTTTGTGGCAAGGCTCCAAGATGTTGCTCAAAAGTCAATTGCCGATGAAAAAGCCCGTAAGGTCATAGTGGAGTTGATGGCATATGAAAACGCCAATCCTGAGTGTCAATCAGCCATTAAGCCATTAAAAGGAAAGGTTCCTGCAGGATCACATGTAATCTCAGAGTATGTAAAAGCCTGTGATGGAATCGGAGGAGCTACGCATAAAGCTATGCTTATGGCTCAAGCAATAGCGGGAGTTGTTTTAGGAGGACAAGTTAGAACATTTGGAGGAAAATGTTATAATTGTGGTCATATTGGTCATTTAAAAAAGAATTGCCCAGTCTTAAATAAACAAAATATAACTATTCAAGCTACTACAACAACAGGTAGAGAGCCACCTGACTTATGTCCAAGATGTAAAAAAGGAAAACATTGGGCTAGTCAATGTCTTTCTAAATTTGATAGAAATGGGCAACCATTGTCGGGAAACGAGCAAAGGGGCCAGCCTCAGGCCCTGCAACAAACTGGGGCATTCCCAATTCAGCGCTTTGTTCCTCAGGGTTTTCAGGGACAACAACCCCCACTGTCCCAAGTACCTCAGGGAATAAGCCAGTTACCACAATACAACAATTGTCCCCTGCCACAAGCGGCAGTGCAGCAGTAGATTTATGTACTATACAAGCAGTCTCTCTGCTTCCAGGGGAGCCCCCACAAAAAATCCCCACAGGAGTATATGGCCCACTGCCTGAGGGGACTGTAGGACTAATCTTGGGAAGATCAAGTCTAAATCTAAAGGGAGTTCAAATTCATAGTGGTGTGGTTGATTCAGACTATAAAGGCGAAATTCAATTGGTTATTAGCTCTTCAATTCCTTGGAGTGCCAGTCCAGGAGACAGGATTGCTCAATTATTATTCCTGCCATATATTAAGGTTGGAAATAGTGAAATAAAAAGAACAGGAGGGTTTGGAAGCACTGCTCCGACAGGAAAGGCTGCCTATTGGGCAAGTCAGGTCTCAGAGAACAGACCTGTGTGTAAGGCCATTATTCAAGGAAACTAGTTTGAAGGGTTTGTAGACACTGGAGCAGATGTCTCTATCATTGCTTTAAATCAGTGGCCAAAAAATTGGCCTAAACAAAAGGCTGTTACAGGACTTGTCGGCGCAGGCACAGCCTCAGAAGTGTATCAAAGTACGAAGATTTTACATTGTTTAGGGCCAGATAATCTAGAAAGTACTGTTCAGCCAATGATTACTTCAATTCCTCTTAATCTGTGGGGTCGAGATTTATTACAACAATGGGGTGCGGAAATCACTATGCCCGCTCCATTATATAGCCCCACGAGTCAAAAAATCATGACCAAGATGGGATATATACCAGGAAAGGGACTAGGAAAAAATGAAGATGGCATTAAAGTTCCATTTGAGGCTAAAATAAATCAAGAAAGAGAAGGAATAGGGTATCCTTTTTAGGGGCAGCCACTGTAGAGCCTCCTAAACCCATACCATTAACTTGGAAAACAGAAAAACCGGTGTGGGTAAATCAGTGGCCACTACCAAAACAAAAACTGGAGGCTTTATATTTATTAGCAAATGAACAGTTACAAAACAGACATACTGAGCCTTCATTCTCACCTTGGAATTCTCCTGTTTGTAATTTAGAAGAGATCCAGAAAATGGCATATGTTAACTGACTTAAGGGCCATAAACGCCGTAATTCAATCCATGGGGCCTCTGCAACCTGGGTTGCCCTCACCGGCCATGATCCCAAAAGACTGGCCTTTAATTATAATTGACCTAAAGGGTTGCTTTTTTACCATCCCTCTGGCGGAGCAGGATTGCGAAAAATTTGCCTTTACTATACCAGCCATAAATAATAAAGAACCAGCCACCAGGTTTCAGTGGAAAGTGTTACCTCAGGGAATACTTAATAGTCCAACTATTTGTCAGACTTTTGTAGGTCGAGCTCTTCAAGCAGTTAGAGACAAGTTTTCAGACTGTTATATCATTCATTATGTTGATGATATTTTGTGTGCTGCAGAACCGATAAATTAATTGACTGTTGTTATACATTTCTGCAAGCAGAGGTTGCCAACGCAGGACTGGCAATAGCATCTGATAAGATACAAACCTCTACTCCTTTTCATTATCTAGGGATGCAGATAGAAAATAGAAAAATTAAGCCACAAAAAATAGAAATAAGAAAAGACACATTAAAAACACTAAATGATTTTCAAAAATTGCTGGGAGATATTAATTGGATTCGGTCAACTCTAGGCATTCCTACTTATGCCATGTCAAATTTGTTCTCTATCTTAAGAGGAGACTCAGACTTAAAAAGTAAAAGAATGTTAACCCCAGAGGCAACAAAAGAAATTAAGTTAGTGGAAGAAAAAATTCAGTCAGCGCAAATAAATAGATCCCTTAGCCCCACTCCAACTTTTGATTTTTGATACTGCACATTCTCCAACAGGCATCATTGTTCAAAATACTGATCTTGTGGAGTGGTCATTCCTTCCTTACAGTACAGTTAAGACTTTTACATTGTATTTGGAGCAAATAGCTACATTAATTGGTCAGACAAGATTACGAATAATAAAATTATGTGGAAATGACCCGACAAAATAGTTATCCCTTTAACCAAGGAACAAGTTAGACAAGGCTTTATCAATTCTGGTGCATGGCAGATTGGTCTTGCTAATTTTGTGGGAATTATTGATAATCATTACCCAGAAACAAAAATCTTCCAGTTCTTAAAATTGACTACTTGGATTCTACCTAAAATTACCAGATGTGAACCTTTAGAAAATGCTCTAACAGTATTTACTGATGGTTCCAGCAATGGAAAAGCGGCTTACACAGGGCCAAAAGAACGAGTAATCAAAACTCCATATCAATCGGCTCAAAGAGCAGAGTTGGTTGCAGTCATTACAGTGTTACAAGATTTTGACCAACCTATCAATATTATATCAGATTCTGTATTTCTTCTTCCTATGAAAGGAGGTAGTTAACTTGCCTTAGGTAGATAGCAAGAAAAGGGTCTCTGGAGAGTCCCTGGCCCATGGGTCAGTGCCTCATCCCCACCTAACAGAAAAAGCAGCCTGGGAAAAAATTCAAGGTGCAGGGACCGATAAGGGAACTAGCACAAGGTGTTATGCCTACGGCTGCACAGATGGAAAAGGCCCATTTGGATAAAAGCTTGCGCAGCCCTCCATCTCACTCAGCTAAGGGAGCAGGCCTGGCACAGAAATGCCTTTTGCCTTTGTAGAGTCAGTGGGCTCCCAGGCAAAAGTTTCTTCTCCCTTTGTGGACATGGGCACAGTGGGCTCCAATAAGCTCAGGTGGGCACTCTATTTTCCTTTATTGGACTGTAAGTCTGGCTTCTATGAATCATCACTTCAGCCCCTAATTGGTCCTGGGCCAAGCTTTCACTTCAGCTTCTAATAGGTCCCGGGCCAAGCTGAGGTGTGCATTCTCCAAGACAGCCCGCAGACTAAGCACATTCCTTCCCCTTTCCATTCCATAAAAACCCCAATATGGACCTCATAGTGAGTACTCCTGTTCAGGAGCCCCTCTCTGCTGGCAGACAGCTTTCTCCTCTTGCTTATTAAACTTCCGCTCCAAACTCACTTTTATGTCCACACTCCTTTTCTTGGAGGTAGGACAAAGAACCCGAGGTGTTATCTCAAATGAGAGACTGTTACATCTTGGTGCATTGCTGAGACTACATTATGATGCCCATCTGGTCAACTGATTATTATAAAGACTGAGTGCTCCCTCATTTGTCACCAGGTATTAGTTCAAACCACAAGTAAGTACCCACACCCCAGCCCGACGCTTCAACAATCATAACACCCAAAGTAGTCACCTATCCCAGTTTTCTCATGACATTTTTGGACCAACTGGGGAAGTCTAACCTGCTTTCCTCAGAAAGTCTTATTATGTAATAAACATTCTCAGACCACTTCAGTACATAGCATCATCATTCTCAATACCCAAGCCAAACCTTAGGTGGACATCAAACAAGTTCTAGTGGAGGCCAGGTACATGGCTCATGCCTGTAATCCTAGCACTTTGGGAAGCTGAGGTGGGTGGGTCATTTGAGCCCAAGAGTTGGAGACCAGCTGGGCAACATTGTGACCAAAAGACACCCCAAAATTAGCTGGGTGTGGTGGTGTGCGCCTGTAGTCACAGCTATTCATGAGGCTAAAGTGGGAGGATCACTTGAGCCGGGGAGGTTGAGGCTGCAGTGAGCCCTAACTGTGCCACTGCACTCCAGCCTGTGCAACAGAGACCCTGTCTCAAATTTAAAAAAAAAAACTTTTTTTTAAGCTTCTAGTGGAGTGGGCAAAAGTTCAAATTACCACGAAGGTTGTGGGGGTAAATATGTGAAGTTCCTAGTTAAAATACCAAAGCAAAACACAATTCCATTCTGTGTGTCCACCCTTACGAGGAAATTTATGAACATTAGTAATTTCAAATTATGTCACTGAGCACAAGGACAAAAAAAGAGATTGTGTTACACTATTTTTAACCTTATCCTCACACTTTTATCTCATAATATTTGTCATATTTGTATTTTTGCTACATAAAAATGAAAGTGTGGGCCAGGCACAGTGGCTCACGCCTATAATCCCAGCACTTTGGGAAGCCAAGGTGGGTGGATCACCTGAGGTTGGGTGTTTGAGACCAGCCTGGCCAACATGGTGAAACCCTGTCTCTACTAAAAATACAAAAAAATTAGCCAGGCCTGGTGGCGGGTGCCTGTAATCTCAGCTACTCGGGAGGCTGAGGCAGAAGAATTGCTTGAACCCAGGAAGTGGAGGTTGCAGTGAGTCAAGATCGCGCCATTGCACTCCAGCCTGGGTGACAAAGCGAGACTCTCAAAAAAAAAAAAAAAAAAAAAAAAAGAGAGAGAGAGACAATGTGTGCCATGGGTCTAATTTAGCACACAAGAAAAAGGCACATAGAAATATAATGATACGCTAAACATTTGCCAAGGGCTATGAACACATTTGAGGGTATAGGATGCTGGAGTTGCACTGCTTTGGGATTTTCACTGTACCCACAGAAGCATTCTAGGGCAGAGCACAGATACAATAATTCAAGTACTAAGTATGATTACTCATATTCACACTTACCTAAGGATATGTACCCAAAGGACATGTTTCATTTCACAACCAGAAAACTTGCTCTGGATGCTCCAATCTTAAAATCCCAATGGTGCATTACTGTGTGCTACAGAGTATCCATCCTCCTGAGGTGGGATGAAATTATGACGGTAGAAAACACATGATTCATTCATACTTAGGAAAAATGAAACTTTATTACTACAAACATGAGAGCTGCATACATTCTAAATCAAATGGTTGCAACTTATAATACCAAGAATTAAATGTGAATCCTACTTAAGAATATGCTGATCTGGACAGGCGCGGTGGCTCACGCCTGTAATCCTAGCACTTTCAGGCTGAGGCAGATGGATCGCCTGAGGTCAGGAGTTTGAGACCAGTGTGGCCAACGTGGTGAAACCCCATCTCTACTAAAAATACAAAAATTAGCTGGGTATGGTGGTACACGCCTGTAATCCCAGCTACTTGGGAGGCTGAGGCAGGAGAATTGCTTGAACCCGGGAGGTGGAGGTTGCAGTGAGCCGAGATCGCGCCACCGCACTACAGCCTGGGTGACAAGGGCGAAACTCTGTCTCATCTAAAAAAAGAATATGCTGATCCAGTCATTTTGATTAAACTCTCAACTGTGATATAACTGTTCTCTATTCCATTTCAAAAATGAGGCTGGACACCGTGGTTCATGCCTGTAATCCCAGCACTTTGGGAGGCTGAGGTGAACATATCACTTGAGGTCAGGAGTTGGAGACCTGCCTGGCCAATATGGTAAACACTGTCTCTACTAAAAATACAAAAATGAACTGGGTGTGGTGGCGCACGTCTGTAGTCTCAGCTACTTAGGAGGCTAAGGCAGAAGGACTGCTTGAACCCAGGAGGCGGAGGGTGCAGTGAGCCAAGAACACACAACTACACTCCAGCCTGGGCAACAGAGTGAAACTCTATCTCCAAAAAAAAAAAAAAAAAAAAGTCTATTTCTCATCAGTCTTTGCTAAACAGCAGGTACTGCTGTTCAATGGAGAAGGTGGCTACCTTTTTCCTTGCATTATTTCTACCATATAATCAGACACTAGCAACCTATTACTCTCTTCCCACTAATAACCTATGCCTTAAGATTACAGCATACTCTATTTCATGGTCAGTTGGTGGACACTGAAGCTCTGTGCACTTATGTCAGGAGAAAGTGTGCTGACTGCAACAGTATGACGACGGTCATCAGTTTTATGTTACTCTGCCCACCTCCATGCTCTCTAAATCAGACAATATTTAATCTCAAAAGACAATGTCCTTCATCAGGAAATTGGATAGAAATAATCCTCAGCTAATGAAGTCAGCCCTGTCATCCTACTGATTCTTTCCCAGGGACCACAGTGAATGGCCTGTATGGAAGGCACATGAAGAGACTTCAAAGTCACAAAGAGTAAAGTAGCCTTTTCTATAAGCTCCAAATAATTGAATGCTTTATAGCCTGAATAAAACTGGTCATTTACAAGCCGTTGCACCTTTGATATACATCACATCATGAGATTCAACATATTTTGACTTAGCATTATTCTGCATTATGCAATATCATAGATTAGTATCAGAGAACCAGAGACAGAGTTACTTCTTGTGTAAATCCTATCGTGTTCTATAGCAATGGTCCTTGAATAATAGCCCAAGTACACACAATTCACCTGTGTGCTTTCATCCTCCACAGTGATGTGGTGATGTCTAGTGATTTGGCAGGCCTTGATAAAGCCTGTCACATACATTTCATTTATATGATTTCCACTTAGTATGAACTCACTGATGTTGATTAATGCTAGAACTCATGATGATGGTTTTCCCATACACAGTTTGTAGGGACTCTCATGAATGAACTCTCTGATGCTGTGCAAGGTCAGAATTGTGACTGAAGACCTTACTGCACAGGGTGCATTTGTAAGGTTTCTCTCCAATGTGAATTCTATGGTGATTGGTGAGGGAAGACTTGTGAGTGAAGATCTTGCCACATTCTTTACACTCATGAGATTTCTTTTCAGTATGGATTGCAAGATGGGCAGTAAGGCCTGAACACCCTCGAAATGCTTTGCCACATTTATTACATCTGTAAGGCCTCTCTCCAGTATGAATTATTTGATGTCTTGTAAGGTATGACGCTTGATTAAAGACCTTGCCACATTCATTACATTTGTAAGGCTTTTCTCCTGTATGAATTTTCTGATGGCATACAAGGTTTGAACTGCGACTGAAGACCTTACCACATCTGTTACATTTGTAAGGCTTCTCTCCAGTATGAATTCTATGATGACTGGTTAGAGAAGACTTGTACCTGAAGACTTTGCCACATTCTTTACATTCATAAGGTTTCTCTCCACTATGGATTAGAAAATGGGCAGTAAGGTCTGAAAACTCTCTAAACGCTGTGCCACATTTATTACATTTGTAAGGCTTCTCATCAGTATGAGTTTTTCGATGTCGTATAAGGTCTGATTTCTGACTAAAGATCTTGCCACACTGACTGCATCCATAAGGTCTCTCTCTAGTATGAATTCTCTGATGAGAGGTCAGGAAACACTTGCGCCCAAAGACCTTGTCACATTCTTTACATTTGTAAGGTTTCCTTCCAGTGTGAATTAACTGATGGGTTATGAGGCTGGAACGCACTGAAAATGCTTTGCCACATTCTTCACATTTGTAAGGTTTCTCACCAGTATGAACTGTTTGATGTTCTGCTAGATATGAATGGCGACTAAAGACCTTGCCACATTTATTACAACTGTAAGGTTTCTCTCCAGTATGAATTTTTTGATGTCGTACAAGGTGTGCAATTTGATTGAAGACCCTGTCACATTCATGACATTTGTAAGGCTTCTCTCCCGTATGAATTCTTTGATGTTGTGCAAGCTTTGAACTGCTTCGAAAGACTTTGTCACATTCATGACATTTGTAAGGCTTCTCTCCAGTATGAATTCTTTGATGTTGTGAAAGGTTTGAATTGCTACTAAAGAGCTTGCCACATTCATGACATTTGTAAGGCTTCTCTCCAGTATGCATTCTTCGATGTATCACAAGCTTTGAACTGCAACTAAAGACCTTGCCACATTCACTGCATTTGTAAGGATTATCTGCGTTATGGATTACTTGGTTAGTAAGGCTTGCAGATGCTCTAAAGACTTGGCCATGCTCATTACATTTATAAGCTTTTTCCCTAATGTGTGCTTTCTGTTCTTGTGGAAGTAATGGCGCATGATCAAAATTATTTCTATATTTATTTAAAAGGTGGGATTTGACACTGGAAGAAATTTTTTCAAGCGGTGAAACTGAGGAATTGTCACTGATGGGTTTTTCAAAATGCTTACACCCAGAAACTTTCCTTTCAGCTTGAAATAGCTGTAGATTACTCAGATGTAACTGAAAAGTGAATCCAAGTTGATTTTTACAAGGCTTGTTTCCTGCATTACTTCCCAATTTAGAGCTCCTCTCTAAAACAGAAAGAAAAAAGTGGAACTTCAACCCATGATAATGGCATCCTTCAGGTCTGACAGAGGGTCTAGATTCTGCCTCACCTGACTCAGACATTGGTAGGAGTATCAGGGTATTGTGTATATCATGCTGGCAGTGCAGAAAACACAAGGAACTGAGGTGATGCATTGCAGCAGTGGGGAATCTGCAGGAGTCGAGAGAATTATGGGTAAATCTGAAAGAGATTATGAGCAGAGAAATACAACAGAAACTGAAATCTTCTGGGAAGAAGCAGGGATGAGCCTCTTAGGGAAAATCAGAAATCCAAGAAGAGCTGTATAGACATTAATAATGGCACTTCCACAAGCCAGAAGAAACACATCCCCAGAAAAGGACTGAGTGTTCCCACATGTAGGAAGCTGAAGGCCCAAGAGATGTGACCAGCTCAACATTCCACTGGAGGCTATATGATCAAACAACAAACTATCATGAATGCAGGATGTGGGCAAACTCACGACTGCGCCTGACACCAGAAGGTTTGCTGAAGGTAATCACTCTCTGGTGCCATGCTCATTGAAATTATCTACTGGGACATCTACAGTCTATTGTTCAAAGAATGCAGTCTTGCAAACCTGATGTAAATCAAGCCGCTGACCAATAACCACCCCCTCCCCCTGCCACCGTCTCCTTTACTCAATAAAATACAAAGGGCTCTAAAGCTCAGGGCCCTTGTTCACTAGAAGGAGCCCCCTGACCCCTTCTTCCAAATATACACCTTTGTCTTTTATTCCAATGTTCACCCCCTTTGTTCAGTCCCCCAAGGTCTGTGCAGGTGGCAACTGGTGACCCAGAACAGGGACTTCGAGGATGTCGGACAAGTGGCCTCCGAATATAGGACTTTGAGGACATGAACAAAGAAGGTTCTGCTGGAGTAGAGGAACTGAAATTCACAAGGTGAATGGGGAACCCTGGATGAGTCGGCTGGCAGCAGATATAAGGTCAGTGCCCTAAAGAGGTACTGGGAGCGATATAATGTCAGTGCTCTAAAGTACTGGGAATGGGAAGTTTTCTGAATCAGGGTAACATGGGGCAGAATTTGTCTGTTGAAAAAAAACACTATGTGCAGTTGTTTAAAGTTCTATTGAGACAGTCTGGAACTCAGGTTAATTCACAGACATTAAGCTTCTCTGCAGGAGATTATTATGCATAGCCCATGGTTTCCACAGGCAGGCACTCTTGATGTGGAAAATTGGGACACAGCAGGAAAAGGATTAAAAAAGGCTCATCAAAAAGGTCTTAAAGTTGATTCTTCTGTCTTCACGTGGAGTCTAGTTCGTACTGTTCTGCCATTATCTCATTATTCTGCTGGGCAGCAGACTGAGTCTAAAAATCTCAAAGAATCTGTTGTCCCATCCACAGATCCAATTGAAAACAAAAAACAGGAAAGCGAGGATAAAAATTGGTTTTTACCACCCCCTCCAGTTGCAGCAACATCTGTACCACCTCCTTCAGTAGCAGAAATAGAGACCTCAGTACAAAGAATGTTACACTCTGCTGCCATAGCTGGAGAGCCCTTAGGACCTTGTGCTTTTCCTATTTCCATAAGGCCTGATCCAAACAATCTACATCAGTTTATTCATGAAAATACCCCACTAGAGTTTAGTTGTTGAAGGAATTACAAACGAGTGTAGTTAACAATGGAGTACAGAGCCCATTCACTTTAGGATTGCTAGAATCTGTATTCGGTGCTACGTGCCTTCTACTCTTTGATGTAAAACTTTTGGCGCAAACTTGTCTGCTACTGCGTATCTGACAGGGAATTTAAATTGGCAAGAACTGTGTGCAAACCAGGCTAGACAGAATCGTGCCGCTTGTCAAGGAGACATTACAGAGGATATGCTATTGGGTAATGACCCTTATTCAGACCTGGAACATCAAATGGCACCCCCAGCTGCTGCTTATCAGCAGCGTTCACAGGCTGCTAAATGCGCCCGGGCCACAATTCCAGATGAGGGAGTCCTAGTACAATCCTTTTTGCATATCATGCAAGGGTTGTAGGAGCCCTATGCACAATTTCTTGCAAGATTACAAGAGGCAGTGAAGCGTCAGATTCCTCATGCCACTGCCGCAGAAATGCTAACCTTAACTTTAGCTTTTGAGAATGCAAACGTGGATTGTAAATGTGCACTGGCACCTGTAAGGTGTACAAAAGACTTGGGAAATTTTCTCAGAGCTTGTTAGGATGTAGCAACTGAGCTTCATTGCTCTTCAATGATAGCTGAAGCATGGCTAATTTAGTAGTTGACAAATCTAAAAGGAGCCAAGGGTCAAACCCTAAATTGGGAAAATGTTGTACCTGCGGAAAAACCAGACATTTTAAAAAGGAATGCCACCAGATCTCAGGACAGAAAGGACCTCACAATGCAGTGCCCCCCCGCCAACCCCCAGCAGAAAAACGCCAGCACTCTGTCCTCGCTGTAACAAAGGAAATCACTGGGCTCATCAGTGCCACTCAAGACTTCATCAGAATGGCACCCCTCCTGCTGGGAAATGAGAAGGTGGCCTGGACCCGGGCCCCTCAAACAATGAGGGCATTCTCAGTCCAGACCACAAGCCCATTTCAGGGATGGGTCCCAAGAGAAACATTGATTCCCTCACCCCAGGAACACCAGGAAGTGCAGGATTAGATCTCCCAGTCAAGAAAAATAACAGTAGTTGGTGGAGACAAACCTATCAAAATTCCCACTGGCATTTGGGGACCTTTACCAAGAGGATACATGGAACTAATTTTAGGCAAAGGCCGCCTTAACTTGCAAGGCATCACTGTAGTCCCAGGAGTGACTGACTCCGATTATGAAGGAGAAATTCAAGTAGTTTTAATGTCACAAGATCTTTGGGTTTTTGAACCAGGAGAATATACTGCTTAGCTATTGCTTATTCCCTGCAAATTACACCCATCTTCACAAAAGGAGAAATGAGGAAATAAAGGGTTTGGGAGCACAACTACATAGGAAACTTATCTATCCCAATCCATAGCCTCTAATAGACCTACCTGTGTAGTACTAATTAAAGGAAAGAAATTTTATGGGCAAATGGACACAGGAGCTGATGTGTCAGTCATATCCAGTAAAGACTGGCCCCCAGCATCAACTCTCAGACTAACCACACCCCTAGTGGGAGTAGGAGCAGCTAAAAGTGTTCAACAGAGTGCTGAGATTTTACCTTGTCTTGGTCTGGATGGTCAGTCAGGTACTTTCCAGTCTTATGTTGCAAATACAGCCATCAATTTATGGGGTTGAGACTTACAGCATGAGATATGAGACTTTTACAAATGAAAACTTTGGTAACCCAGGATTTAAAATGTTGAAGGACATGGGATATGAAAGTAGAAAAGGTTTAGGGAAATTCCTACAAGGAAACCCTAACCCGTTCTCAGTAACTGGAAAAACAGAAAAGGGCTAGGACGTCAGGATTTCTGATGGGGTCATTGATATCTCTCCTCTGCCCACTGCCTTACCATTAGAATGGCTTAGTGAGAAACTTGTGTGGGCCCCTAACACAGGGGAAGCTAGATCAACTTCATCTGTTGGTAAAAGAACAATTGAATGCAGGACATATAGAGAAGTGAGTTAGCCCCTGAAATTCACTGGTATTTGTTATTCCAAAAAAGCCTGGAAGACGGTGACTGCTGCATGATTTCAGAGCTATTAATGCACAAATTAAACCAATGGGTGCATTACAGCAAGGTTTACCTTCCCCGACAGCCATTCCAAGAGACTGGCCTCTTGTAGTAATAGATTTTAAGGATTGTTTCTTTATTATACCATTACACGAGAAGCATAAGCCTCAATTTGCCTTCTCTATGCCTTCTATTAATCATAGAGAACCTGTTTCTTGCTATCAGTGGAAAGTTTTACTTGAAGGCATGCTTAACAGTCCTACATTATGTCACCATTTTGTAGCAAGAGCATTAAAGGAGTCTCAAAATATGTTTCCCACTGCGTGTATCATTCATTTTATGGATGATATTCTTCTGGCCACTCCTACAGATCAAATTTACATCAATTATTCAGAGATGTAAAGCAAGATCTTATTAAATGGAATCCCAAAATTGCTCCAGAGAAAGTGCAAATAACTTCCCCATACCATTACGTAGGAAATATTGTTACGAAGAGGAGTGTACGGCCATAGAAAGCAGTTCTTGGTAAAGACACATTATAGACTTTAAATGATTTTCAACAAATACTAGGAGATATTAATTGGCTACGCCCTATGCTAGGTATTGCCACCTATCAACTTACACATCTTTACCAAACCCTGCAAGGAGATTCTTCCTTAAATTCCCTGTGCCCCTTAAGAGGCTGAAGAGGAATTATAGCTTATAGAGCAAATGCTTCAGCAGAGACATGCCTCCCGGCTACAGCCACAAAAACCTTTGTTTTTGTTTATTCTCTCTACCCCCCATCTCCAACAGAACTTTTAGGTAGGCCAATGCTTAGACAAATCTGTAACAGTAATACATAAACACAAAGGGGAGATGTAGGGAACCGATGGCCTGAGAGACATGACCAACTCAGCGTTCCACTGGAGGCTATATGACCAAACAGCAAACTGTTTATCATGAGTGCAGGATGTGGGCAAACTTATGACTGCACCTGCCGCCAGAAGCTTTGCTGGAGGCAATCATTCCCTGGCGCTGTGCTCATTGAGATTATCTACTGGGACATCTAGAGCCTATTGTTCAAAGAATGCAGTCTTGCAAGCCTGCTGTAAATCAAGCCGCTGACCGACAATCACCCCCACCCTTCTCCCTCTTTTACCCAATAAAATGTGAAGGGCTCTAAAGCTCAGGGCCCTTGTCCATTAGAAGCAAGGAGCCCCCTGACCCTTTCTTCCAAATATACTCTATTGTCTTTGTCTTTTATTCCCACATTTGTTCCCTTTGTTCAGTCCCCCAAGGTCCATGCAGGTGGCACCCACACCCTTTACAACAGGTTGATTTGTAAAGGTCTCACCCTGTACAGTTCTTACATAAAAGAACTGGAACAGCCAGTGCAGCGGCTCATGCCTGTAATCCCAGCACTTTGGGAAACCAAGGGGGGATGGATAACTTGAGGTCAATAGTTAGAGACCTCTGGCTGGGCATGGTGGCTCATGCCTATAATCCCAGCATTTTGGGAGGCCAAGGTGAGCGGATCACCTGAGGTCAGGAGTTCAAGACCAGTCTGACCAACATGGTGAAACCCCGTCTCTACTAAAAATACAAAAATTAGCCAGGCGTGATGGTGTGTGCCTAGTCCCAGCTACTCAGGAGGCTAAGACAAGAGAATTGCTTGAATCTTGGATGTGGAGGTTGAAGTGAGACAAGATCATGGCACTGCACTCCAGCCCCTGGGTAACAGAGAAAGACTCCATCTCAAAAAAAACAAAAACAAAAACAAACAAACAAAAAAACCTGGGAGAAGTGGTTGTTTTAGCAAACCTAAAATAAAAATTACAAGGCCTACATAAGGACATTGAAATAAACAAACAAACAAAAAAAAACAAATCTCCACAAACCCAACCTAGAAAAAGGCAGCCCTCTGATTACTTTACAAATTTTGAAAGCAACTGTCTTAAGATGCTTAACCAGCTGAAACATAAATGAGATAGACAACTAAATGAAATCAGGAAAACGATGCATGAAAAGGAGTATCATGGAGGGTGCCTGTAATCCCAGCTACCTGGGAGGCTGATGCAGGAGAATCGCTTAAACCCGGGAGGTGGAGGCTGCAGTGAGCCAATATCATGCATGGCACTGCACTCCAGCCTGGGCAACAAGAGTGAAACTCCGTCTCAAAAAAAAAAAAGAGACTTGACCATTCTAACTAAAATTAACCCAAATACATTCACACAGAGACATACTATAAAGAAATTATCAAGAGTCAAAAAAAGACAAAGACAAAATCTTGACAGCAGCAACAAAAAAGAGACTTGTCAGACAATACTAAACTCTGTAAGATTATATATATTTTCCAGCAGACATCTTCAGGCTAGAAAGCAGTGAGGTGATATATTGAAAGTGCTTAAAGAAAAATAGGCAAAACAGCAATGAAGAATACTACACTTAGCAAAACTCACCTGCAAAAATAAAGGTGAATTTTAGACTTTCCTAAAGAAGAGCTGAGGAAGTTAATTAGTATTCTAGACCTGTCCAAGAAGAAATGCTAAAACGAGCATTCAAGATGAAATGAAAGCACTCTAGACGGTATCTTTAACCCATATGAAAATATAAAGGTCATCACAGGCAGGGCGCAGTGGCTCATGCCTGTAATCCCAACAACTTGGGAGGCTGAGGTGGGTGGATCACCTGAGGTCAGGAGTTCGGGACCAGCCTAGCCAACATGGTGAAACCCCGTTTCTCCTAAAAATACAAAAACTAGTTGGGCGTGGTGTCTGTAATCCCAGCTACTCGGGAGGCTGAGGCAGGAGAATCGCTTGAACCCAGGAGGCAGAGGTTGCAGTAAGCCAAGATCCTGCCATTGCACTCCAGCCTGGGCAACAGAGCAAAACTCCATCCCCCAAAAATAAAAATAAAAAGCTCATCATAAAAGGTCAACAAATGATCAAACACAGAAACAAGTATTATTGCACTTTTCATTTGTAACTTGACTTTTAATTCTTTCCTACAATTTAAAAGACACAATCAGGCCAGGTACAGTGGCACACCTGTAATCCCAGCACTTTGGGAGGCCGAGGCAGGTGGATCACTTGAGGTCAGGAGTTGGAGAGCAGCCTGGTAAATATGGCAAAAACCTGTTTCTACTAAAAATACAAAAATTAGCCAGGGGTGGGGATGGGCGCCTGTAATCCCAGCTACTCAGGAGGCTGAGGCAGGAGAATCACTTGGACCAGAGAGGCAGAGGCTGTAGTGAGCCGAGATCAGCCTGGGAGATAGAAGGAGACTCCATCTCAGAAAAAAAAAAAAAAAAAAAGACACTCTCATTTAAAAAGCATTATAAACATTATAAACATATGTTAATGGGAACATAAAATATATAGGATTAATTTCTGCCAGTAATAACAGAAAGTGAGAGCAGAGTTGTTAAGCAGAGCTTTGTGTACCTAATCAAAGATAAGCTGTTAACATTTAAAATAGAATGTTTTGGGCCAGGTGAAGTGGCTCACACCTGTAATCCCAAGCACTTTGGCAGGCTAAGGGAGGGCTAATCACATGAGGCCAGGAGTTCGAGACCAGCCTGCCCAACATGGAAAAATCCCATCTCTACTAAAAATACAAAAATTAGCCAGGCGTGGTGGTGCATGTCTGTAATCCCAGCTACTCCAGAGGCAGAGGCATGTAACGTTGAAATTAACTAAAGAAAAAAATGCATTTTTATTTTTTTTGAGACAGGGTCTCACTCTGTCACCCAAGCTAGGGCGCAGTGGTACAATCTCGGCTCACTGCAACCTCCACCTCCTAGGTTCAAGCGATTCTCCTGCCTCAGCCTCCTGAGTAGCTGGGATTATAGGCACCTGCCACTACACCCAGTTGATTTTTGTATTTTTAGTAGAGGCAGGGTTTCACCATGTTGGCCAGGCTGGTCTCGGACTCCTGGCCTCAAGTGATCTGCCTGCCTCAGCCCCACAAAGTGCTGGGATTACAGGTATGAGCCACCGTGCCCAGCCAAAAGAATAAAAACTTAAAGATCCACAAATATTTGCCAATTAAACAACACACCTTACTGGTTACTGTGGCTTATGCCTATAATCCCAACACTTTGGGAAGCTGAGGCAGGCAGACTACTTGAGCCCAGGAGTTCAACACTAGCCTGTATAACATGGTGAAACCCCAACTCCACAAAAAATACAAAAAATTAGCCAGGCATGCTGGCGTACACCTGCAGTCCCAGCTATTCAGGAGGCTGAGGTGGGAGAATCACTTGAGCCCAGGAAGTCGAGGATGCAGCAAGCCGTAATCATGCCACTGCATTCTGGACTGGGTGCCCAGGAGTTCAACACTAGCCTGTGTAACATGGTGAAACCCCATCTCCACATAAAATACCAAAAATTAGCCAGGCATCGTGGCGTACACCTGTAGTCCCGGCTATTCAGGAGGCTGAGGTGGGAGGACCACTTGAGCCCAGGAAGTCGAGGATGCAGCAAGCCATAATCATGCCACTGCATTCTGGACTGGGTGACCCAAGAGAGATCCTATCTCCAAAAAATAAATAGGAAAATAAAGAAAAATGTCTGTTCAGAACTCACAAGATTTCAACTTTGGTTTTCCCACAGAATTCTCCCATTTGCAGAGAGTTTCCCAAACGCTATGTAATAGTGTGGCTTTGCAGGTTACAGTGGCTCATGGCTGTAATCCCAACACTTTGGAAGAGCGAGCCAGGGAGATCCCTTAAGTCCAGGAATTCAAGGCTGCAGTGAGCTATGATTGCCATCACACTCTAGCCTGGATGACAGCGTTAGACCCTGTCTCAAAAAACAAAAATTATGGGGCCTCCACTCTGCCCACCCGAGCTCTCACCTGTGTTCACACCTTTGATGCACTCCCTGCCGTCTGGATCGTTTGCTATTTTCTCTTCACTCTGCAGAGTCCAGGGATCTCTCTTTTGCTCTAACATGGAGGTAACACTCAGGTCAGGAAGACAGATTCCTATTTATAAAAGAAAGAATAAATGTGTGCTGTGGCATCTCCCAAGTCCATGCCCTGTATTTAGGGAGGAGAGAGGATATTATAATTAAATCATAAATAGTATTTCACAAATTCATCTACTGACTGCCTCTTTCTGAATGCTTAGGGAACATTGTAACATGCGGACATAGAGCCCCCTTCCAAGAACTATAGAATCAAAAGCACAGGGGTAGAAAACAGGGAACTGGATATTTTTAAAGTTTGTCATAAGGTTTCATGCATACTTCGGCCCTGGTGCCACCAATCATGAATTGTGGAGGGAGGAGAATACCTGAAGACAGGGGACATTTCAAGTCCAGAAAGTGTAATACAGTTTTTCAATTCTGAGTCAACAAGGTTTCAATCTCAGTCAAGCAATGCAGGAGCTCCCAAGAGGCATATAAGACACAATTCAGAGATCCACCAGGGCAGATCCCGGCTTCTGAAGGGACATTATCCTCACCCAGGGAGACCAGGTTCCTATAATTCTCCAACATCACGTCCCTGTATAAAGTCCTCTGCGCAGGGTCCAGGCATTTCCACTCTTCCTGAGAGAACTCTATGGCCACATCCATGAATTTCAAGGGTCCCTAAAAGAAAATCCACATTTCAGCAACAGGGTATGCACACAGTACTCATCGTCACAAAGAATGGGAAGACAGTCGTTAAGGACTGACTCCACTTATGTGAGCACTGTGAAAAATCCATATTAAGGTATTCTTGAGCCAGTTACGTGTCTGTAATTGTGGTTTTATTATATTTCTCCATAAGAAGTTAAGACATTCCTTAAATCAGTGTAGATGTCTCATTTTTGGACAATACAAAAAAAAATTAATCCAGGGTTCTCTCTCTCTATAGAAGTGTTAGGTATTTTTACACACCAAGTGATATCCAGTATCTACCTGAGATTCAATTCAAGTGGTGTCTTCAGAGATGACGATGTCTACAGTGTTTTTTTCTTTTTTTTGAGACAGGGTGTCACTCTGTCACCCAGACTGGAGTGCAGTGGCACAATCTTGACTCACTGCAACCTCTGCCTCCTAAACTCAAGTCATCCTCCAACCTCAGCCTCTGGAGTAGCTGGGGCTACAGGCTCATGACACCATGCCTGGCTAATTTTTGTATTTTTTATAAATATGGTGTCTCACCATGTTGCTCAGGCTGGTCTTGAGCTCCTAATCTCAAGCCATCCTCCCACCTTGGCCTCCCAAAGTCCTGGGATTACAGGTGTGAGCCGCCACACCCAACCTACTGTAGTTTTGGGGTTTTTCTTTTTTTTTTTGAGATGGTGTTTCGCTCTTTTCGCCCAGGCTGGAGTGCAATGGTGTGATATTGGCTCACTGCAACCTCCACCTCCCAGGTTCAAGTGATTCTCCAGCCTCAGCCTCCCAACTAGCTGGGATTACAGGTGCCTGCCACCACGACCAGCTAATTTTTTGTATTTTTAGTAGAGACGGGGTTTCACCATGTTGGCCAGGATGGTCTCAATCTCTTGACCTCCTGATCCACCTGCCTTGGCCTCCTAAAGTGCTGGGATTACAGGCGTAAGCCACTGTGCCCGGCCCCAACCTACTGTAGTTTTTAAGAATGGTCAAAATCTTGGCCAGGTGTGGTGGCTCATGCTTGTAATCCTAGCAATTTGGGAGGCCGAGGCAGGTGGATCACCTGAGGTAAGGAGTTCGAGACCAGCCTGGCCAACATGGTAAAACCCTGTCTCTACTAAAAATAGAAAAAAATTAGCCAGGTGTGGTGGTGAGTGCCTGTAATCCCAGCTACTAAGAAGGCTGAGACAGGAGAATCTCTTGAACCCGGGAGGTGGAGTCTACAGTGAGCTGAGATCATGCCACTGCACTCCAGCCTGGGCAACAGACAAGAGTGACACTCCAACTCAAAAAAACAAATAAAATAAAAAATGATCAAAATCTGAAAACTGTGATGATAACAATAGCAATGGCTGAACGGAACACTTCCCATGTGATAGGCACTATTTTAAATGCTTTACATGAACTAACTGGAGGATCACAAGGCAGGCGATCACAAGGTCAAGAGACTGAGAGCATCCTGGCCAACATGGTGAAACCCCATCACTAGTAAAAATACAGAAATTAGCTGGGTGTGGTGGCAGGCGCCTGTAATCCCAGCTACTTGGGAGGCTGAGGCAGGAGAATCGCATGAACCCGGGAGGCGGAGGTTGCAGCGAGCCAAGATCTCGCCACTGCACTCCAGAATGGGTGAGAGAGCGAGACTTCACCTAAAAAAACAAACAAAAGAAGAAAGAATAATCTGTTCCTATCTTACTGAAGAGACAACTCTTTCACATGTATTCTAGGAAACTCGCCCCAGGTGTCAGGACTAACAATGGCAGTGTAAGCACTGGATCCCAGGTGTCTGGACATTAGAATCAAACCTAAAGAATCAAACAGTTAAGTAACAGATCAGGATCAAAAGAAAATTGACAATTACCTAATTCAGTAAACTTAAAACAAGTTCAAGGATTAAAAACACAAAACTGCCTAAAAGGTCATTATATCTGCATATATATAATATATTATATGTCCCCATAATACATTATTATTCTTATAGCTATCAGCTCATTAGCATGATAGTATAGAAAAATTTTAACCTGGTAAATATTTAAGATGTAATTTCAACTGAGTAAAAAACATAAAATTTATATAGATGACATGCCATTCATAAAAACCACTGTTGTGCACTCATCCACACACATCACATGTACACACTTACACACTCATATACACTAGTACACATACACACTTATAGACATCAGTTGAAATAAGAGAAGTTGTCTCTCACTGACTTTTTTTTTTTTTTTTTTTGAGATGGAGTCTCGCTCTGTTGCCCAGGCTGGAGTGCAGTAGCACAATCTTGGCTCACCACAATCTCCACCTCTCAGGTTGAAGCGATTCTCCTACCTCAGCCGCCCAAGTAGCTGGGACTACAGATGTGCGCCACCATGCCTGGCTAATTTTTCTACTTTTAGTAGAGATGGGGTTTCACTATGTTGGTCATGCTGGTTTCAAACTCCTGACCCTCTCATCTGCCCGCCTTGGCCTCCCAAAGTGCTGGGATTACAGGGGTGAGCCACTGCACCCTGTCCCAGTGACTTATTTTTTACATATTTTTCATCATTAGTTTGGTTCGCAATTTTTAGACACAGGGTCTCAATACATTGTCCAAACTGGATGGCAGCGGCTATTCACAGCACACCATAACCTTGAACTCCTGGCATCAAAGGATCCTTCCTCATTAGCCTCCCAAGTGGGAAACTAAAGGCATGCACCATTGTGCCTACCTGTAAGTACTATTTTTCCCAATGTGTATTTCAGCATATTTGCAACAATAAAAATGTCTAAATTGTACCAACTTATTTTATAAACATATGGTAAGTACTTAAAAATGGGAGACCATGTAAAACCACAGAAACCTGAACTCCAATCTCTACTAAATATCCATATTCAAAAACATAATATTTTTAAAATTTTAGACAGGATCTCACTAGGTGTCCAGAATAGTCTCAAACTCCTGGGCTGAATGGATCCTCCCACCTCAACCCCTCAAGAAGCTAGAATTATAGGCACACATCACTGCTTCTGGCCTATAAATGAAGCTTCGTCCATTAAAATATTGTTATTTAGGTATTAACAAAATTTAATTAAGTTTACTAATTTATTCCATTAATAAAAAGGTGATATGTTACAGGAAATTTATTAATGTATTAATTTAACATATTAAGGGCAAAGAAAATACCTCAGCACCCTATACCTTAAGAAATCATTGGATATGGCTGGGGGTGGTGGCTCAAGCCTGTAATCCCAGCACTTTGGGAGGCCGAGGTGGCCAGATCACTTGAGGCTGACATTCAAGATCAACCTGGCCAACATGGCGAAACCCCATCTCTACTAGAAACACAAAAATTAGATTAGAGTGGTGGTGCACACCTGTAATCTCAGCTACATGAGAAGCTGAGGTGGAAAAATCCTTTGAATCAGGGAGGCGGAGGCTGGAATGAGCAGGGATCATGTCACTGCACTCCAGCCTGGGCAACGTGTGAGACTCTGTCTCAAAAAAAAAAAGAAAAAAGAAAGAAAGGAACTTTGACGTGCAGCTTCTCTAATTCTAGTCCACAGAACACTGACAGAGCATCCAGATGTGATCCCTGAACAATCCCTGCTGCCCAGCAGCACTGCCACCACGGGACCCACACCCCGTCTCCATCCATGTCTGCTGAGAGCCCTCCCCCGGACCATGCCCAGTGCAGCCTCTTCCCAAGTTCATGTCAATGGGTCACAGTGAACTGAAATCTCAAGCGGAAATGAAGGGACTGGAAGAAGCCATGGGTAAGTGCAAGCAAACGTGTCAGGCAGGATGCTTCAGAGTCAAAGATTAGCAACTCCAGTGCCTGGCATTTCAGGAAGAAACAGAGACAGAACAATCCACTGAGAACATTACCTTACCTGAGTAAGGGCCATTCCTGACTTCTTTTCTTTCCTCTTCCGAGTTGCTTCCTTGCATAATATGTCTCTTTGGAAGTGAATCCTGAATGTCAAAAATATGCTGCTTAGGGCTTAGAATCAACATACCTCCTTCCTGTGCCATAGCTACACACAGAGGGAAGACCTCACCCTGAGGTAATCCTCAAACTTTGACTTTCTACATAGGTCTGATTTATCCTAACTGAGCAAACAGATGTTAATAATTTTGGAAATCACCCATTATGTGGTTAAGGTACCTCGTCTGTTGAGTGGATTCCTTCTGAGATTTTTTCACTTTATTCTCCCTTTCTTAAAATTTGTGAACCTAAAAGAAAAAAAAAAAAAAGCAATTCTTCATGTGGTAATAAACTGTGATTCCTAAAATCATACTTTGATCAAGCACTTATTTTAAAAATACAAAACGCTCTCAGAAAAGGAAAGGGGGCTGTGTAGTTGCAGTAGAGGGAGCGGGAAGAACAGAGGCAGGAGATGAGGTCAGAGAGGTCCTGGGGAAGCAGATCAGGCAGGGCTGAGCTCTTCAAATATTTTCTCCTACACATCAAAAGAAATTTTGAAACAATCTATTTCCTCACTCATTTTAAGTAAACATGTCACTTATTCTGTACCTTAGAAATTAAAACACAAATAGTATCTCATATATTTTAAGCACATTCTGACAGGTTTAGTTAATCCCCAGAAAGTAGAAGGTGTCTGTCATCTGAGCTATGCAGGACTGTAGGGAGAACATGTCTGGGGGAGTTCAGGAAGCCTATTTTGGACACGTGGAGGTGGAGATGCCTGTGGATGTCGCAGCAGAGATGTCGAGAACATGACTGGACACAGGATTTTGGAATTCAGGGGAGAGGGGTGGGTGAAGAGGGAAAATGGAGACATGGTGGTGGTGTTTAAAACCACAGATGAGATCAAAAGGAAAAGCAGAGGGTGTGGGCAGACAGAACAGGTTTAAGGACTAAATTGGGTGACATTTCCATATTCAGAGAAGACACTTCAGGAGACAGCAGCAGAGGAAACTGATAAGATATGAAAGTAATGAGAAAAATTGTAAACAGATTTTTAAAAATACAAGCAATGTCTTCAAAGCTGCGAAAAAAAAGAGTGATCAGCTGTGAAACATGCTGCTGAGAGAAAAAGACAGGAGGACAGAAAATTCAAAGTCAGATTTAAGCAGGGTACAGGGCTTATGCCTCTAATCCCAGCATGCTGGGATTCTTTGTAGGAGGATGGCTAGAAGTCAGGAGTTCAAGACCAGCCTGGGCAATACAGTGAGACTTTGTCTCAAAAAAAAAAAAAAAAATTTTTTTTTTAATCAGCCAGGCAGAGGGACAGGCCCATAGTCCTATCTACTCTGGAGGCTAAGACGGGAGGATTGCTGGAGCCTAGGGGTTTGAGGTTATGGTGAACTATGACTGTGCCACTGCATGCCAGCTTGGGTGACAGAGCAAGACCTTGTCTCTAAAAATTAAATGAATAAATAAATAACTAGATTTAGAAACAGAGAAGTCACTGGTGACTCAGATAAAAAAAGGAGCAGTGGAATGGTTGGTGTCAAAACCTGATTGGATGGGGTCAAGCAAGAAATGGAGGAAAGAGTGAGAGAGCGCCTAAACAAGATTTTGGTATATTGTGCTCTTACATGGAGCACAGAAAAGCATACTTATTGCAAGTAAAAATGTAGCTAATACTTTGTTTTTTCTTCTGAGGATGAAATAGTGGAAAAAATAAAGGCGTGTGTGTGTGTGTGTGTGTGTGTGTGTGTTTTAATGGGCAACAACTCCATCTGGGTATGCTGACCAAAATAATTCCCTTGAAGTAAAATCTGATGACACTGTGGAGGAGGGATGCCATGGCATCAGGAGAGAGTGAATGGGGCTGGCCTGTGGCACACAGTCTCAGCATCAGCAGCAGCCAGGAGCAGGGACAGACAATTCCCAGTTACTACTAAGAACACAGTCCTAGAGACAGGTGAGTGGGCCTGTTGGAAAATTCTTCCCCTTACTGTTTGAGACAGGAAAAAACCACACTGTTTTTACTACTCTGACACCCAAAAGAGAATCCCTCACCTTTAGTGATCAAAATGTGTCTGTGGTTGTTCCTACACTGACCAGTTAAACTGAGTAAAATTACAGAACACCCAGGTGCTGTCTGACGAAGAACTGCTTGTTGGTGACAAGTAATTCCCATATTACTTTGGTGACCAGAGATGAGGCATTCTGTGTTGAGCGCTCTTTATTGTGTTCACTGTGAACACAAAAAAAACACTGGTTTTTCCTATCTTATACCCTCACTCACACCCTAGTCCATCCCAAGAAAAGAGAAGAGTGCCTTATAAATAGTGTTCCAATTCTCATCTTCATGTGTGGTTTTTTGTTTTTTGTTTTTTGAGATGGAGTCTTGCTCTGTCACCTAACCTGGAGTGCAGTGACACGATCTCGGCTCACTGCAACCTCTGCCTCCCAGGATTAAGCGATTCTCCTGCCTCAGCCTCCCGAGTAGCTGGGATTACAGGCGCAGGCCATCAGGCCCAGCTAATTTTTGTATTTTTACTAGAGATGGGGTTTCACATGTTGGCCAGGCTGGTCTCAACTGCTGACCTCAAGTGATCCGCTCACCTCAGCTTCCCAAAGTACTGGGATTACACGTGTGAGCCACAGCCCCTAGCCTCATGTGTTCTAAACAAATTTTATATTATAGAAAAATTAGTATGCCACAATTCAATCATAATTTCCAATCAACTCACCACTCATCTGTAACCAGGGTCCCCCTCTTTCCTCACTAGTTTCCCTGCCTCATTCTGTACATATCTCTCATTCTCATCTTTCTTCCTAGCTCTTTTTTTCTCTATTTTCCCCCAGGATTCTGTTCATTTTGAGTCCCTCTTCTCTTTGTCCTATTCTTCCTTCTATTCCTTCTCTCCCACCTGTTCTGATCCATTTTTACAACTTGTTTCACCTCTTATTCCTCTTTCTGCCCAATCTTTCATTGTCCCTAATCTCCATATATTTCTGCCTCTTTCCTCCCACATCTCAGCTCCCCTTGGGCTCTCCCTGTTAAATTCCATCTTCGATATTACACACCCCTGTCCCCACTCTCTGGCACCCTTAGATCCCGGGCCTCCCCCTGCTGTGGTTCTCCCTGTTCTCCTTGTGACCAGCTGCCCCCTCTGGCTGTCCCAGCACCACGCTGCTCTGTCTGACCTGGCTCCAAATCCCTCCTCCTCTCCCCCCTCTCTGTCTGAGAAGCCTTCCCTATCTTGTTGAATTTCGTCTTTCTACAGACCCAGGATTGTCTATATTTTTACAGTTACTTTTCTCCCCTGCTATTTTCTCGGCACCTTCTTTCACTGTGCCTCTGCAAACCCCTCACTCACCTTCTACTTTGCCTTCTGTTAATGGGTCTCTCATTCTTCATTTCTCTTTCAAAATTTCTCTATTTCCTCTGCCTCGTTCCCATCTCTTTTTCTCCACACATTCACAGGGAGGGGATTGGAATAAGATGCCCACTTCCGGAAGAGCTCATTTTCGGTGGGCTGGAAACTGGCTCGAGAGAACACTGGATGTCAGGAGACTGAAGTCACCCCCCACACTCGGGGTCAGGAGAACCGGTGGCTGGAAAAGGGAGGCCTGGGGAACAGAGGGTCCAGATTAAGGAGGAAAAAGGCAGGAGTGGGTCAGGAGAGGGGTGGAGTCTGCAGAAACCAGGTCTGGGCAGAGGACGAGGCCTCTCGTGCCCTGTTGGGGCGCTGAGCTCTAGGGGCAAAGAAGGGCGAGGCTGGGGGAAGGGAGAGTGAGGATTTTACGTGGTGCGGGGCGTATGTAGGGGTTACTAAAGGATTTGAAGCAGGTAAACCCCACGATAGGAGGTGTCTACGTGGGTAAATGACAAAAAGACCGGGCACATGACCAGCCTCCAAGCGATTTTAACACGCAGAAAGCGACTCCCAGACTCTCAAAGGATGTCTGAATGTACTCGGGGTGGAGGGAGCGGTGCCGGGATTTCAAGGTCTGCATGCCCCTCAGCTCCCGCGTATAGAAGCGGAGAAGAACTGGCTAGCCTAGACTTAATATAGACAAAGGGAAACTCACGCACTGCTGCGAAAACAGCTTCTCCCTGCGATCGGCTTCCGGGTCTACCGGAAACTGCGCTCTAGGCGTTCGCCCCCCGCGGTCCGCTTCCGGGTTTGCACGAAATTGCGCGCGCATCCTAGAAGCCGGACGGGCTGGGACCAGGGCGGGCCGGGACAAAGCCTGGGCCGGGCCTGCGCTTCCATTCGCTTGACTGGCTGCGCTTGTTTTCAGGGTTTTGGTCTGAAAACGGATCTTACCTGCGCAGAGCAAAATCGGTTGTAGATTATATCCACGAAAATTCCTTCTATTAAAATGAATTTCAAGTCCCACCTACCCTGGAAGCAGAAAGAGAGAGAAGAGAGAGAGTAAAGAGAAAGAGAAAAGAAAGAGAAGTTGAAAAAGAGAAAGAAAACCAAGAAAGAAAGAGAAAAAAACCGAAAATAAATGGACAAGAAAGAAAAGTAAGGAGGGAAGGGAAGGGAGGAAGGGAAGGGAAGCTTTAGGAATTGAATTAACACACTTTGGAATTGTCTGTGAAGGGGATGATGCAAGCTAAAATGTGAAATGCAAAACCCTGCCAGGGTAGAATGTTCTATTTCATGCCAGTGCCCATGGAAGATAAATACTTTTCATTTATCTTCCCCATTCACTCTAGAGGGTGAAGGTCAACCCTGTGCTCAATTCCAGAGACTTTCCCAGGGACATCGTGTTGGGCATGGAGGACTAAGGGCAGTGTGAAGATAAGTCACCGTTCTTTAAAAAAAAAAAAAAGCCAGTAACTTATAAAAATAGCCATAAACGACGTAGTTTTCTGTTGTTGTTGTTTTGAGACAGCGTCTCCCTCTGTCCCCCAGGCGGGAGTACAGTGGCAGGCACTCAGCTCACTGTAACCTCCGCCTCCTGGGTTCAAGTGATTCTCTTGCCCCAGCCTCCAGAGTAGCCACCACGCCCGGTCCAACTTAGTTTTTTAATACTTTTTAAAATTTTAAGACAGGGTCTCTGCCACCGAGGCTGAAATGCAGTGGCGCAATCATAGCTCACTGCAACCTTGACTTCCTGGGGTCCTGGGCAGGTGACCTCCTGTCTCAGCCTGCCGAGTAGCTGTGAGTAAAGGCCTGTGCCTCTCCACTGTGCTCATTTTCTAGTTTGTTGCTTTGTTTTTAATAGAGATGTAGTCTGGTTTTGTTGCCCAGGCTGGTCTCCAGCTTCTAGCCTCAAGCAGTCTTCCCATCTGCTCCTACCAAAGTGCTCGGATTATAGATAGGCATGAGTCACCTTGCATGGGAGATAAGGACCCCCACATCAAGCCCTCAGGTTATTTTTGAAACACAAATACATAAGGCCCACAAGCAGGCCCATTGGCTGCAGACAGTGAGGTCACCTGAAGAACTTTTCTTTGATCTGAGTACCAACTTCTCACCTAGGTCACTGGGATCCTGGACTATGGCACTGCTCCAGGCAGGCCTGGTTATCCTGCTTGAGGCAGCAATCCTCTTGAGCCTAGTGAAATGCAACTGGCTGTACCTCAATGATGTTGCCCTGAGATTCCGCCAGTCGAGGTATTACTTCAATCTCCTGAGACCAGCCTCTACCTCCAGATCCAGGGAGGTCAGTGCACATATAAATGGACTAGCTTTATTAAAGGGGATATCTGGGCCAGGCATGGTGGCTCACGCCTGTAATCCCAACACTTTGGGAGGCCGAGGAGGGCAGATCACCTGAGGTTGGGAATTAGAGACCAGCCTGGCTAACATGGTGAAACGAAGTCTCTACTAAAAATACCAAAAAAAAAAAAAAATTTAACCAGGCATGGTGGCACACACCTGTAGTCCCAGCTACTCGAGAGGCTGAGACACAAGAATTGCTTGAATCTGGGAGGTGGAGGTGCAGTAAGCCAAGATTGCGCCACTGCACTCCAGCCTGGGAGACAGAGCGAGACTCCGTCTCAAAAAATATAAAAATAAAAGGGATATCTGGATTGGCGGAGAGACTGCAGGACAGCATTCAAGTGGGGTTGAATTGGCCCAGTTGCATCTGACTTCTCACTTGTAGTTCCCAAGAATGAATATAGAATGTGCTGGAAAAACAACATCCTGAGAGGAAGGGACCGGTGAGAAAAGGACAGGATGTGTTCCAGATCCCCAGAACAGGATCCCCTTTGTTGCTTTAGGCCAACGTGCCATGCATCCCTGGAGCATGAAACCCAGGATGGGCCGCCTTCCAGCCTCCCGCAGCTGTGATGCAAGTTGAACACATACAGAGAGACTGCATCTGCACTGGGTGGTTTTCCTGAGCCTTGGGGAGCAGAATGCATGAATCCCAGGCGTCTGCCGATCTGTATGTAACAAATTCACTTCATGTAACTTACTGTGTGTCCGTGAGATTATCTCTCACTCAACTCAGACACATTGGCAACCCGTGTGCAGTGAACCTGCTTCACAAGCAAGGATGTGGAGAAACTATTTTCGTACATTTTGTGGGAATCTGAAATACTGCGGTCAGTGTGGAAAGCAGTATCATGGGAAACTTCCTCAACTCAAGATCACCTACCAATCCTTACAGAATCAGAATCATCATACAAACTGGTGAAAGCATAGTTTCCCCTAGAGGTTGGGATGAGGGCAAGAATGTCCCCTCTTATCACTACTATTCCACACAATATGAAAGGTTCCAGCCAGTGAAATAAAGGAAAAAGAAATAAAAGTGACAGGCTGGGTGTGGTGTCTGAGGCCTGTAATCACAGTGCTTTGGGAGGCTGAGGAAGGAGGGTGGCCTGAGGACAGGACAAAAAAAATAGTGTACCAACAGAAAATATGTTGGTTGTGCAGGCTAATACCTTTCCCAAAGGAAGGTAGCTGCATCCCTATAACCTGTGTTACTGGATATGTCAAAAGGGAGTTTGCAAATGTGGTCTAGTTAAGGATCTTTAGATAGACATTATCCTGGATTATATGGTCAAAGTGATAGAATCACACGGTTCAATATCAGAAGGGTGCAGGTGGATGCGAAGGGACAGAGACAGTGGTGATGTGTTGAAAATAGAGGGATAAAGAGATTTTTTTCTCACCTTTAAAGATGGAGGAAGTGGACCATGAGTCAAAGGATATAAGTGGCCTCTGGAACTTACAAAGGGTAAGGAAACAAATTCTCCCCTGGAGATTCATGAAGAATCACAGAACTATGGACCCACATTAGATATGTGACTTACAGAATTATAAAAGAATACATTTTTCTTGTTTTAAGCCAATCACTGTGTATAGCAATAGGAAACTGATGAAATGATTTTATGTAGAAAATTCCAAAAAAATCTACAAAAATCTCTAGAACAAGAAAAATGTAAAGGTAGCAAAGTACAAGGTCAACCTACAAAAATATCGTATATTTCATCAGCCAGGCATGGTGGCTCGTGCCTGTAATCCCAGCACTTTGGGAGGCCAAGGCAGGCAGATCACTCAAGCTCAGGAGTTTGAGACCAGGCTGGGTAACATGGTGAAACCCCATCTCTACAAAACACAAAAATGTAACAGGCCATGGTGGCACATGCCTGCAGTGCCAGCTACTGGGGAAGCTGAGGTAGGATGACTTAAGCCTGCAGGGCACAGGTTGCAGTAGCTGAGATTGCCCCACTGCACTCCAGCCAGGATGACAGAGTAAGGCCCTGTCTCAATAATAATAATCATCTTGTGTATTTCTATACACTAGCAATTTACACATGAAACCTGATATTAAAAATAAAGTACTATGTATGATTGCTCCATTAAGAAAAAGGTCAAAGAGGCCGGGTGCAGTGGCTTACGCCTGTAATCCCAGCACTTTGGGAGGCCAAGGCAGGTGGACTACGAGGTCAGGAGATCGAGACCATCCTGGCTAACACGGTGAAACCCCATCTCTACTAAGAAAATACAAAAAAATTAGCCAGGTGTGGTGGCGGGTGCCTGTAGTCCCAGCTACTGGGGAGGCCGAGGCAGGAGAATGGCATGAACTCAGGAGGCGGAGCTTGCAGTGAGCTGAGATCGCGCCACTGCACTCCAGCCTGGGCAACAGAGCGAGACTCTGTCTCAAAAAAAAAAAAAAAAAAAAAGTGGGGGGTCAAAGAAATACATGTGAAACAAAACATTCATAGAACTGTTATGTTACAACTACCAAATGCCGATAAAAGAAATCAAAGACAGCAAATAGAGACATATACCATATACATTTATTGGAAGACTCCATGTAAAACAATATGAATTACACAAATCTGACACATAGGGTTAATACCTTTCCAATTAAGGCATTCTGCAGATACTAACAAGGTTAGCAGTTATGTAGAAAGACAAAAAACCCAAACACCTAAAATAGCTAAAACATCTGACCAACAACAACAAAAGATTGGTATCATTTCATGTGATTTCAAGTCTTCTAATACAATAAAAGTATTTTTTCCCTTTCTCATATTTATAGTAAACCTAGTTTGTACTTGTCATTGTCTCGAAGCAAGAACCTGTCCCAGAAAAAAAAAAAAAAGAAAGAAAATTTCCATTCAAAACTAACAGGATTTAGGCCAGGCATGGTGGCTCACACCTGTAATCCCAGCCCTTTGGGAGGCTGAGGCGGGCAGATCAAATGAGGACAGCAGTTCGAGACCAGCCTGGCCAACTTGGTGAAACCCTCTCTCTACTAAAAATACAGAAATTAGCCAAGGATGGTGGCAGGCACCAGTAATCCCAGCTACTCAGGAGGCTGAGGCAGGAGACTAGCTTAAACCTGGGAGGCAGAGGTTGCAGTGAGCCGAGATTGCGCCACTGTACTCCAGCCTGGGCAACAGAGTGAGACTCTGTCTCAGAAAAGAAAAGAAAAAAAAAACTAACAGGATTTATACTATTGGTTTTCCACAGAATTCTCCCAGTTGCAGAGTTTCCCAAACACTATTTATTAGTGTGGCTTTGCAGGGTGCAGTGGCTCACACCTGTAATCCCACCAGTTTGGGAGGCAGAGGAAGGAGGATGACTTGAGCCCAGGAGTTCCAGGCTGCAGTGAGCTATGATTGCCACTGCACTCCAACCTGGCTAACAGAGCAAGACCCTGTCTCTCAAAAAAAAAAAAAAAAAATATATATATATATATATATATATATATACAGCTTCCACTCTGCCCATCTGAGCTCTTACCTGTGTTCACACCTTTGATCCATTCCCTCCCATCTGGATTTTTTGCTATTTTCCCTTCACTCTCCAGAGTCCAGGGCTCTCTCCTTTGCTCCCACATAGAGATAATACTCAGGTCAGGAAGACAGATTCCTGTTTATAAAAAAAGAGAACCAAGGTGTACTGTGGCACCTTTAAAACTCAAGCCCTGGGCTGGGTGCAGTGGCCCAGGCCTGTAATCCCAGCACTTTGGGATGCCAAGGCAGGCAGATCACTTGAGGTCAGGAGTTCGAGACCAGCCTGGCCAACGTGGCAATATGCTGTCTCTACTAAAAATATAAAAATTAGCCAGGTTTGGTGGCGGACGCCTGTAATCCCAGCTACCTGGGAGTCTGAGGCAGGAGAATCACTTGAACCCGGGAGGTGGCGGTTGCAATGAGCTGAGATAGCACCACTGCACTCTAGCCTGGGTGACAGAGCGAGGCTCCGTCAAAGTGAAAGGAAAGAGAGAGAGAGAGAAAGGGAGGAAGGAAGGAGAGAAAGAGAAAGAAAGTCAGTCTATGGTTTCCAAAACATACTTCTGTTTCCATTAATTTATTAGGAATGCTCTTCCATCTGGCTGTTGATCTGTGTCCTGTGTAACATCCTTTATAACAAATGGTACACCTCAGTAAATTGTTTCTTCAAGTTGTGTAAATCACTCTAGCAATAGCAAATTCTGGGGGCAGTTTTGTGCAACTGAGCCCTCAGCCTCCTGTGAGATCTAATGCTAACTCCCTATAAATGGTGTCAAATTGAGTTCAATTAGAGAACACCCAGTTTTTATCTGATGAAAAATAGCTTGTTGGTGGGAAGTAATCCCCACACATTTTGATGACCGGAGATGAGGCATTCTGTGTTGAGCATTCACTATTGTGTTGATTGTGAGAGTAGAAAAAACACTTTGGTTTTTCCTCCTATCTTATACACTCACCCACACCCTACCCCATCCCAGAAGTGAAGATAGTGACCCACACCTGAATGAGTCAAGTCACTGCCGTCTGGCAGAATAAGGACAGCAAATGGAAGCTAACCTCTGATACCAAGAATTATGAAATGCACATGCCTTATAGACAGTTTTCCAATTCTCATCTTCATCTGTATATTTTAAACAAATGTGATGTTTATTATAGAGAAATTAATCATAATATCCAATCAATTCATCATTCATCTGGACTGAGTGTCCCCCTCTTTCCTCATTACTGTGTGTTTCTCTACCTACCTCTCATTCTCACCTTCTTTTCCTAGCTTTTTTTTCTCTTTATTTTTCCCCTAGGATTCTCCTCATTTCAAGCCCTTCTTCCTTCTCCTGCTCTTCCCTCTATTCCTTCTCTTCCACTTGTTCTGCTCCTTTCTCACTTCTTTCACCTCTTATTCTTCTTTCTGCCCAATATTTGTCTCCAATTTTCATATAGTTCTGCCTCTTTCTTCCCCCCGTCTCTGCTGCCCCCTAGCTTCCCCTGTTAAATCCCCTCTTCCCTGCTATATCCACCTGTCCCCTCTGGCATCCCCAGATCCCAGTTCTCCCCAGGCTGTGGTTCTCCCTGTGCTCTCCTTGTCACCGGCTGCCCCTCTTGCTCTCCCAGCACCATGCTGCTCTGTCTGCCCTGGCTCCAAATCCCTCCTTCTCTCCCCAACTCTCCATCTGAGGAGCCTCCCCTTTTCTGCTCCTCTCCCTATCTTGCTGAACTTTATCTCTCTAGAAACCCAGTTTTTCTCTAAATTTCTCTAGTTGCTTTTCTCCCCCTGCTCCTTTCTCAGCATCTTCATGCACTGTCTCTGCAAATCCCTCATCCACCATCTACTTTGCCATCTGTTTTGTTTTGTTTTTTGTTTTTTGAGATGGAGTTTTGCTCGTCGCCCAGGCTGGAGTGCAATGGTGCGATCTTGGCTCACCGCAACCTCCGCCTCCCGGGTAAAAGCGATTCTCCTGCCTCAGTCTCCAGAGTAGCTGGGATTACAGGCATTCGCCACCATGCTTGGCTAATTTTGTATTTTTTAGAGACAGGGTTTCTCCATGTTGGTCAGGCTGGTCTCAAACTCCTGACCTCAGGTGATCTGCCCGCCTCAGCCTCCCAAAGTGCTGGAATTACAGGCGTGAGCCATTGCACCCAGCTGCCGTCTGTTTATGGGTCTCCTTCATTCTTCTTTCCCATTTCACCATTTTTCTATTTCCTCTCCTCCACACATTCATAGGGAGGGGACTGCAGTCAGATCCCCACCTCAAGAGCACATTTTCTGTGGGATGGAATTTGGGACAAGAGAAACCTTAACGTCCTGAGATAGAAGTCACGTCCCCACACTCGATATCAGGAGAAGGGGAGGCCTGGGGAGCAGAAGGGCCCCCGATCAAGGAGGAAAAAGGCAGGAGAAAGTCAGGAGAGGGGCAGGGTCTGCAGGATCCCAGGACCAGGAAGAGTTCACGGCCTCCCTGGGACTGGGGCTGCATCGCTGCGCTCCAGGAGCCGACGAGGGAGCGGAGCGGATGGGAAGCGCCCAGGGCGGGAATCAACCTTGCGGTGAGGACTTTAAAAAAGGTGCGGGCCAGTGCAGGGGACACTGAAGGACTTGAGGCAGGAAAACTCCGCGATAAGAGCTGTCTATATGGCCCTGTGGCAGAAGCACGGGCGACACGACCCCATGGAACTGGGTCCATTAAACCTCTGTCTTCATAAATTACCCAGTCTCGGGTATTTCTTTATTAGCAGCGTGAGAACAGACTAATACAGTAAATTGGTAATGGTATAGAGTGGGGTGCTGCTATAAGGATACCTCAAAATGTGGAAGCAAATTTGGAACTGGGTAACAGGCAAAGGCTGGAACAGTTTGAAGGGCTCAAAAGAAGACAGGAAGATGTGGGAAAGTTTGGAGCTTCGTAGAAAATGGTTGTTGAATGGTTCTGACCAAAAAGTCCAGGCTGAAGGTGGTCTCAGATGGAGATGAGGAACTTTATTGGAACTGGAGCAGAGGTGAGCTGCAGGGGCGGAGCCCTCATGGAGAACCTCTGCTAGAGCAGTGCAGAAGTAAAATGTGGGGTTGGAGCCCCCACACAGACTACTCACTACTCGCCTAGTGCAGCTGTGAGAAAAGGGCCACCCTCCTATAGACCCCAGAATGGTAGATTCACCGACAGCTTGCACCATGTGCCTGGAAAAGTAGCAGACACAACACCAGCCTGTGAAAGCAGCCAGGAGAGGAGCTGTACCCTGCAAAGTCACAGGGGCAGAGATGGGTTCCCTGCAAGACCATTGGAACCAACCTCTTGCATAAGTGTGACCTGGATGTGAGACACGGAGTCAAAAGAGATCATTTTGGAGCTTTAAGATTTGACTGCCCTGCTGGATTTCAGACTGGCATGGGGCCTGTGACCTGTTTTGGCCAATTTCTCCCATTTGGAACGGGCATTATTTACCCAATACCTGTGCCTCCATTGTACCTAGGAAATAACTTAACTTGCTTTTTATTTTACTGGCTTATAAACAGAAGAGACTTGCTTGTCTCAGATGAAACTTTGGACTGTGGACTTTTGAGTTAATGCTGAAATAAGTTAAGACTTTAGGGGACTGTTGGGGAGGCATGATTGGTTTTGAAATGTGAGGACATGAGATTTGGGAGGGACCAGGGGCAAAATGATATGGTTTGGCTGTGTCCCCACCAAATCTCATCTTGAATTGCAGCTCCCATGATCCCCACATGTGGGAGGGACCCGGTGGGAGGTAACTGAATCATGGGGGTGGGATTTTCCTGTGCTGTTCTCATGATAGTGAATAAATCTCATGAGACCTTATGGTTTTATAAAGGGCAGTTTCCCTGCACGGGCTCTCTCTTGCCTGCCACCATGTAAGACATGCATTTGCTCCTCCTTCACCTTCTGCCATGATTGTGAGGTCTCTCTAGCCCTGTGGAACTGTGAGTCCATTAAACTTCTTTTTCTTTATAAATTACCTAGTCTCGGGTATGTCTGTATTAGCAGCATGAGAACAGACTAATACAACATCCCAGGCTGCTCACCTATCCCTCTTCTCCAATTTGGACCAGCTGGGGAAGTCCATCCTGCTTTCCCTAGAAAGCCTCATGTAAATGTTTATGTAGTAAACATTTGCAGACCATACCAGTGTATGGCATCATCATTCTCAATATCTAACACAAACTTCAGGTGGACTTCAAACAAATTCCAGTACAGCAGTCAAAAGTTCAAATTATTGGTCAAGCATGGTGGCTCACACCTGTAATCTCAGTACTTTGGGATGCTGAGGCAGGTGGATCACGAGGTCAAGAGATCAAGACCATCCCAGCCAACATGGTGAAACCCCGTCTCTATTAAAAATACAAAAATTAGCTGGGCATGGTGGTGCAGGCTTGTAGTCCCAGGTACTCATGAGGCTGAGGCAGCCGTTTGAACCCAGGAGGCAGAGGTTGCCATGAGCTGAGATTGCACCACTGCACTCCAGCGTGGTGACAGAGTGAGACTCTGCCTCAAAAAAAAAAAAAAAAAAAGTTCAAATTGCCAAAAATGTTATAAGGGGAAGTATATGAAGTTTCTAGTTAATCTACAAAAGCAAAACAAATTCCCATTCTGTGTGACCATTCTTAAAATTTGTGGGCCAGGCGCAGTGGCTCACACCTGTAATCCCCGCACTGTGGGAGTCCAAGGCGGGTGGATCATGAGGTCAGGAGTTTGAGACCAGCCTAGCCAATATGGTGAAACCCTGTCTCTACTAAAAATACAAAAATTAGCCGGGCGTGGTGGTGCGCGCCTGTAGTCACAGTTACTTGGGAGGCTGAAGCAGAAGAATTGCTTCAACCTGGGTGGTGGAGGTTGCAGTGAGCCGAGATCGTGCCACTGCACTCCAGCCTGGGCGACAGAGTGAGACTGTCTCAAAAAAAAAAAAAAGAAAATTTATGAACATTAATATTTTCCACTTACGTCACTGAGCACTACTAGGAAAAAAAAAAAAGACATGCACTACTAGGAAAAAAAAGACATTGTGGTACAGTATTTTCACTCTTATTAACATACTTTCTTTCATTTAATAGTATTTGTCGCCAGGCGCAGTGGCTCGCGCCTGTAATCCTAGCACTTTGGGAGGCCGAGGCAGGCAGATTGCCTGAGTTCAGGAGTTCGAGAACAGCCTGGGCAACATGGTGAAACCCCGTCTCTAATAAAATACAAAAAATTAGCTGGGCGTGGCAGCGTGCGCCTGTAGTCCCAGCTACTAGGGAAGCTGAAGCAGGAGAATTGCTTGAACCCGGGAGGCGGAGGTTGCAGTGAGCCGAGATCGTGCCACTGCACTCCAGCCTGGGTGACAGAGCAAGACACTGTCTCAAAAAAAAAAAAAAAAATAGTATTTGTCATATATTTGTATTTTTGCTTCATAAAAATTAAGGTGCATGCCATGAGTCTTCCTTGGCACACAATAGGCACGTAGAAATATAATGAACAGTGAATGTTTCATGGACTTTTGAGGGTGTAGGCTGAAGTGGCACAGAAAGAATAACTCAAGTATTAAGTATGATTAGTGTAAATTATACTTACCCAAGGATATGCACCACAAGTGTGTGCATATGTTGATTTCACACACACACAAAATTGTTCTGGATGCGTCAACCTTAATGGTGCATTTTTTTAAAATGCCTATTTTACACTAAAGTTAGAGTGATTAGACACATATCACTGCTACATAACTCAGTGTGAAGACAAAACCAAACTGCAGAGTATTTACTATTAATGTTGCATTACTGTGCAGTATATTCTTCTAAGGGGGGACTAAAACAATTGGTAGAAATGATGTGATTCATTCATACTTAGGAAAATTTTAATTAAAGCATGAGAACTATGTACATTCTAAATCAAACAGTTGGAAATTATGCCAACAGTTAAATGTAAATGCTACTCAAGAACATGGCATACTGGTAGTTTAAATTCTCTAATCAACTGTTCTCTCTTCCATTTGAAAAATGACCACTATGTATTTTTTTTTTTTTTGAGACAGAGTTTTGCTCGTCACCCAGGCAGGAGTGCAATGGTGCGATCTTGGCTCACTGCAACCTCTGCCTCCCGGGTTCAAGCGATTCGCCTGCCTCAGCCTCCCGAGTAGCTGGGATTACAAGCATCTACCACCACGCTCAGCTAATTTTTGTATTTTTAGTAGGGATGGGGTTTGGAGATATTGACCAGGCTGGTCTCAAACTCCTGACCTCAAGTGATCCACCCACCTTGCCTCCCAAAGTGCTGGGATTACAGGTGTGAGCCACCGCGCCCAGCCAAAAATGACTACTTTTTAATCATTCTTGCCTAAACAGTGATTGCTATGCAGTCCAAGTGCCCACCATCTCCCTTGCATGATTTCTATAGATATGCTCTATTTCATGGCTAGTTGGTAGAGCACAGAAGCACTGTGCCATTCTGTCAGGAAAAAAGTGCTCAGCAACAGTATGATGATTGCCATCATCATTTTATATGATTCCTCCCCACCTCCATGCTCTCTAAATCAGACAATAATAAGAAAACGCACTGTTCTTCTTCCTCGGGAAACTGATAGAAATGATTCTCAGCTAATGAAGTCATCCCTGTCATCATACTGCTTCTTTTTGTTTTTTTGTTTTTTTTTTTTAAGACGGAGTCTCACTCTGTCCCCCAGGCTGGAGTGCAGTGGCGTGATAGCTCACTGCAAGCTCCACCTCCCAGGTTCACACCATTCTCCTGCCTCAGCCTCCCGAGTAGCTGGGACTACAGGCAGCTGCCACCATGCCTGGCTAATTTTTTGTATTTTTAGTAGAGATGGGGTTTCACCGTGTTAGCCAGGATGGTCTTGATCTCCTAACCTCGTGATCCGCCCGCCTCGGCCTCCCAAAAGTACTGGGATTACAGGCGGGAGCCACCGCGCCCAGCATCCTACTGATTCTTTTCAAGAGACCACAGTGAAAGGTCTGTAAAGAAGTCACATGAAGTGATTTCAGAGTTGAGGATGAAAGTCATAAAATGTAAAGTAGCCTTTTCAAAAAACCCCATATAATTAGGTTTTTTAATTGCCTAAATATAACTGACCATTTCCACATGCCCTTGGACCTTTGACATGCATCACATCATGAGATTCAACGTATTTGGAGCTGTGACTTTTCTGCAGCATGCAGTATCATAAATATTGGAGAACTAGAGACTGAATTATCGCTTGTGTAAATCTTATCATGTTCCATAGTAATGGTCCTTGAATAATAGCCTCAGCATACATAATCCATCTGTATGGTTTCATCCAAGATGTATGTTTTGATATCTAGTCATTTGGCAGGCCTCAAGAGACCTGATTCACATACATTGCTATGATTTCTTTTTAGTATGGAATCTCTGATGTTGATTAATGCTAGAACTTAGCATGAAGAGTTTGCCATACTCAGTTTGTAAGAACTCTCTCATGAATGAATTCTCTCATGCTGTGCAAGGTGTGAATTATTACTAAAGATCTTACCACACACATTTCATCTGTACGGTTTCTCTCCAGTATGGATTCTGTGATGATTTGCCAGGTTTGAATTTCGAATGAAGTCCTTACCACATTCATGACATCTGTACGGTTTCTCCCCAGTATGAATTCTCTCATGTTTTTTTAGGTATAACTTGTGGCTGAAGACCTTGCCACATTCATTGCATTTGTAAGGCTTCTCTCCAGTATGAATTTGCCTATGTCGTGCAAGGTGTGAATTGTGACTAAAGACTTTGTCACATTCACTGCATTTGTAAGGTTTCTCTCCAGTATGGATTCTGTGATGATTTGCAAGGTTTGAATTTCGAGTGAAGTCCTTGCCACATTCATTACATCTGTAAGGTTTCTCTCCAGTATGAAATCTCTGATGATTGCTTAGGGATAATCTATGCCTGAAGACCTTGGCACATTCTTTACATTTGTAAGGTTTCGCTCCAGTGTGAATTAGTAGATGGGCAGTAAGGCCTGAACAGTCTCTAAATGCTTTGCCACATTCATTACATTTGTAAGGTTTCTCTCCAGTGTGAACTCTTTGATGTCGTGTAAGGCACGGAAGTCGACTAAATACCTTGCCACAGTCACTGCATTTGTAAGGTTTCTCTCCAGTATGTATTCTCTGATGTTGTGCAAGGTGTGAATTGTAACTGAAGACTTTGCCACATTGATTACATTTGTAAGGTTGCTCTCCCGTGTGCATTCTATGATGATTGGTTAGACAAAACTTGTGCCTGAAGACCTTGCCACATTCTTTACATTCATAAGGTTTCTCTCCAGTATGGATTCTTTGATGTCTGGTAAGGTGTGCATTTCGATTGAAGACCTTGCCACATTTATTACATTTGTAAAGTTTCTCTCCAGTGTGAATTACAAGATGAGCAGTAAGGCCTGAACCCCCTGAAAATGCTTTGCCACATTCCTTACATTTGTAAGGTTTCTCTCCACTATGAATTTTCTGATGTCGTGCAAGGTGTGCATTTCTATTGAAGACCTTGCCACACTCATTACATTTGTAAGGTTTCTCTCCAGTGTGGATTCTGTGATGATTTGCAAGGTGAGAATTTTGAGTGAAGACTTTGCCACACTCATGACATTTGTAAGGTTTCTCTCCAGTATGGATTCTCTGATGTCGTGCAAGGAGTGAAATTCGATTGAAGAGCTTGCCACATTCATGACACTTGTAAGGCTTCTCTCCAGTATGAATTCTTTGATGTTGTACAAGGTTTGAACTGTTACTGAAGACCTTGTCACATTCATTACATTTGTAAGGGTTATCTGCAGTGTGGATTACTTGATGGTTAGCAAGGCTTGAAGACACTCTAAAGGCTTTGCCATGCTCATTACATTCACAAGGTTTTTCCCTTATTTGTGCTTTTTGTTCTTGTGGGAGAAATGGAGAATCATCAAAATCATTTCTGTATTTATTTAAAATGTGGGATTTGACACTAGAATAAATTTTTTGAAGTGGTGAAACTAAGGAATTGTTGTTGATAGGTTTTTCGACATGTTTACATCCAGAAATATTCCTTTCAGCTTGAAATAGCTGCAGTTCACTCAGATGTAACTGAAAGGTTAATCCAAGTTGATTTTTAAGAGACTTGTTTCTGGCATTGCTTCCCAATTTAGAGCTGCTCTCTAAAAAAGAAAGAAAAAAGTGGAACTTCATCCCATGACAATGGCATGTTCAGTGTCTGACAGAGAGACTAGATTCTGCCTCACCTGACTCAGACATGGAAAGGAATATCAGCATACTGTGTGTATCATGCTGGCAGTGCAGAAAACAAAAGGGACGGAAGGATGCACTGGAGCAGTGGGGAACCTGCAGGAGTCAGGTGGATTATGGGTGAGTTTGAGAGAGATTATGAGCAGAGAAATACAACAGAAATTGAAAGCTTTTGAGAAAAAGCAGGGATGAGCCTCTTAAGGAAAATCAGAACTTTTAGAGCAGCTGTATAGTCATTAGTAATAGTACTTGCACATGCCAGAAAAAAACACATCCCCAGAAAAGGAGTGGCTGTTCCTATACCCTTTATAGCAGGCTAATTAGTAAAGGTATCCTCCTGCACAACTCTTACACAAAATAACTGGGAGAAGTGGTTGCTTTACCAAACCTAAACCAAAAATTACGAGGCCTACAAAAGGACAGGGAAATATGACTAAAATTATGATCAATCAATCAATCTCCACAAAACAAGCCTAAAAATAGGCAGCCCTCTGAATTACTTGACAAGTATTTAAAGCAACTGCCTTAAGATGCTTAATGAGCTAAAAAAGATAACAGAGACAGATAACTAAATAAAATCAGGCAAACATTACATGAAAAGAAAAAGAATACCAATCACAGGAGAAACTACTAAAACCAAAAGAACAGAAATTCTGGAGCTTAAATATGATAACTGAAGTAATATTTCACTAAGGGATTCAACAGCAGACTGCAAAAGGAACAGAAAACAATGAGCAAATTGAAAGATATGTTATTCAAAAGAATCAGCTCCAAAGAGCAAAAAGAAAAAATGATGAAGAGAACCAACCCTAGTACATTTTTGAGATACTATCAGGTGGAACAATATACAAACTATTGGAGATTCACAGGAAGACAGAGGATTCGAAATCACCATTGTAGAAATAATGTTCAAACATCCCCAATCTAAGGAAAGAAATAAATATACAAATTCAAGAAGCTGGGTCAACTAACTAAACTAAAATGCTAACTAAAACGAACCCAAGGACATTCAGAGACATACTATACAGAAATTATCAAAAGTCAGAGACAAAGAAACAGTCTTGATAGCAGCAACAAAAAAGACTTGTCACATAAAGGGAAACTGTATAAAATTATGTGTATTTTTCAACAGAAACTTTGCAGGCTAGAAGGCAGTGAGAGGAAATGTTGAAAATACTTTTTTAAAAAAAGCAAAAATATCCACCAAGAATACTATATTTAGTTAACATTCACCTGCAAAAATAAGAAATTTAGATGTTCTTAGAAAATGAAGAGCTGAGGGAGTGCATTAGTATTCTAGACTCACCCAACAACAAATGCTAAAGGGACTCCTTCAATATAAAATAAAATGTCTCTAGTATCTTTAACCTCAATGAAAATAGAAAGTTCACCATTAAAGGTCAATAAATAATCAAATATAGAGATATTTATTATTACTCTTTTCTTTTGTAACTTGACTTTTAATGGTTTTTGTTTGTTTTTTGAGACAGAGTCTTGCTCTGTCACCCAGGCTGGAGTGCAGTGGCGTGATCTTGGCCCACTGCAACCTCCACCTCCCAAGTTCAAACAATTCTCCCACCTCAGCCTCCCAAGTAGTAGCTGGGATTATAGGCATGCGTTACCCCACCTGGCTAATTTTTGTATTTTTAGTAGAGACGGGGTTTCGCCATGTCAGCCAGGCTGGTCTCGAACTCCTGACCTCAGGTGATCCACCCGCCTCAGCCTCCCATAATTCTTTCCTAGCAATTAAAAGACAAAATCATTTAAAAAGCACTATATATGTATAGATTTTCCTTAAGAATCCCTGCTTTTTCTCAGAAGCTTTTTTGATATATGTTAATGGGACCATAACATATATCAAAATAATTTCTGCCATTAATAACAGAAAGTGAGAGCAGAGTTGTGAAGTAGACTTTCTGTACCTAAAGTTACACTGTTAATATTTAAAAATAGAATGTTTCAATTTCACAGTATTTGAAGTAGCTGCAATGCTAACCACAAAAAGAAAATCTATCCGACACACACAAGAGATGGGATTCAAGTATGTTACTATGATGAAACAAGCAAAATACTACAGAAGGCAGTAAGAAAGACACGTAGGGAAAAAAAATCTACAAGATTTAAATAATCTACAGATAATAATCTAATATGTATTCTTTTGTTTTTAATAGTTACTATGTTTGATATTCTCCTTCTTTTCATGTAATGTTGGCCTGATTTAACTTTGCAATCAGAAGAAAACAAGATTTACTAAATCCTATCTGCAAGAAACTCCCTTTAATTCTAAGGAGACACACAGGCTGAAATGGAAAGGATGGAAAAATATTTTCCATGCAAACAGGAACCAGCAGAAAGTACAGGTAGCAGTGTTAATATGAAAGAATAGACTTTTATTCGAAAACCATAAGAGACAAAGATTATTATAAAATGATGAAAGACTCAATTCACCAAGAAGATACAACAATTATAAATATATAAACACCAAGTGTCAGAGCTCCTAAGTACAGAATGAGGCTGGATGCAGTGGCTCATGCCTGTAATCACAGCCCTTTGGGAGGCTGAGGCAGGAGGATTACTACAGCCTAAGAGTTTGAGATAAGCCTGGGCAACACACTGGGACCCCATCTCTATTAAAAATAATAAGTAAATTTAAAAAAACTAAGTATAGAATGGAAACTTGATAAAACTCTAAAGAGAAATAGCTCCACAATATTATAGTTGAATTCAATATTCCAGTTTTGAAAATGGATAGAACCAGAAGAAGAATAAAGAAACAGAGGATTCTGGTTGGGAGCAGTGGCTCATGCTTGTAATTCCAACACTTTGCAAGGCTGAGGTGGGAAGATCACTGATCCTAGGGGTTCAAGTCCAGCCTGGGCAACACAGCAAGACCCTGTCTCCACAAAAAATTTTTAAAAATTAGCCAGGCATGGTGGTGCATGCCTGTAGTCCCAGCTACTTGGGAGGCTGAGGCAGGAAGATCACTTGAACCCAGGAGATGCAGGATACAATGAGCTATAACTGTACCACTGCACTCCAGCCTAGGCAAAAGAGCAAGAATATATCTAAAACAACGGAACAAGAAAGAAGGCAAAAATACATAAAACGCACTACAAGACAGACAATGATTGTGAATGAAAGAAAACAATTGCCAGAGTCAAAAGGAAACTTACTAAATGTAACAAAATATTTGCAAATCAAACCTCCAATAAGATGTTAATATCTAAAATATATGTAACTCATACAAATAAAAAAAGATTTCATTTAATATTATTATTGAATAAAAGTAAATGAAAAATTAAGAAATAAGGAAAAGAATGGAATACACATTTTTCCAGAGGTGATATACAAATAACTAGCAACCATATTAAACATGCAAAATACCACTAATCATTGGAAAAATGCAAATAAAAAACACAATGAGCTATCATCTCACATCCAATATGGAATGTTTATTGTTAAAAAAACCCAAAAAACAAAAAAACAGTAAATCACAAGTGGCAAAAATGTGCAGAAATGGGAGACTTATGTCCTGTTGTTGGAAATGTATAATGGTGCAAAGAAGTATGGGCCAGGTACGGTGGCTCACGCCTGTAATCCCAGCACTTTGGGAGGCTGAAGCAGGTAGATCACCTGAGACCAGGAGTTGGAGACCAGCCTGGCCAACATGGTAAAAACCTGTCTCTATTAAAGAAGTACAAAAATTAGATGGGTATGGAGGCACACGCCTGTAATCCCAGCTACTCGGGAGGCTGAGGTACAAGAATCACTTGAACCTGGGAGACGGAGGTTGCAGTGAACTGAGATTGTATACCACACTCTATCCTGGGTGACAGAGTGAAACCCTGTCTCGAAAATAATAATAATAAAAAAAAAATAAGTATGACATTTTCTCAAATAATCCAAAATCAAATTACCAGTATAGGCAACAATTCCTCATCTGGGTATATATACAAAAGAACTAAGATAGCAGCTTAAAGAGATATTTAGAAACCCATGTTCATTGAAGCATTATTAAAAATATCAGAGCCGGGTACAGTGACTCATGCCTGTAATCCCAGAACTTTGGGAGGCTGAGGCGGGTGGATCACCTGAGCTGGGAAGAGCACTTCTGCCCTCAAAGTCAAGGATGCAGCGACCTAAAACTGCACCACTGCCATCTAGCCTGGGCAGCAGAGTGAAACCCTGTCTCTAAAAAAATTAAAAATGAGGCCAGGCGCGGAGGCTCACGCCTGTAATCCTAGCACTTGGGGAGGCCGATGCAGAAGAATTGCTTGAACCCAGGAAGCGGAGGTTGCAGTGAGCCGAGATCGTGGCATTGCACTCCGGCCTGGGTGACACAGCGAGACTCTATCAAAAAAAAAAAAAAAGAAAAATGAAAATAAATTCCCAATTTATACATTCTAATAAACGTAACTGACAAAAATATTATTTAATATCTTAATCAGGTAAAGGAAAGGAATAGAAATATTTATACTACCCATTCCAAAACTCCTGGAGTGTATATAAGTGTTACATAAACTCCTAGGCAAAAAAATAAAATAAAATAAAGGTCCTCAAAAATATATAAATCAATGGCCATTCCCTGATACAACATCCCCACACATATAAAACAAAGAAGACAAAGAGTACCATATGGAACTGTTGACTAAATACAAATAAGTCAAGTTCATTTATTTTTTATTTTCTTCTTATTTTTTTTTCTGAGACAGGGTATCACTCTGTACTAAGGCTGGAGTTCAGTGACGCCATCATGGCTGGCTGCTGCCTTGACCTCCTGGGCTCAGGTGATTCTCCCACCTCAGCCTCCTGAGTAGCTAGGACTACAGGTGTGCACCACCACAGCCAAATTTTTATATGTTTTGTAGAGACAAGTTCTTGCCATGTTGTCCAGGCTGGTCTCAAACTCCTGGGCTCAATCAATCCACTAACCTCAGCCTCCCAAAGTGCTAGGATTACAAGTGTGAGCCACTGTGCCTGGCCCCAAGTTCATTTCTAATACATGGAAAGGCCCAAAATAAAATCAGCAGTGGCTTTAGTCTTACAACCAGATGCATCATTCTAGTGAGCTATTCTGTCACGAGGACTCGGGCATCCAATAAAGGATCTTTCTTTCTTTCTTTTTTTTTTTTTGAGACAGAGTCCCGCTCTGTCACCAGGCTGGAGTGCAGTGGCACGATCTTGGCTCGCTGCAACCTCCACCTCCCGGGTTGAAGCGATTCTCCTGCCTCAGCCTCCCGAGTAGCTGGGACTACAGGCATGCACCACCACACCCAGCTAATTTTTTTTTATATTCTTAGTAGAGACGGGGTTTCACCATGTTGGCCAGGATGGTTTCGATCCCCTGACTTTCTGATCCGCCTGCCCTGGCCTCCCAAAGTGCTGGGATTACAGGCGTGAGACACTGCCCCGGCCTAAAGGATCCTTCTGTCAACTGTCTTTCCCATTCTGCTGAGTAAAAATCTCAGAAGAGCCACCTACTCCTGTTACACACACCACTCAAGTATGGACAAAGCACAACTGAAGAATGGCTGAGGAACCTTGTAAAATAAGAAATGCATACATTGGTCTCTTCGTTGGCTCCTGACACAGAGCTCCTAACTCCTTGTAATGTTCTGGGTGATAGGAATGTGATTTGTTCTAATGAGGCAACCTCTGTAGGTTCCCTCGACCGGGCTGATCATCAGAAAGACCAGGCCATGATTACAAGCATGAAAGTGTCAGCCCTATCCACTATCCTCCAGGAAGGGAAGAGGGGCTGGAGACTGAGATAATATCAATCACACCTATGTGATGAAGCCTCCATAAAAAATCCCTGAACTAGAAGAATCACTTGAACCGAGAGGCAGAGATTGCAGTGAGCTGAGATTGTGCCACTTCACTACAGCCTGTGACACAGCAAGACTCTGTCTAAAAAAAATAAAAAATAAAAAATAATTCCTGAACTATGGGGTCACGAGATCTTCCAAATGCTGAAGACACACAGGTGCCTGGAGGGTGGCACACCCAGTGAATCTTCCCACGTGCCTCCCCCTGTGAATCTCCTCATCCGGCTCTTCATCTGTATCCTTCAAAACATCCTTCAGCGTGAGGCAGTGAACCTAAGAAAGTGTTTTACTGAGTTCTGTGGGCCACCCTAGCAAAGTAATCAACCCCAAGAAGGGGCTTGAGGGAACCCCAACCTGTAGCTGGTTGGTAAGAAGGAAAGGTGACAACCTACTACTTGCGATTGGTTGCTGAGGTAGGGGACACGTTTGGGAACTCAACCCTTTGCCTGTGGGATCTGACTCTAATTCCAGATAGATAATACCAGAAAGGCATCACAGAAAACTATTAGATGGCCACTGAAAAACTGGTTGTTGGTGCTCAGAAATCCCCACCCATTCGGTTGACCAGAAGTGAAGCGCCCTCTGCTGAGTAGCATTTGAGAGTAGAAAAAACACTGTATTTTCCCTATCTCCACAAGACCTGAAGAGGCAAAGAGGGGTTGAGACGCCTTCATGCAATCTTTGAGCCCCACGTGCAAAAAAAAAAGAGCAGCCAATGTTTTCCTATCTTCTGATGAGGTCTTCCTCATATAGGAAATTGTGTGGACCATACACAGGTCAAGGAGGCAGGTCTATGCAGACCCCAGGTTTGATGTATAAACTTAGCATCAGATAAAATCACTACAGAAACAGAGACCACGGGAAAAAGAGACCCCTTTGACACAGCCCTCCCTATGTCCTTCAGAATGATGGAATCAAAGAATTCTCATAAGCCGTATGACAGGGTGTTGTCCATCATGATAAAGACTTTGCCTATGACACAGCAAAAGAAATAATTGGCAGAGTAAACAGACAACCCACAGCATGGGAGAAAATCTTTGCAAACTATGTATCTGACAAAGGACTAACATCCAGAATCTACAAGGAACTCAAACAAATCAGCAAGAAAAAAACAAACAATCCTATCAAAAAGTGGGCTAAGGGCCGGGCACAGTCTCTCACCCCTATAATCCCAGCATTTTGGGAGCCCAAGGCGGGTGGATCACCTGAGGTGAATAGTTTGAGACCAGCCTGGCCAACATAATGAAACCCCGTCTCTACTAAAAATACAAAAATTAGCTGGGCTTGGCAGTGGGTACCTGTAATCCCAGCTACTCAGGAGGCTGAGGCAGGAGAATTGCTTGAACTCGGGAGGTGGAGGTTGCAGGGAGCCGAGATCATGCCATTGCACTCCAGCCTGGGCGACAGAGCAAGACGCTGTCTCAAAAAAAAAAAAAAAAAAGGGGGGGGGGTGCTAAGGACATGAATAGACAATTGTCAAAAGAAAATACAGAAATGGCCAACAAACATATGAAGACTCAACATCACTAATTATCAGAGAAATGCAAATTAAAACTATAATATAATACCCTCTTACTCCTGCAAGAATGGCTATAATCAAAAAATGAAAAAATACTACATGTTGGTGTGGATGTGGTGAAAGGGACCACTTTACACTGCCGGTGGAAATGGAAACTAGTACAGCCACTATGGAAAACAGTGCGGAGATTCCTTAAAGGACTAAAAGTAGATCTGCCATTTGATCCAGCAAAACCACTCCTGGGTATCTACCCAGAGGAAAAGAAGTCATTATACAAAAGAGACACTTGCACACACGTTTATAGCAGCACAATTCACAAATGCAAAAATAAAGAACCAGCTCAAATGCCCATCAATCAACAAATGGATAAAGAAAATGTGGTATGCGTATAATATGGAATACTATTCAGCCATAAAATGGAACGAAATAATGGCATTTGCAGCAACCTGGATAGAATTGAAGGCCATTATTCTAAGTGAACTAACTCACTTAGGCAGTCCAGGTGGGAAGAATAGTTGAGGCCAGGAGTTCAAGACAAGCCTGGGCAACCTAGTGAGACCTCATCTCCACAAAACATTTTTTAAAAGTTAGCAAGATGCAATGGCACATGCCTACAGTCCCAGTGACTTGGCAGGCAGAGGTGAGATGATCATATGAGCCCAAAGACTGAGGGTACACGGGCTACGATCACACCACCACTACACTCCAGCCTGGGCAACAGAGCAAGAACTTGTCTCAACAAAACAAGACAAAACAAACTTCAATCAGAACTCACAGGATTTAAACTTTTATTTTCCCAAAGAATTCTCTCACTTGCAGAGCGCTCCGAAACAGAAACTCAAAGTGTGGTTTTGCAGGGTACAGTGGCTCATGCTTGTAATCCCACCACTTTCGGAAGCAGAGGAAGGAGGATCACTTGAGACCAGGAGTTTGAAGCTATGAGTTAAGCCACGATTGCCACTGACGATTGCCACTCTACGACAGCCTGGGTGACAGAGCAAGACCCTGTTTAAAAAAAAAAAAAATTATGGGGCCTCCACTCTGGCCATCCAAGCTCTTACCTGTGTTCACACCTTTGATGCACTCCCTGCCACCTGGATTGTTTGCTATTTTCACTTCACTCTGCAGATTCCGGGGATCTCTCCTTTGCTCCAACATGGAGATAACACTCAGGTCAGGAAGACAGATTCCTATTTAAAAAAAGAAAGAATATCAAGACTATCCTGGCTAACACGGTGAAACCCCATCTCTACTAAAAAATACAAAAAAAAAAAAAAAAAAAAAAATTAGCCGGGCGTGGTGGCGGGTGCCTGTAGTCCCAGATACTCAGCGTGAAGCTTGCAGTGAGCCAAGATAGCGCCACTGCACTCCAGCCTGGGCGACAGAGCGAGACTCTGTCTCAAAAAAAATAATAATAATAAAAAGAAAGAATAAATGTGTACTGTGGCATCTCCAAAATGCAAGCCCCATGTCTAGGTAGGAGAGAGGATATTATAAATGAATCAAGAATAGTATTTCGCCAGGCACGGTGGCTCACGCCTATAATCTCAGCACTTTGGGAGGCCGAGGTGGGCGGATCACGAGGTCAGGAGTTCAAGACTAGCCTGACCAATATGGTGAAACCCCATTTCCACTAAAAATACAAAAATTAGCCAGGCGTGGTGGCATGTGCCTGTAGTCCCAGCTACTCGGGAGGCTGAGGCAGAATTGCTTGAACCCGGGAGGCGGAGGTTGCATTGAGCTGAGATCCTGCCACTGCACTCCAGCCTGGCAACACAGGGAGACTCTGTCTCAAAAAAAAAAAAAAAAAAAAATAGTATTTCACATGAATTCATCCACTGCCTCCTTCTGAATGCTGAGGGAACATTGTAACATGCAGACATCAAGCTCTCTTACAAGAACTAATGAATGATAAGCACAGGGGTGGGTAACACAGAACTGGATATCTTAAGTCTGTCATAAGGTTTGACGCATACTTAAGCCCTGGTACCACTCAATGATGAATCTCGAAGGGGGCAGAATTCTGAAGAAAGCAGTTATTTTAAGTCCAGAAGGTATTATGGAGCTTATTGTTTCTGAAAAATACAGCATTATAAAGCATTATGGAGGTTTTCATTTCTGAGTCAACAGGGTTTCAATCTCAGTCAAGCAATACAGTGACTCCTAAGATGCTAAGAGGCACACGACAAAATGCAAAAATACACCAGGGCAGATCTTGACTTCTGAAGGGACATTATCCTCACCCAGAAAGACCAGGTTCCTGTAGTTCTCCACCATCACTTCCCTGTATAAAGTCCTCTGAGCAGGGTCCAGACATTTCCACTCCTCCTGAGAGAATTCTATGGCCACATCCCTGAATGTCAAGTGTCCCTAAAATGAAAAACACATTTCACCAACAGGATATCACACAAAATGAGGAGACAGTTGTAAGGACTGACTTGATTGAAGTGGATGTTCTGACAAATCCACGTTAAGGTATTTTTTTAGCTAGTTATATGTTTCTAATTGTGTTTTAATATACTTCTCCATTAGAAGTTATGACATTCTTTTTTTTTTTGAGATTGAGTCTCACTCTGTCGCCCAAGCTGGAGTGCAGTGGCGCGATCTCGGCTCACTGCAACCTCCGCCTCCCAGGTTCACGCCATTCTCCTGCCTCAGCCTCCCGAGTAGCTGGGACTACAGGCGCCCGCCACCACGCCCAGCTAATTTTTTTTTTTTTTTGTATTGTTAGTAGAGATGCGGTTTCACCATGTTACACAGGATGGTCTCGATCTCCTGACTTCGTTATCTGCCCGCCTCGGCCCCCCAAAGTGCTGGGATTACAGGCATGAGCCACTGCGCGCCCAACCTGATATTCTTTAAATTAGTATAGATTTCTAGGCCGGGTGCGGTGGCTCACACCTGTAATCCCAGCACTTTGGGAGGCCAAGGTGGGTGGATCATGAGGTCACGAGATCGAGACCATCCTGGCTAACATGGTGAAGCCCTGTCTCTACTAAAAATACAAAAAAATTAGCCAGGCCTAGTGGCGGGCGCCTGTAGTCCCAGTTACTCGTGAGGCTGAGGCAGGAGAATGGCGTAAACCTGGGAGGCAGAGCTTGCAGTGAGCCGAGATGGTGCCACTGCACTCCAGCCTGGGCAACTGAGCGAGACTCCGTCTCCAAAAAAAAAAAATTAGTAGAGATTTCTAATTTTGTGGACAACATAAGAAATACAAAAAATTAACCCACAGTTATTTCTATAGAAGCGTCAGATACTATATATGTAATTTTTTTTTTAGATGGAGTCTCACTTTATTGCCCAGGCTGGAGTGCAGTGGCACAATCTTGGCTCACTGCAACATCCGCCTCCCAGGTTCAAGTGATTCTTCTGCCTCAGCCTCCCGAGTAGCTGGGACTACAGGCACCCACCACTATGCCCAGCTAATTTTTCTATTTTTAGTAGAGACAGGTTTTCACTATGTTGGTCAGGCTGGTCTTGAACTCCTGACCTCAGCAATCCTCCCGCCTCGGCCTCCCAAAGTGCTGGGATTACAGGCATAAGCCACCTCACCCAGCCAGGATGAAGCTTTTGAACACCTCCCATGTGACAGGCACTTTCTAAATGTTGTACATGTACTAACGGCTATAACAACAAAAGCCCATAAAAGAACAATCTGTTCCCATCCTATTGAAGAGACAACTCTTTCTCAGACATTCTAAGAAACTTGCCCCAGGTGTGAAGGCTAAAAATGGCAGAGTAAGCGCCAGATCCCAGGAGTCTGGGCATTAGAATCAAACTTTAAGAATTAGGCCAGGTGTGGTGGCTCATGCCTGCAATCCCAGCACTTTGAGAGGCCAAGGCAGGTGGATCATTTGAGGTCAGGAGTTGAAGACCAGCCTAGCAAACATGGTGAAACCCCATCTCTACCAAAAATACAAAAATTAGCCAGGCGTACTGGTGGGCACCTGTAATCCCAGCTACTTGGGAGGCAGAGGCAGGACAATCACTTGAACCCGGGAGGCAGAGTTTGCAGTGACCTGAGATGGTGCCACTGCACTCCAGCCTGGGTGACAAAGCGAGACTCCAGCCTGGGTGACAAAGAGAGACTCCATCTCAGAAAAAGAAAAAAAAAAAGATCAAACAATAAAGTAACAGATCAGCATCAAAAGTAAATTGACAGACAATGACCTAATTGAGTATAGTTAAAATAAGTTCCGGGATTTAAAATCAAGAAACTGTCGCACATGTATCCCCATAACAGGTTACTATCCTTACAGCCATAGACTCACTATCATAACAGTGTAGAACAATTTTAAGGTCATGAAAATATATAAGATGTAATTTCAACTGTTAAAAGATATAAGACGTATATAAACTGATGATGCGCCTTTGATAAAAACAATAGACTTGCTCATCTGTGCACTCATCCACACACATCACATGTACACACTTATTCATATACATATATACATTCACACACATATACTCTAGTAAACATATATGTGACACCTGAAAGAGTTGTCTGTCAATAACCTCTTTTTTAGATATTTGTCTTTGTTTGTTTTTTAATGTGTCCAGGTTGCAGTGCAGTGGCTTATTCATTGCACACTACAGCCTTGAATTCCTGGCCTCAAATGACACCCTCTCCGAGTAACTAGAATGACAAGCGTGCACCACTGTGCCTGGCTGTCGTTGTTTTTGCAAATGTGCATTTCAGCATGTTTGCAACAATAAAAATGTATAAACTGTGCTCAATTCACTTTATAAACATTATTTCAAACTATTTCAAAAAGTCAGACCATGTAAAAACATAGAAACGAGAATTCCAATCTCTATTAAATACCCATACTGAAACATATGTTTCAAAAATTGAGATGGGGGTCTCACTATGTTGTCCAGAGTGGTCTCAAACTCCTGTGCTCAAGGAATTCTCCAGCCTGGGCCTCCGGAGAAGATGGAATTCCAGCCCCGGCCCATAAATATTAGGTTGGTGCAAAAGTGATCGCGGTTTGCCATTACTTTTGCACTAACCTAATTTTGTCCACTAAATATTTATTTAGGTGTTAGCAAAAGCCCAATGGAGGCTGAAACATCACAATCAGCAGTAAACATCAGATCGATTTCCTCTCATTTAAGGCACAGAAAAGGGGGCAGGCCTGTGAAAAGAGGGCGAGGCTTGGGGGACCGGAAAGACGTGGATCCATCTCGCGGATGAGAACTTCACGCAGCGCGGGCCGTGTCTAGGGGTCACTGAAGGATTTGAAGCAGGCAAACTCCGCGATAGGAGCTGTCTACATGGCCCTGTGGTGAAAGACCGGGGACAGGACCAGCCTCCGAGCGATTTTAACACTCAGGGAAGCGACCGCCAGACTCTCATTAGAACGTCTGAGTTTAGTCGGGGTGGAGGGAGCGATGCGGGGATTTCAAGGTCTGTGTGACCCCTGAGATGCCGGGTACAGAAGCGCAAGGGGACTCAGCATCCCAGATTTAATCTAAACAAAGGGAAACTCACACGCCGCAGCATGACCGTCACTCCACGTAATCTGCTTCCGGGTCTCCAGGAAACTGCGCGCGCAGCTGAGAGGCGAGGCGAGGCCAGGCCCGGGTGGGATTGGGCGGAGCCTGCGCTTCCCTCCGCCTCGCTCCCAGCTCGTCTCGTTTTGGAGGCTAGACCTGCCGTGGAGACTGGAGGAACTCAGCTATCTGGAAACAGATCGTGCCCCGGCAGAGGGAAAGTCTGTTGATGATTAGATCCAGGAAAATTCCTGCTATTAAAATTAATTTTAAATCGGCTGTAGGGGCGCTCGCATGTGGTCCTAGCTACCCGGATGCTGAGGTGGGAGGATCGCTTGAGCCCATGAGGTGGAGGCTGCAGTGAGCCGAGGTCGCCCCGCTGCACTCCCGCCTGGGCATGAGAGAGAAACCTTGCGCCTAATAAATACATAATCATAAATAACAAATTGGAAATAAATAATTAAAATAAATAAATATAAATGAATAATAAATAAACACTAGTTTCCGGAATTTTAAAGTCCTTGAATTGTTTATGAAGGGGATGCAAATTAAAATATGAAAGGCAAAACCCTGCCAGGGCGGAATGTGCAATTTCCTTTTTTTTTTTTTTTTTTTTGGAGACAGAGTTTCGTTCTTTTGCCCAGGCTGGAGTGAAGTGGCGCGATCTCGGCTCACTGCAACCTCCGCCGCCTGGGTTCAAGCGATTCTCCTGCCTCAGTCTCCCGAGTAGCTGGGATTACAGGCACCCGCCACCACACCGGGCTACTTTTTTGTACTTTTAATAGAGACAGGGTTTCTCCATGTTGGCCAGGCTGGTCTTGAACTCCTGACCTCGTGATCCGCCTGCCTTGGCCTCCCAAAATGTTGGGATTACAGGCGTGAGCCACCGCACCCGGCCAAGTTTTTTTTTTTTTTTTTCATATTTATATTAATCCTAGTGTATACCTGCCATTGTCTTACGGACATACTCAGGTCACAACTTTTTTTTTTTTTTTTTTTTTTTGAGATGGTCTCCCTCTGTCTTTCAGGCTGAAGTGCAAACAGCTCACTGACTGCAGTCTCGACCTCCTGGCATCAAGTGATCCTCCCATCTCAGCCTCCCAAGTAGCTGAGACTACAGGTGCATGCCACTATGCCCAGTCTCATGTCACAAAATTTTGTCTCCAAACAGCACCCTCATTTGTTTGTACCCTAAAGTTTTCACCAGAGCAAAACAGGGAAGAAATGTATTAAACATAGAATTTGGAGGCAATGTAGGAAAAAAATGTAAAAATATATATACATATAAAAAATATAATTTTATTACAATTGAAAATGACCCATAGAATATATTGCATAACACCATAATCTGAAAATGACATATCCACAGTTTTTGGAAAAATGCTCTTCTAGTAAAATTATATTTATCGTATAATAAATATAGATTACAAAATTGTCATTATGTAATATATTACAAAATTGTCATATTGTATAATTAAATATTATGAAACTATATGGTAAGTCACATTTATTATAAACACTTCCGCACAATAATTTTCACTGAACTACTGTAAAAAAACAAAAACAAAAACCTTAGGCAATTTTACTAAACTATATTTCACAAGCATTTTCAACAATCATATTGTGCAATGAGACCTGTATCTGTATCCATAAAAGGAATATAACATATTACCATGAAGAAAATTGGGGGTATTTCCTAACCAAGATGGCAGCAGTTTCCAGAGGAAGCATTCAGTGTTGTACTAGAATTGACTGCATTTTGTGATGTCTGAACACCAGCACCTTTTACACCTCTGCACTCCCTCTTCCTATTCTGCCCATCTGGTCAACTGATAATAAAGCCTCAGTGCTCACTCCTTTGGAACCAACTGGAAGTTCAAACCTAGTGTATACCAGCCATTGTCTTATGGACATACTCAGGTCACAACTTTTTTTTTTTTTTTTTTGAGATGGTCTCCGTCACCCAGGCTGAAGTGCAATAGCACAATCACAGCTCACTGACTGCAGCCTCGACCTCCTGGCATCAAGTGATCCTCCCATCTCAGCCTCCCAAGTAGCTGGGACTACAGGTGCATGCCACCATGCCCAGTCCCATGTCACAAAATTTTGTCTCCAAACAGCACTCTCATTTATTTGTCCCCTAAAGTTTTCACCAGAGCAAAACAGGGAAGAAATGTATTAAACATAGAATTTGGAGGCAATGTAGGAAAAAAATGTAAAAATATATATACATACAAAAAATATAAAAATATACATGCTAGGTGTGAATTGTAACTAACTTTCCAGTATGGGTAGTGGGTATCCCCGCCCCAGCCCTACCCTTTAGCAATCATGACACCCCAAGCCAGTCACCTATCCCAGTTCTCTGAAGCCACTTTTGGACCAGCTGGAAAAGTATACCCTGCTTTCCCCCACAGAGCCTCATTATATAATAAACACTCTCAAACCATATCAGTGTATGGGATCATCATTCTCAAGATCCAGGCCAAACCTTAGGGGGACTTCAAACAAGTTCCAGAAGAGTGGTCAAAAATTCAAATTACCAAAAGAGTTGTGAGGGTGACTATATGAAGTTTCTAGTTAATGTACCAAAACAAAATTCCCTTTCTGTGTGTGACTTAAAAAGAAGATGGGTGAACATTAATATTTTCAAATGATGTCACTGAACACTAGAAGTACAAAAAGAAATTGTGTTACAGTATTTTTGTTTGTTTGTTTTTGAGACGGAGCCTTGCTCTGTCACCAGGCTGGAGTGCAGTGGGGTGATCTCAGCTCACTGCAACCTCTGCCTCTTGGGTTCAAGCGATTCTCCTGCCTCAGCCTCCCAAGTAGCTGGGATTACAGGTGCACACCACCACGCCCAGCTAATTTTTTTTTTGTATTTTTAGTAGAGACAAGGTTTCACCATGTTGGCCAGGATGGTCTCAATCTCCTGACCTCGTGATCCACCCAACTCAGCCTCCCAAAGTGCTGAGATTACAGGCGTGAGCCACCAGGCCCGGCCATGTTACAGTATTTTTGCCCTCAACCCATACTTTATTTCCTAATATTTGTCATATTACTATATATTTTTGCTGCATGAAAATGAAGGTGCACACCATAGTTCTTATTTGGCACACAAGAAAGAGGCATGTAGAAACACAATACAGGGCATACTCTTTAACACTCACACACATTTGAGGGTGTACAAGGCTGAAATTGTACTATTAACAAAGTGATTTTGACTTTACCCACATAAACATCCTACACCAGAGTACAGAGAAACGAACTCAATTACTAAGTGTAATTACTCAAAATCATACTTACTTAAGTATATGCACCCAAAAGCGTATGTTGTTTTATGTCTCACACACATACACACACACACACTTTTCTGGCTGCTTCAACCTTAAAATCCTAATGGGTTATTATTCTCTACTATAAAGTATCCTCCTGAGGTAAGATTAAACAATGCTGGTAGAAAGGATGTAATTCATTCACACTAAGAAAAATTTAAACTAGGCCGGGCGCTGTGGCTCACACCTATAATCCCAGCACTTTGGGAGGCCAAGGCCAGTGGATCACTTGAGGTCAGGAGTTTGAAACCGGCCTGGCCAACGGAGGGAAACCCCGTCTCGACTAAAAATACAAAAATTAGCCGGGCAGTAGTGGCGCATGTCTGTAATCCCAGCTACTCAGGAGGCTGAGGCAGGAGAATTGCTTGAATCCAGGAGACGGAGGTTGCAGTGAGCCAAGATCATGCCACTGCACTCCAGCCTGGGTAATACAGCGAGACTTGGTCTCAAAAAAAAAAAGAAAAAACTAAAAAAAAACTTTAAACTTTATTACTTAAAACATGAGAAGTATGTACATTCTAAATCAAAGAGTTACAAATTACGGTGCCAGCAGTTAAATGTGAATCCTACTCAAGAATATGCTATACTGGTAGTTTTCATTAAATGCTCTACTCTGATATAACTGTTCTCTCTTTATAGATTATTTATATATGTTATTAACTTTACATTTGTAGGGTTTCCTTTCAGTGTGGATCAAGAGATGAGTGATGAGGCTTCAATGCAAACTAAATTCTTTGCCACATTTATGATATTTGTAAGGTTTTTCTCCTGAGTCCTCCAATGTTGTGCTAGGTGTGAATTCTAACTAAAGATTTTGCCACATTCATTCCATCTGTAAGGTACGCAGTGAATTCTCTCCAGCATGAATTTTCCGATGTCGTGAAAGGTGTGGATTTTGATTGAAGACCTTGCCACATGCATTACACTTGTAAGGTCTCTCTCCAGTATGAATTCTCTGATGGTTGGTTAGGTATAATTTGCGCCCAAAGACTTTGTCACATTCATTACATTTGTAAGGTTTCTCTCCAGTATGGATTAGAAGATGGGCCATAAGGCCCGGACGCTTGTGAAATGCTCTTCCACATTCGTTACATTTGTAGGGCTTCTCTGTACTATGAATTATTTGATGCCGTGCAAGGTATGAAAGCAGACTAAAGACCTTGCCACATTCATTACATTTGTAAGGTTTTTCCGCTGTGTGACTTCTCTGATGATTGGTTAGAGAAAATTTGTGCCTGAAGTTCTTGCCACACTCATTACATTTGTAAGGTTTCTCTCCAGTATGGATTACAAGATGGGTAGTAAGTCCTGAACACTCTCTAAAAGCTTTGCCACATTCGTTACATTTGTGAGGCTTCTCTCCAGTATGAATTCTTTGATGTCGTGCAAGGTTTGAATTGCGATTAAACACCTTGTCACATTCACTACATTTGTAAGGCTTCTGTCCAGTATGAATTCTCCAATGTTCTACAAGGTGTGAATTGCGACTGAAGACCTTGCCACATTCAGTACATTTGTAAGGTTTCTCTGCAGTATGGATTACTTGATGGTTAGTAAGGCTTGCAGGGACTCTAAAAACTTCACCATCTTCACTACATTCGTAAGATTTTCCTCTAATGTATGCTTTCTCTTCTTGTGGGAGTAATGGGAAATCAATAAGATCATTTCTATATTTATTAAAAATGTGTGTTGTGAAACTAGAAGAAATTTTTTGAAGTGGTGAAACTGAGGAACGATGGTTTGTAAACTTTTCAACTTGATTACTTCTGTAAATTTTCCTTCCGGCTTGAAACAGCTGCAATTCAGACATATGTGGCTCAAGGGTTAATCCAAGTTGATTTTTAATAGGCTTGTTTTCTGCATTGCTTCCCAATACACAGCTCCTCCCTAGAAAAGAAGAAAGAGTAGAACATGAACCCATGATTCTGGCATGTTTACAGTCTGGTGGAGGGACTAGAATCAGCCTCACCCAACTCAGACACTGGAAGACGTATCGGCATACTTTGCATGTCACATTGTCAGAGCTGAAAACACAAGGGGGTGACGTGATGCATTGGAGCAGTGGGGAATCTGCAGGACTCGGGAGGATTATGGGTGACTTTGAGAAAGATTAAGGGCAGAAAAATAGAACAGAAACTGAAAGCTTCTCAGAAAAAGCGGGGATGAGCCTCTTAGAGAAAATAAGACATTTAAGAGCAGTCGTATAGACATTAGCAATAGTATAATATATGCATAAAGCTAGGAGAGACACAATCCCAGGAGTGAGGTGTTCCCACACCCTTTACAACAGGCTAATTGGGAAAGGTCTCCCTGTCACACCTGTCACAATTCTTATTTTTTTTTTTTGAGATGGAGTCTCTCTCTGTTGCCCCAGGCTGGAGTGCAGTGGCACCACCTCAGCTCACTGCAACCTCCGCAAGCAATTCCCCTGCATCAGCCTCCCAAGTAGCTGGAACTACAGGTGCACACCACCACGTTCGTCTAATTTTTTCGTATTTTTAGTAGAGACGGGGTTTCACCATGTTGGCCAGACTGGTCTCAAACTCCCAACCTCAGGCAATCTGCCTGCCTTGGTCTCCCAAAGTGTTGAGATTACAGGCGTGAGCCACTGTGCCCAGCCTATCATTAAACATCTTAAAGCAAACTTGCAGGCTAGAAGGCAGTAAGATGATGATATGTTGAAAGTGCTTAAAGAAAAAAAAAATATGGCTGGGTGCAGTGGCTCATACCTGTAATCCTACCACTTTGGGAGGCTGAGGTGGATTGATGACCTGAGGTCAGAAGTTCAAGACCAGCCTGGCCAACATGGTGAAACCTCGTCTCTGCTAAAAACACAAAAATTAGCTGGCTGTGCTGGCACATGCCTGTAATCCCAGCTACTTGGGAGGCTGAGGCAGGAGAATCACTTGAACCTGGCATGGGGGAAGGCAGGGCGTGGAGGTTGCAGTGAGCCAAGATCGCGCCACAGCACTCTAGCCTGGGCGACAGAGCGAGACTCCTTCTCAAACAAACAAACAAAAAACCAAGAATACTATATTCAGCAAAACTTGCTTGCAAAAATAAAGGAGAAATTTAGACGTTCCTGAATAAAGAAGAGCTGAGGAAGGTAATTAGTACCTTGGAACTGTCTGACAAGAAATGCTAAAGGGAATCCTTCAAAAGGAAATAAAAGGACCCCAGACAGTACTTCTAACCCAAATGAAAATATAAAGTTCTCCATTAAAGGTCAATAAATGATCAAATATGGAAACATAGTATCCTGAGAGTGACACTGTATGAGAAAAAAATTAAAAAAGAAAACAAAAAAACATGCATTATTGTACTTTTCATTTGTAATTTGGCTTTTCTTTCCTAGCATTTCAAAGGCAAAATTATTTGAAAAGCGCTAAAATGTGTTAATGGGAATATTACATACATAGAAGGAATTTCTAGCACAATAACAAATAGCACAGCTATAATGTAAGGCTTTCGGTACATAATCAAGGTTAAGCTGTTAACATTTTAAAATAATGTTTTATTGTTACAATGTTTTATGTAACTTCAATCTTAACCACGAGAGGAAAATCTACAAACATACACCAGAGGAGATGAGAAGGGGATCAAAGCATGTCACAATTAAAAAACCAACAAAATACAAAAGCAGGCAGTAAGGGAAAAATGAAGGACAAAAAAATCTACAAGATGTTACAAAATCTACAGCTAATATGTGACAAGATGGCACTATTAAGGCCTTCTCTATGAGTATGTGAAATACAAATGATTTCCCATTGGAATCAGAACAAAACAGGATCCAACTAAATCCTATCCACGACAGACTCCCTTTAACTCTAAAGACATAAATTGGCTGAAACTGAAAGGATGGAAAAGGATATTCCATGCAAATAGTAACCAGCAGAGCGCAGATGTGTCTATATTAAAATCAAAGAGAACAGACGTTTACTCAATAACCAGTATAAGAAAGAAAAGTTATTATACAATGATGAAGGGTTCAATTCGCCAAGAAGATATAACAACTATAAATATATAGGCACCAAATATCACAGCCCCTAAGTATAGGATGGAAACATTCACGAAATTCAAAGGAGAAACAGATAGCTCCACAATATAGTAGTAGACTTCAATACTTCATTTTCAAAAATGGATAGAACAAGGTGACCAGGCAGGGTGGCTCATACCTGTAATCCCAGCACTTTGGGAGGCTGAGGCAGGAGGATCACTTGAGGCCAGGAGTTTCATACCAGCCTGGCCAACATGGCGAAAGCCCCATCTCTACTAAAACTACAAAAATTAGCTGGATGCGGTGGTGCATTCTAGTAATCCTAGCTACTCAGGTGGCTGAGGCATAAGAATCGCTTGAACCTGGGAGGTGGAGGTTGCAGTGAGCTGAGATCACACCATTGCCCTCCAGCCTGGGTAGGCAACAGGGTGAGACTATGTCTCAAAAAAAAAAAAAAAAAAAGGGATAGAACCAAAGAGAAGGGGGTTCTGTCTCTCGGCTTTGGAGCCCCCCTCACTCTGTCTCTGTACAGGGGAGCTTCTTCTTTCTTTCTTTCCCCTTCTTTCTTGCCTATTAAACTCCCTGCTCCTTAAAACTAAAAACTAAAAATAAATAAATAAAAATCAAAGAGAAGAAGAAGAAAACAGGACTCAAACATCACTATAGCCTCATTAGATATGACAGACGTATACACAACACATCACCTAAAAACAGCAGAATACAAATTTTTCGGAACTGCCCATGGAACAGTTTCCAGGATGGACTTCATGTTATGACACAAAACAAACTTTTAAACATTTAGAAGTCTACAAAGTATTGATTCCCATTATAATGTAATAAAACAAAATTAACAGAAAGAAATGTAAAACCCACAGATATGTCCAAATGAAACAACACATCTAAAAAACCAATAGGTCAAAAAAGAAACCACAAACTGATTTTTAAAATATCTTGATAGAAAAGGAAAGGAAAACAGAACACACCAGAACTTATAAAATGCAACAAAAATGTGTGCTTACATTAAAAATAAACAAATGGCCAGGCATGATGCCTCACATCTATAATCCCAGCACTTGGGAGTTTGAGGCATGAGGAGTACTTCAAGCCAGGAGTTGCAGACCAGCACAGGCAACAATACAAGACACCATCTCTACAAAATTTATTTATTCATTTATTTTTGAGATGGAGTCTCACTTTGTCGCCGGGCTGGAGTGCAGTGGTGCAATCTCGGCTCACTGCAACCTCCGCCTCCCGGGTTCAACTGATTCTCCTGCCTCAGCCTCCCCAGTGGCTGGGACTACAGGCGTGTGCCACCATGCCCAGCTAACTTTTGTATTTTTAGTAGAGATGGGGTTTTACCATGTTGGTCAGACTGGTCTTGAACTCCTGACCTCAGGTGATCCACCCGCCTCGGCCTCCCAAAGTGCTGGGATTACAGGCGTAATCCCATAGTGTGATTCCCACAGGCGTGAGCCATAGTGCTGGCTTATTTATTTTTTAGTTAGCAAGGCACAGTGCCATGCACCTGTAGTCCTAGCTACTCAGGAGGCTGAGATAAGAGAATTACCTTAGCCTAGGAGTTTGTGGTCGAAGTGAGCTATGATCGCACTACTGCACTCCAATGTGGGAGACAGAGTGAGACCTCATCACTAAAATAAATAAAGTTACATGTAAACAATCTAACTTTATACTTCAATGAAGTATTAAAACAACCAAACTAAATAGAAAGGTAGCAGAAAGAAAAAATTAAGATTAGAAAACAAAGAAAACAGAATAGAGAAGCACTAAAGTCATGAAACTGCAAGCTCATCCTTTGAATGGTAAGAAAATGGACAGATGGGCATAGTGTTTCACGCCTGTAATCCTAGCACTTTGGGAGGGCAAGGCGGGAGGATCACTTGAGCTCAGGAGTTCGAGATCAGCCTGAGCAACATAATGAGACCTCTGTCTCTTTTGAAAAAAAAATTTTTTTAATTAAAATAAATTTTAAAAAGATTGACAAACCCTTAGCTAGATAAACAAACAACAAAACAAAAATGAAGCGTGAGCCTCAAATAAGTAAACTTAGAAATGGAATAGAGGACATTACAAATAAAACTGAATTGTAGAAAATGAGATTGTGGCCAGGCGCACTGGTCACGCCTGTAATCCCAGCACTTTGGGAGGCCGAGGGGAGTGGATCTCCTGAGGTCAGGAGTTCAAGACCAGCTTGGCCATGGTGAAACCCCATCTCTACTAAAAATACAAAAAATTAGCCAGGCCTGGTGGTGCACGCCTGTAATCCCAGCTACTCAGGAGGCTGAGGCAGGAGAATCGCTGCAACCTGGGAGGCGGAGGTTGCAGTGAGCCGAGATCGCGCCAGTGCACTCCAGCCTGGGCAACAAGAGCAAGACTCTGTCTCGGAAAAAAAAAAAAAAAGAAAATGAGATTGTACAACTGTGTCCCAACAATGGATGAATTTCTAGATACACACTGCTCACCAAGACTTACTCATGAAGAAGTAGAAACACTAAGACGAGTAACAAATAAGGAGATTGAATTAGTTATCAAATAACTACTAACAAAAACAAGTAATGAACCAGATGACTTCACTGTAAAACTCTATCAAATACTGAAAAAGGATTTAACACCAACACTCTTACAAATGTTCCATGTGATGGACAAAACACTCCCTCACTCATTCAATGAGGCTAGTGTCACCTTGACAGAAAAGGCACACAAAGGCTCTAAGAAAACTACAGAGCAATATTCCTCATCAATCTAATGCAAATATCCACAACAAAATGCTAGCAAGCAAGTTCAGCAGTATATTAAAATGGACCACACACTATGATCATGTGAAAGTCACTCCTGGAATGCAAGGATGTTGCAACTTAGGAACATCGATCCCTGCAATACTCCACAAAAACAGAATAAAAACAAAAACCCACTTGATAGGCTCATCGGATGCAGAAAAAACATTTGAAAAACATCAACAACTACTGATGATAGTAACACTCTACACATTAGGAATACGAGGAATCTACTTTACATACAGAAGCCTTATATAAAAAGCCAAAAGGTAACATCATACTCAGTGTTGAAATAATGAAGGCTTTTCCTTCATAATTAGGAAAAAATAAAAAGAAAGCCCATGTTGCATTATTTCTATTGAGAATATAGCTGTCCCTTGGTGTCCAGGGAAGACTGGTTCCAGGAACCCCTGTGTGGTGTTATGGTATACATATATATTTGTTTTCATCTGCAGTTCCGGGCTCATAACTCCCATAGCCTTTGCTACAGTCTTCTGTTATAGTGTTGGGTATGGTAGGCCCCAGGGCAGAACTCAGGAAACAGAACCTCTCCAACCTTTTCCTGCCCTCCATTCACCTGCCTCAAGGCAGAACTCTAATCTCCCATCTTTCTGATTATAGGTCTGAAGACCTCCCGAGAGAGGGTCCTGCTTTACGTCTGGGGGAAAGAATGCTGACATAATAAGGTTTCTATAAAAATCTAAGAGGACAGCATTTAGAGAGCTTCCAGATGGCTGAACACATGGAGCTTCCTGGATGCTGGTCGCAGGGAGGGCACAGAAGCTCCACACCCCTTCCCCCATACCTTGCCCTACAGGTCTCTTCATCTGTATCCTTTTCAATAGCCTTTATAATAAACTGGCAAATGTAAGTAAGTGTTTCTGTGAGTTCTGTGAGACAATCCAGAAACTTTATTGAGCCCAAAGAGGGGCCACAGAAACCACAATTGGAAGCTAGTTGGTCAGAAGTTCTGGAGGCCCAGACTCGTAACCGGTGGGAAATGGGGGAAGTCTTTGACACTGAGCCCTCAACCTGTGGGATCTGACACTATCTCCAGGTATAGTGTCAGAACTGAACTGTAGGAAACCCAGCTCTTGTCCGTTGCTTGGTGTGTGGGAAAAAACTCCTATACCGTCGGTCACGGAAGTCTTATTCTGTCTTGACAGATTGTTGTGGTGGTGTGAGAGCAGAGGAAAAACATGGTTTGAGAGTTTTTCTTAAAACACTCTCAGATATCAAAATCTGTGGATGCCTAAGTTCCTTACTGCAGGCCTTCCATACCTGTGGTTTCTATATCTGCAGATTCAACTAACCATGGATTGAAAATAGTCTGCCCTATATATCCATGGGATCCACATGTGCAGATTCAATGACCTGTGGATTTCTGATCTGCAATTTTGTGGAATCTGTAGATGCAAAACCTCCAAATATGGAGGGAATAAGCTTAACAAGGACAGGAAAAATTTGTACACAGAAATCTACAAAAAATTGCTGAAACAAAGTAGAGAAGACACACACAAATGTAAAAATAGCCCATATTTATGGATTGTAAGTCTTAAGGTTAAGATGTCAATAGCCAAAGAGATCTACAGATTCAGTGAACTCTTTAGCAAAATCCCAATGAAGTTTTCTTCATAAATAAACTCATCCTAAAATTAATATGAAATCACACATGGGCCTCAATAGCAAAACAAACTTGAAAGAAAGAAAGCTGGAGGTGTTACACTGCATGATTACAAAGCTTATTACTAAGCTACCTTCATCAAAATAGAACTGTACTGCCATGAAGGCAGACATATAAGCCAATGGACTGGAACAGACAGGCCAGAAACAAACCCTCAAATATTTGGTCAAATGATGTTCAGTAAGGCTGCCAAGACCATGTAATGAGAAAGGACAGTCTCTTTATCAAATAGTGCTGAGGAAACTGGATATCCACAAGAAAGGAATGAAGTTGAACTCTTATTACACCGTTTGCAAAAATTATCTGAAAGTCAATTCATGACCTAAAACTAAGACCTAAAACCATAAAACTCCTAGAAAAAATCAGGTGGAAAGCTTCATAACGTTGGATTCAATAATGCTTCCCTGGATAGAACACTGATAACACAAGAAAGAAGGTAAAAATACATAAAATGCACTACCACAAGACCTACAACTATTGTGGATGGAAGAAAACAATTACCAGAGTGAAAAGGAAACCTACCATATGTGAGAAAATATTTGCAGATCATACCTCTGATAAGATTTTATATATCTAAAATACATAAAACTCCTACAAATCAGAAAACCAGTAACCTGATTAACAAATAGAAAAAGGAGGCCAGGCGCAGTGGCTCACGCCTATAATCCCAGCACTTTTGGAGGCTGAGGTGGGTGGATCACGAGGTCAGGAGATCAAGACCATCCTGATGAACATGGTAAAACCTCATCTCTACTAAAAACACAAAAATTAGCTGGGCATGGTGGCTCACGCCTGTAGTTGTAGCTACTCAGGAGGCTGAGGCAGGAGAATCGCTTGAACCCGGGAGGCGGAGGTTGCAGTGAGCCAAGATCGTGCCACCACACTCCAGCCCGGCGACAGAGTGGGACTCCGTCTCAAAAAAAGAAAGCAAAAGAAGCATTCTTTGTTCCTAAAAAAATATGGAAATTTCTTTATATGCTACAAAATGCATGAACCTGAAAGACACTCTGGTAAGTGAAATAAGCCAGTCATACAAAGACAAAAAGACAAATAATGAAGTTATATCATGTAACTTCATTATATAATAAAGCTTCTATAAAAACCCAAAAGGACTGGGTTCAGGGAGCTTCTGGACAGCTGAACACTCCGAGGCTGACAGGAAGGTGAGCAGGAACTCACACACATGCCAGGAGGGTGGCACAAGCCAACTCCAGGACACAGAAGCTCTTGTGCTGGGGACCCTTCCAGACCTGGCCCTATGTTCTTTCCATCTGTTAATTTATCCTTCTCTATCTATTTGGAATAAGGTCTTGCTCTGTGTCAGCCAGGCTGCAGTGCAGTGGCGCGATCACAGCTCACTGCAGCCTTAAACTCCTGGGCTCGAGCAGTCCTCTTGAGTAGCTGGGACTACAAGGTGTGTACTACCATGCCTGGCTAATTTTTTAATTTTTTTTTTTTTTTGAGATGGAGGCTCGCTCTGTCTCCCAGGCTGGCGTGCAGTGGCGCCATCTCCGCTCACTGCAAGCTCCACCTCCCGGGTTCAGGCCATTCTCCGGGCTCAGCCTCCCAAGTAGCTGGGACTACAGGTGTCTGCAACCACGCCCAGCTAATTTTTTGTATTTTTAGTAAAGACGGGGTTTCACCGTGTTAGCCAGGATGATCTCGATCTCCTGACCTCGTGATCCGCCCGCCTGGGCCTCCCAAAGTGCTGGGATTACAGGCGTGAGCCACCGCACCCGGCCAATTTTTTAATTTTTTGTAGAGATAACGTCTCATTATGTTGCTGGTCTCAAACTCCTGGGATCAAGTAATGCGCCCACCTCAGCCTCCAAAAATTCTTGGGTTACAGATATGAGGCACCATGCCGGGCCCGGATCCTTTAAAATACGCTGTGGAATAAACCCTGTAAATGTTAAGTATGTATTACCATGAGATCTGTGAACCACTCTAGCAAATTAATCAAACCCAAAGAGGGAGCCATGGGAACCCCAACTTTTGAAGCCAGTTGGTCAAAAGTTCCAGAGGCCTGGACTTATGACCCGTGTCTGAAAGGGGGCAGTATTGGAGACTGAGCCCTCAACCTGTGGGATGTGACACGCTCTCCAGGTACACAGCATCAGAATAGAATTCAAGGGCACCCAGCAAGAAGCCACTGCAGAACTGATTGCTTATTGGTGGAAGTAAAACTCACATTTGGTGACATAAGTTGTCTGTGTTTATTGTTGTGTGGTGCAAGACCAGACAGAGGAAGATATGGTTTGAGTTTTGCCCCTCAGTCTTAAATAACAAATTACGGCAAGTCGATGTAATGGTATTTCTGAGATTAAGATGGCAACAATTTTAAAACAGCATATTCTTAAGATATAAAAAATTTCCATATTATACACTGTAATAAATTTAATTGGCAAAAGTGTTGTTCAATAGTAGCTACTAAGTCAGGTACAACAAAGGAAAACAAATATTTAAACTCCTATTCAAAAATTTCTGGAGTGTCAGTTTTAGAGAATCTCCTGCTGAGGCATACCCTGTGCATTAAAAAAAACCACACTCAAAAATATATAAATCAATGGCCATTCCCTGATACTACAGCCCTACAGATACAAAATAATAAACACAAAGAGTATTATATGAAATATGGAACTGCTGACTAAATATACAAAAACCAAGTTAATTTATAATACATGGAAAGGTACAAGATGAAAGTAACAGTAGTTTGAACAAATGATGGTAGTGTTAAAACCAGAAGCATCTGGTTGCTATTTTGTGCCATGTTCCCCATGGGGACCTAGGGATCGAATACAGGGTCTTTCTGTTGACTATCTGCCCCACTCAGCTGAGTAAGCATCTCAGAAGAGCCACCTACTCCCCTGTGACACACACCAGTAAAGTGTGGATGAAGCACAACTGAAGAATGGCTGAGGGGCCTTGTGGAATAAGAAGAAATGCATACATTGGTCTCTTCCCCGGTTCCTGACACAGAGCTCTGAAGACCTTGAGATGTCCTGGGTGGTACGAGTGTGATCTGCTCTAATGAGGCAACCTTTGTGGGTTCCTTGGATGGGGCTGATTACCAGAAAGACCAGGCCATACTCAGAAGCATGAAACTGTCAGCCCCACCCACTAGCTTCTAGGAGAGGGGCTGGAGATTGAGTTAATATCAATCACGCCTACGTGATGAAGCCGCTCGTGAACTATGGGGTCACAAGAGGTTCCAAATGCTGAAGACACACAGGCGCCTGGAGGGTGGCACACCCAGTGAATCTTCCCACGTGCCTCGCCCTGTGAATCTCCTCATCTGGCTGTCCATCTGTATCCTTAGAAACATCCTGCATCGTGAACCAGTGGACCTAACGAAGTGTCTCACTGAGTTCTGTGAGCCACCCGAGCAAAGTAATCAACCCAAGAAGGGAGTCGAGGGAACCCAGCTTACAGCTGTGTTGGTCAGACAGAAAGGTGACAACCTACTACTAACAAATGGTGGCTGAGGTGGGCGACAGGCTTGGGAACCCAACGCTTAGCCTGTGGGATCTGATTCTAACTCCAGGTAGACAGTGTTAGAAATGAATTATAGAAAACCCAGTAAAGATCCAGTGAAAAATTCCTGATGGGGAGAAATCCCCACACATTTTGGTGACCAGAAGTGAAATGCTCTGTGCTGAGTGGCATGTGAGAATAGGAAAATCACTGGCTTCTTCCCATCCAAATAGACCTGAACAGGCAGAGGGGGCTGGAGGCACCTGTAGTTTCCAGGGCCCAGATGCAAAAAAGAGTAGCTCATGTTTTCCCATTTCCTGATTACATCTTCCCAGTACAGGAAATGGGGTGGACCATGAATAGGTCAAGGGGGCAGGTCTATGAAGACCTCAGCTTTGGCCTATGGGGACAGAAACTGAGCATCAGATGGAATCAAGTACAGAAAGAAAAGACCACAGGAGAAAGACACCCCTGGCAACAATGCTCCCTGTGTTCTTCAGAATCATGGAACAAAAGTTCACAGAAGCCACATGACAGGGTGCTGTCCATCAGGATAAAGACTTTGCTTTTGTCTCTGGGTGGCAACACCACTCGAGGGTGAAAAAGATGAAACTATTATGCATTTATAGAGCGGAGTGACAAGAGAGAGCAAAGAAATATTTCCATTCAGAATGCCTAGGATTTAAACTTTTCTTTTCTCACAGAACTCTCCCACCTTTGGAGAGTTTCCCACACACTCTTTAACTGTTAGTATGGGCTGGGTGTGGTGGCTCACATCTGTAATCCCAGGACTTTGGGAGGCTGAGGTAGATCACTTGAGGCAGATCACTTGAGGTCAGGAGTTTGAGACCCGCCTGTCCAACACGGTGAAACTCCGTCTCTACTAAAAACACAAAAATTAGCTGGGTGTGGTGACACATGCCTGTAATCCCAGCTATTGGGGAGGCTGAGGCACGAGAATCACTTGAACCTGGGAGGCAGAAGTTGCAGTGAGCTGAGATCACACCACTGCACTCCAGCCTGGGCAACAGAGCGAGACAAAAAAAAAAAAAAAAAAAGTATGGCTTTGCAAGGTGCAGTGGCTGTAATCTACAACTTTGGGAGGCCAAGGCAGGAGGATTGCTTGAGTCCAGGAGTTTGAGGCTGCTGTGAGCTATGATTGCCACTGCACTACAGCCTGGGTGATAGTGGAACACCCTGGCTCAAAAATAAAAAAATAAAAACTATGGCCTCCACACTGCCCATCAGAGCTCTTACCTGTGTTCACGCTTCTGACACATTCCCTTCCATCTGTATTTTTTACTATTTTAACTTGACTTTGCAGAATCAAGGGCTCTCTCCTTTGCTTCAACATGGAAATAATACTTAGGTCAGGAAGACAGATTCCTGTTAATAAAAAGAAAGAAACAAGATGTGCTGGGGCATTTCCAAAACCCAAGCCCTGTGTTTAGGTAAGAGAGGGGATATCGCAAATGGATCAAGAATAATATTTCACAAGTTCACCCACAGACTGGCTCCTTCTGAATGCTTAGGTAATATGCAATATGTAGACACTGAGATCTCTTCCAAGAACTACTGACTTGTAAGCACAGGGGAGAAAACAGAGAACTGGTTATCCGGTGCCACCCAATGATGTATTATGAAGGGGGCAGTACATCTGAAGAAAGGACGCATTTCAAATCCAGAGAGCATAATAGAGCTTTTCATTTCTGAGTCAACAAGGTTTCTACCTCAATTAAGCAATTTAGGGGCTCCCAAGAGGCATGCAAGAGAAAATGCAAAGATAGATTAGAGCAGATCCTGGCTTCTGGAGGGAAGTCATCCTCACCCAGAAAGACCAGGTTCCTGTAGTTCTCCAACATCACGTCCCTGTATAAAGCCCTCTGTCCAGGGTCCAGGGATTTCCACTCCTCCTGAGAGAATTCGATGGCCACGTCCGTGAATGTCAAGTGTCCCTAAAATGAGGACCACATTGTTTACAACACTAAAAATGTATAAATTGTACTCAATTTAGTTGATAAACATTTTTGAATATTAAGCTATTAAAAATGACAGATCATTAAAAAACATAGAAACTTCAATTCCAATCTCTAGTAAATGTTCACATTAAAAAATATGTAGTATTTTTAAAAATTCAGATGGGGTTTTACTAGGTTGCCCAGAAAGATCTCAAACTCCTGGGTTCAAGGGAAGAGTTTAATCCTGCCCCAGCCTCCCAAGAAGATGGGATTATAGGCATGCACCACTAACCCTGGCCTATAAATACACTTTTGTCCATTAAAATTTACATATGTAGGTATTAGCAAAAGCCCAATGGAGTTTATTGATTTATTTCATTAATAAAACAGTGATACATGATACAAAATTTAAGAATATTATACACTAATTTAACAAATAGGCTGGGCGCAGTGGCTCACGTCTGTAACTCCAGCACTTCGGGAGGCCGAGGCGGATGGATCACCTGAGGTCAGGAGTTTGAGACGAGCCTGGCCAACATGGTGAAACCCTGTCTCTACTAAAAATACAAAAAATTAGCCAGGCATGGTGGCGGGCGCCTGTAATCCCAGCTACTTAGGAGGCTGAGGCAGGAGAATTGCTTGAACCTGGGAGGCAGAGGTTGCAGTGAGCCGAGATCGCACCACTGCACTCCAGCCTGGGCGACAAGAGCAAGACTCCGTCTCAAAAAATAAACAAACAAATAAAGGTCATAGAAAATATCTCAGCAGGACATACCTTAAGAAATTACTAGATAATTAATACTCAGGCCAAGAATGAAATTGGAAAACAAACAAACAAAAAAAACATGATATTAAACAAGAACATCTCATAAAACATCATAATCAACAGTAAACGTGGGATGCATTTCCTCTAATTTAAGGCCAGAAACAGGGCACTGGTCTGTGCTGTAGCCAATTACCACTGCACAGGATGCCTGAGCAGGGACCAGAAGCAGAGGAAAAAAACAGGAAAAAAAAAGTGGGGGTAGGAGGCAGGAAAAAGCAGGATCTGTTAGAACTAACGAATGACAGGATTGTAACCATAACAAAGAATGCCATTTAGGTGTATTAACTAATACGAATATATTGAAAACAAGTTTTGGCCGGGTGCGGTGACTCACACATGTAATCACAGCACTTTGGGAGGCCAAGATGGGCGGATCACCTGAGGTGGGGAGTTCGAGACCAGCCTGATCAACACAGAGAAATCCCGTCTCTACTAAAAATACAAAATTAGCCAGGTGTGGTGGCACATGCCTGTAATCCCAGCTACTCAGGAGGCTGAGGCAGGAGAATTGCTTGAACCTGGGAGACAGAGGTTGCAGTGAGCCGAGATCACGCCATTGCACTCCAGCCTGGGCAACAAGAGTGAAACACTCCATCTCAAAAAAAATAAAAAAAGAAAACAAGTTTCCTTCTTCAGCAGCACTAATTATAAATGACACACACACACAAGAAACATCCTACCTCTCCCTCAGCAAATACACACATGGCCCCTAACTAAAAGACACTCCAGACCTGTGTAAGAAATTCGCAACTCTACTAAAAGAGTAATGTCAGCAAGACACAGGAATGCGAAGCCACAGACCTTTCTGTCCCCCTGGAGACAAAAATTAAACAATACACAGACCAATTGGCTTTGTGAGAAATCCAGAAGGTCCTTAGCAAGTTCCTGCACCCCAAAGAAGCACCAAGTCAACCTGCTGGGAGCCCAGTGGGAAAATGCATGAACACGTTAGCCTGAGCCCCTGCTCAGGCACGACGCGCCATCATCCAGAGGAAACCACAAACTCCAGATTTCTCCTGAGGGACAACGTTCTGTCTTGGTTGAACAGAAGCACTGAAGTAACAGGGCCCCAGATCAGGAAGCCACTGAGAACAAAGGCATCAGCATAAATCAGAGCCCGCAGTTACTAGGTGGCGGTGCGGACCCCAGCTTCCTATGGCCTCACACAGGCTGCAGAGCAGGTGCAGAAAGGGAAGCTCCTGAGCAGAACCTGGCCACCCTCTTCAGTGAGGAGGTGACAAGCAAAGTCCAGAGAGGATGCATCCTAGACAAAGCTCAGGACCTCCAGAGACTCCTCCTGAGCTGAATGGCACACGTGGTCCCTGAACCACTCCAGGCACAAAAAACAAGAGAGGTGACTGATTTCTTTCTTTTTTTTTTTTCTTTGAGACAGTCTCGCTGTGTCACCCAGGCTGGAGTGCAATGGCGCAATCTTGGCTCACTGCAAACTCCATCTCCCGGGTTCAAGTGATTCTCCCGCCTAAGCCTCCCAAGTAGCTGGGATTACAGGTGTGCACCACCACACCAGGCTAATTTTGTATTTTTAGTAGAGACAGAGTTTCACCATGTTGGTCAGGCTGGTCTCGAACTCCTGAGCTCAGGTGATCTGCCTGCCTCAGCCTCCCGAAGTGCTGGGATTACAGGCGTGAGCCACTGCACCTTGCCAAGGTGACTAATTTCTAATTCAGAGAACGTTCACATGAGGATATAAAGGAGCAAGGAATCCATCTTCCTAACATGAAAACATGCAAATTTTCACAACTTTTGGTATAAAATATTACAACGAAACAATCACTGAGGATTTTATTTAAAATACCATAATGCTGTATAAATATATTTCTTTTGGAGTTTCGCTCGTTTCCAAGGCTGAAGTGCAATGGTGCGATCTTGGCTCACTGCAGCCTCTGCCTCCCGGGTTCAAGCGATTCTCCTGCCTCAGTCTCCCAAGGAGCTGGGATTACAGGCATGCGCCACCATGCCCGACTCATTTTCTGTTTTTAGTAGAGATGGAGTTTCTCCATGTTGGTCAGACTGGTCTCAAACTCCCAACCTCAGGTGATCCACCCACCTTGGCCTCCCAAAGCGCTGGGATTACAGGCATGAGCCACAGCGTCCAGCCTTATAATGCTGTATAGGTTTGTTTTGTTTTGTTTTGTTTTTGAGACACAGTCTTGCTCTGTCGCCCAGGCTGGAGTGCAGTGGCGTGACCTTGGCTCACTGCAACCTCCGCCTCCCAGGTTCAAGCAATTCTCCTGTCTCAGCCTCTCTGGTAGCTGGGATTACAGGTGCCCGCCACCAAGCCTTGCTAATTTTTGTATTTTCAGTAGAGACAGGGTTTCACTATGTTGGCCAGGATGGTCTCAAACTCCTGACCTCAGGTGATCTGTCCGCCTCGGCCTCCCAAAGTGCTGGGATTACAGGCGTGAGCCACCACGCCCGGCCAATGCTGTATAAATATATTTCTACAGGACATGCTCTCACTCTTGACACAGAGCTGACAGCAGTGGGTCGCCAGTGAGACGCAGGGAGGGTGGGAAACTGCACAGGGCAGGGCAGGGGAGGCTTCGTATTTGATGGCCTAAGCTGCATGTGTGGTGTCTTCCTATAAAACAAATATATACATAATTTGATGTTTAACATAAAAAAATAACTAATTGCTGGAACAAGAATGAATATAATTTCCACCTCTTTAATGACAAAAAATTTATGCTCCAATCTCTGTGCAAAATTATAGCTTTTTTCACCTAACACAGATGCTGTACAAGACTCCCTGCAGGAACACCAGTCTCCACGGGAGGGGCATGCTGAGAAAGAAGAGAGAATGTCCTCTCTGAACCAAGCCAGACGTTAGAAAGTAGGAAAGGTGTTTAGCTTCAAATATAGTAAAAATCAGACAGAAAAGATTTCTCCTTCCTGAACTCCTTTTCCAGAATTTACCAGGTACTTGTGTGCATTAATATGTGACTTCAGGCCAGGCGCGGTGGCTCACGCCTATAATCCCAGCACTTTGGGAGGCCGAGGCGGGTGGATCACGAGGTCAGGGGTTCGAGACCAGCCTGACCAACATGGTGAAACCCCATCTCTACTAAAAATACAAAAAATTAGCTGGGCGTGGTGGCAGGTGCCTGTAATCTCAGCTACTCAGGAGGCTGAGGCAGAACTGCTTGAACCCGGGAGGCGGAGGTTGCAGCGAGCCGAGATCGTGCCACTGCACTCCAACCTGGGTGACACAGCAAGACTCTGTCTCAAAAAAAAAAAAAATACGTGACTTCCATTGGCAGCCTCTCTAATCCTGGTCCACAGAGAGCTGACAGTGCATCCAGATGTGGCCCCTGAACAATCACTGCTGCCCAACAGCACTGACACCACGGGACCCTCACCCCGTCTCCATCCATGTCTGGGTGTGAGCCCTTCCCAGGACCACGCCCAGTGCAGCCTCTTCCCATATTCATGTCACTGGGTCACGAGAGATGGAATCTAAGCGAGATGAGAGGGACTGAGGGAAGGCATGGGTGAGTGTGAGCAAACGTGTCAGGCAGGATGCTTCAGGCATTTCAGAAAGAAACAGAGAGAACCAACCACCGAGAATATCACTTTACCTGAGGAAGAGCCATCCCTGACTCCTTTGCTTTCCTCTTCTGGGCTTCTTCATCACATAGCATGACTGTTTATAAGTCAATCCTAAATGTCAAAAATACACTGATTACTGCTCAGAATCAACACATTCCCCTCCCTATGCCACAACCACACACACAGGTTAGACCTAATCCTGGGGAAAGATGTCCTCTGCTGCCCACTGCACCAGAGTTGATGCAGGGACAAGAAATTCCTACAGGAAGAACGAGTGAAATTTTTACTCTTTTATTCAGGACTCGCTCCCCTCCTGGAGAAGCCCGCACACACGCTACAGCAGTAGGGAGCTAGGCTGGACTGAGCTGCCCCATTCAGGGAAGAGACACAGCTGTGACCAAACTCCATGAAGAGCACAGCCCCTCCTCCCCTCTCTATGGATCCCAGGCTCACGTAAGCCCTCAGAAATGGAGGACACAGAGCCTTGGTGCTCAGCGCCAGAGACAGAACACACTGGAATCCCCGTATCCATGAGGATATGTTCCAAGATGCCCAGTGGATGCCTGGAACCTCACACAGTACTGACCTCTATTTACTCCACTTAAATTATGCATGTGACCACTTCTCACTGGCACATCCAAATTGCCAGCATCAATATTCACGTGCTTGGGGAATACTGTTAAGTAAAATAAGGGTTAAACAAAAGGACTGAGATACCCCAAAAGTGGACCAGATCAAAAAGAAGACTATTCACTGACTAATGAGCAGATAGAGTCTACACTCAGCCCTCAGTATTTCTAGGGTCCAAATCCAGGGATTCAACCAACGACAGACTGAAATAATTACAAAAAAAAAGGAAAGAAACCAAAAAGTAACAAACAATGAAAATAATACAAGAAAACAACAGAGTATAACAACTACATAGCATTTATAAATTTCATTAATCCATTATAAATAATCCATTATAAGTGATCAAGAGATGACTTAAAGTCTATGGGAGGACGTGTGTAATTTATATGCAAATACAGTCATGCACTGCTTAGTAATGGGACCTGTTTTGAGAAATGTATTTTCAGACCATTTCATTACAGACTGCACTTACATAAACCAAGATGGTGTAGTCTACTACACACCTAGGGTATATGGTATAGCCTATTGCTAAAAACCTGTACATCATGTTATGTACTGAATACTACAGGCAACTGTGACACAATGGTATGTACTTGTAAACAAAAACATGTCTCGACATAGAAAAGGTACAATAATAATATGATATAAATGTTTAAAAAATGGTACAGCTGTCTAGGGCACTCACCATGAATGGCGCTTGCAGGACTAGAAATTGCTCTGGATGAGTCAGTGAGTGTGTGGTGACCGAATGTGATGGCCTACGACATAACTGTGTACTACTGTAGATTTTATAAATACCGAATACTCGGCCAGGCGTGGTGGCTCATGCCTGTAATCCCAGCACGTTTGGAGAACGAGGCAGGCAGACTGCTTGAGTCCAGAATTTCGAGACCGGTTTGGGCAACATGGCAAGACTCCTGTGTCTACAAAAAAAAATACAAGAAATAAGTCAAGGCATGGTGGAACACATCTGTAGTCCCAGCTACCCAGGAGGCCGTGGTGGGACGATCACCTGAACTTAAGAGGTTGAGGCTGCAGTGAGCCATAATCGCACCACTGCATTCCGGCCTGGGCGACAGTGTGAGAGGCTGTCTCAAAAATAAATACATACTTACTGTATATTTAGGCTACACTAACATAAAAAATATTTTTTCTCAATAACAAATTAACCTTAGCTTACTATAACTTTTTGACTTTATAAACTTCTAAATTTAACTTTTTGACTTCTACAATAACATTTAGCTTAAAACACACGTTATATAGCTGTACAAAAATATTTTGTCTTCATGTCTTTATTCTATAAGCTTTTTCCCATTTAAAATCTTTTTCCCCATTAAAACTTTTTTGTCAACAACCAGGACACAAACACATACATTAGCCTAGGCCTACACAGGGTGGGGACCATCAATGTCACTGTCTTCCAGTGCCACATCTTGTCCCACTGGAAGGTCCTCAGGAGCAATAACATGTATGGAGCTGTCGTCTGGGATAACAATGCCTTCTTCTGGATACCTCTTGAAGAACTTGCCCGAGGCTCTTCTAGGAGGGAAGGCACTCCTTTCAGAAATATGTCTGTGGTGTGAATCTGAAAGTCAGCTGAGGGCCTGGTGCAGTAGCTCACACCAGTAATCCCAGCACTTTGGGAGGCTGCGGCAGGCAGACCTTGAGGTCAAGAGATCAAGACCATCCTGGCCAACATGGTGAAACCCCATCTCTACTAAAAATACAAAAATTAGCTGGGAGTGGTGGCACAGGCTTGTAGTCCCAGCTACTCAGGAGGCCGAGGCAGGAGAATTGCTTGAACCCTGGAGGTGGAGGTTCCAGTGAGCCGAGACCGCACCACTGTACTCCAGCCTGGTGACAGAGCGAGACTCGGTCTCAAAAAATAAAAAAATAAATCAGCTGATTAGGAAACGAGAGAGGAAGAAAAATATCTATGGTGGTTTACTTGCTTATTTTTTCTTCCTAAATGTTCTTGTGAGCAGGTAATGCACCATAAACTTTCCTTTCTATTAATAAACACCTTTTGGGGTTGGGTGTGGTGGCTCACGCCTGTAACCCCAGAACTTTGGGAGGCTGAGGCAGGCGGATCACACCAGGCCAAGAGTTCGAGACTAACCTGGCCAAAATGGTAAAACCCTGCCTCTAGTAAAAATACAAACGTTAGTCTGGGCCCCGTGGCTCACACCTGTAATCCTAGCACACTGGGAGGCCGAGGCGGGCAGATCATGAGGTCAGGAGTTCGACACCAGACTGACCAACATGGTGAAACCCCGTCTCTACTAAAAATACAAAAATTAGCTGGGCATGGTGGCGCATGCCTGTAATCCCAGCTACTCAGGAGGCTGAAGCAGGAGAATCGCTGGAACCCGGAAGGCAGAGGTTGCAGTGAGCCGAGCCTGGGCAACAGAGTGAGACTCTGTCTCAAAAAAAAAAAAAAACAAAAAAAAAACAAAATACAAACATTAGCTGGGTGTAATGGCAGGCACCTGTAATTCCAGCTACTCAGGAGGCTGAGGCAGGAGAATCACTTGAACCCAGAAAGCGGAGGTTGCAGTGAGCCAAGATCACACTACTACATTCCAGCCTGGGTGACAGAGTGAGACTCTGTCTCAAAAAATAAAATAAGCTGGCCGCAGTGGCTCACGCCTGTAATCCCAGCACTTTGGGAGGCCAAGGCGGGTGGATCACGAGGTCAGGAGATCGAGACCATCCTGGCTAACATGGTGAAACCCCGTCTCTACTAAAAATACAAAAAATTAGCTGGGCGTGGTGGCGGGCGCCTGTAGTCCCAGCTACTCATAAGGCTGAGGTGGGAGAATGGCGTGAACCCGGGAGACGGAGCTTGCAGTGAGTCGAGATCGCCCCACTGCACTCCAGCCTGGGCGACAGAGCGAGACTCCATCTCCAAAAATAAAAATAAAAATAAAATAAAATAAGATAAATAAATAAACACCTATTGGTGTTGGAGTTCATGTTTTCAAACTTTTTAAGAAGCTTGTTGAGGTCTGTACAAGTTTCTGCTAAACCCTTCACTGTGAAAGTTCCTGGATTTTTTTTTTCTTTTCCTTCACTTTCCTATCCTCTCACCTCTTCTTCAGCTATGTGTTCTCGTATCAGTTCCAACCACCTATTCGTCCATTCCTCATGAACCACCTCTAGGAGCATCATAGTGTCATCCTCACCCACACCCAGGTTAAAGCTGCCTGGCAACGATCTAGGTTTGTTTCCCCCAGCATCACCACAGACACAAGGAATGCAATGCACTATGACGTCATGGCTGCTCTGATGTAGCTAGGCAACAGGAACTTTTCATCTCCAGTGTAACAGTGTAATCTTACGGAACCACCATCATAGATTTGATTGTTGATCAAAATGTCATTATGCAGTGTATGGCTGTACTGTGCAACTTTACATAAGGGACTTGAAGATCACCTGATTTTGGTATCCTCAGGGGTCGTGGAAGTAATCCCTCTGATACTGAGGGATGACTGTACTGCCTAGATATACCAGAAAAGGAGATGATTCGAGTCCTGGGCAAAATAGCATGGGACTGGCCGGGTACAGTGGCTCACACCTGTAATCCTAGCACTTTGGGAGGCCAAGGTAGGTGGATTGCCTGAGCTCAGGAGTTCAAGACCAGCCTGGGCAACATGGTGAAACTGTCTCTACTAAAAATACAAAAAATTAGTGGGGTGTGGTGGTATATGCCTGTAATCTCAGCTACTTGGGAGGCTGAGGCATGAGAATCACTTGAACCTGGGAGGCAGAGGTTGCAGTGAGCCGATATTGCACCACTGCGTTCCAGCCTGGGCAATGGAGACTCCTCAAAAACAAAAGAGAGTGGGACAGTGCTAGATTTCAGCACACTACTCGGAATGGTAAGAAATTTAACAGTTGTGCATTCTTCATTTTTGGAACATTCTGTGTAATATTTTCAGACCATGGTTAAACTCGAGGATCTGGAACCACAGAAATCAAACCAGCAGATAGGGAGCAACTACTGTAGCATCAGCTTTAAATATTAGGCCTGGCCTCCACCTGAGTATTGAAATCAGAATCTCTGTAAGGAGGCACAAGAGATGTTTCTGCAAAATGCCTCAGCTCTCAAATGTGAGACTAGGGCTGAGCTCCACTCAGAGGGGTTGAGCCAGCACAGTCCCCACCTTCTGGCTCGTCTCTCCCCTTGGGTCCTTGCTGTCACCAGGATCCAGACAGTGGCAAGAAAAGGGAAAGAAAGAAACACACAGAGCTTCAAAATGGAGGAGAGTTGGGGTGGGGTCAGGCTGGAGGGTTAAATCGGGGGCTATAGGGGGGTCACAGAATCCTAAGAAGGTACTACCAGAACAGAGGCCTGGGGAAGGAAGGGTGTTTGTCACCTGCAGCTGAGGGGCCAGAGAGTTCCAGGCAGAGAAGCAGCCCAGATGAAGTCTCTGAGGCAGGAGAAACCTGGGCCCCCTGTTATGTAGGTTTCAAATGGTTCCACTTACATAGTTTGCTACATGAATGACTTGTGTGCTGCGATAAGAACTTGGAGTGTGTTCCTCCTTCCTTCACGAGTGATGCATCACCCCTTAGCAGCCCCCATAAATGAGAAATGGAGTAAACTTCCCTCCCACCCCAGAGAATGTGATTGGATTCCCCCCTCCCCTGGAGAATGTTATATGGCACCTTCTCAGACCCCATATATGAGATTCTGACCTCGACTACTGGAATTCAAAATACACAGAAATTCAAGAGGTTGACAGGCACTGTGAGACCAGAGGCTGCGACACACTCGGCTGTCAGGGGCCTCTCTGAAGACCTGTAGCCTATACTGAGACATGGCTGTATGCCAGCTGTTCTCCAATGATCACACCGTTAGCCTTCAAGGTGACCTCCGAAGCCTCGACCAACACCAGCACTGCCCTCTAGCGGGAATGTATGGACATGACCTGTTTTTGCGGGTCTCCACTGGGCTGGATGCCATTTCTCCCAAGAAACTGCTTGTATCAAGGTACAACTGAAACATTAACTGTACTTTCCATACAGGCCTATTTCCATCCTAACTGAGCAAATACATTTTTTTTTTTTGAGACAGTCTCACTTTGTCACCCAAGCTGAAGTGCAATGGCATGATATCGGCTCGCTGCAACCTCTGCCTCTCAGGTTCAAGCAATTCTCCTACCTCAGCCTCCTGGAGTAGCTGGGATTACAGGCACCTGCCACCAAAGCCGGATAATTTTGTGTGTGGGTTTGTGAGACAGGGTGTCACTCTGTCGCACAGGCTGGAGTGCAGGGCGTGATCTTTGGCTAACTGCAACCTCTGCCCCCTGGGTTCAAGCGATTCTCCTGCCTTAGCCCAAGTAGCTGGGATTACAGGCATGTAAGTAAACATGTGATTTATTGTTTGTATTATAAATGAAAACACAAATAAGAAAATATCTCCTACATTTTAAATACATTTGACAGGTTTACTTAATTCCCAGAAAGTACAGGGTGTCCCTCATCTGATATGTGCAGGACTGCTGGGGATACATGTTTGGGGAGTTCAGGGTCTCTTTTGGACATATGAAGGTGGAGATGCCTGTGGATGCCCCAGCAGAGATGTCCAGAACACGAGTGGACACAGGATTCTGGAATTCAGGAGAGAGGGGTGGGTGGAGAGGGAAAATGGAGACAGGCAGGTGGTGTTTGAAGCCATAAGACGAGATCATAAGGAAAGGTAGAGGGTGTGGGCAGAGAGAACAGGTTTAAGGACTAAATTGTGGGACACTCCCATATTCACAGAAGACAGTTCAGGAGACATGAAGGTGATGACAAAAATGTTAAACAGGGCCAGGCGCGGTGGCTCACGCCTGTAATCTCAGCACTTTGGGAGGCCAAGGTGGATGGATCACGAGGTCAGGAGTTCAAGACCAGCCTGACCAACACAGTGAAACTCCATCTCTACTAAAAATACAAAAATTAGCCAGGTGTGGTGGCACGGGCCTGTAGTCCCAGCTCGGGACTACTCAGGAGGCTGAGGTGGGAGAATCACTTGAACCCGGGAGGCAGAGGTTCCAATGAGGCGAGATTGCGCCACTACACTCCAGCCCGGGTGACAGAGTAAGACTCCGTCTCAAAAAAAAAAAAAAAGTTAAACAGATTTTTTAAATTATGAAGAATCTCTTCAAAGCCAAGAAAAAAGAAGAGGGAGTGATCGGCTGTGCAAATTGCTGCTGACAGGGAAAGAAAGATGAGGACAAAAATTTAAAAACTACTAAGCCTGGTGCAGGGGCTCATCCCTGTAATTCCAGAGATTTGGGAGCACAGAAGGGGGGTACTTCCTAGAGGAAGAAATGTAGTTAATATAATATTTTTTGTTTTAAAGATAGAAGAGCAGAAGGAAAATAAAACCTTTATTTTATGTAGGAATGTGTTTTAATGAATGATGCCTCCATCTGGGTACATTTTGGGAGGCTGAGGTGGGAAAATCACTTCAGCTCAGGAGTTTAAGACCAGTCTGGACAACACAGCAAGACCCCAACTCTACAAAAATCAAAATATTAGCATGGCACAGTGGCACGAACCTGTAGTCCCGGCTACTCGGGTGGCTGAGGTGGGAGAATCGCTTGAGGCCAGGAAATTGAGACCAGCCTAGGCAACATAGCAAGACCCCAGCTCTATAAAAAACCAAAATATTAGTGGCATACTGGCATGGGCCTGTAGTCCCAGCTATTCAGGAGGCTGAGGTGGGAGAATTGTTTGAGCCCAGGATGTCGAGGTTGCAGTGAGCTGTGATTATGCCACTGCACTCCAGCCTGGGAGACTGGGAGCAAGACCCTGTCTCAAAAATAAATAAATAAGTAAATAAATAAAAATATTAGCCAGGCATAGTGGTGCATGCCTGTAGTCCTACCTACTTGGGAGACTGAGGCAGGAGGATCATTTGAGCCTAGGAGTTCGAGGTTACAGTGAGCTATGATTGCCTCACTGCACTCCAGCCTGTGCAATAGAGTGAGGCCCCGTCCCTTAAAAAAATAAATAATTAATTAAAAATAAATTTAGGGGCCACACACGGTGGCTCATGCCTATAAACCCAGCACTTTGCGAGGCCGAGGCGGGCAGATTACAAGGTCAAGAGATTGAGACAATCTTGGCCAACATGGTGAAACCCCATCTCTACTAAAAATACAAAAATTAGCCAGGCATGGTGGCGTGCGCTTGTAATCCCAGCTACTCAGGAGGCTGAGGCAGGAGAATCACTTGAATCCGGGAGGCAGAGGTTGCAGTGAGCCGAGATCGTGCCACTGCACTCCAGCCTGATGACAGAGCGAGACTCTGTCTCAAAAATAATAAAAAATAAAATTTTTTAAAAATAAAAATAAGTTTAGAAACAGGTCGCAGGAGCAATGGAATGGGTGGATGCGATAACTTGATTGGATGGAGTCAACCAAGGACTAGGGGCAAGAATTGAAGAAAGAATATAAACAAGATTTTAGTGTACTGTGATCTTAAATAGAGCATGCAAGAGGGGTACTTACTGCAGGGAGAAATGTAGTAAATACAGTATTTTTTGTTTTAAAGATTGAAGAATGGAAAGAAAATAAAGGCTTTAGTGAGTATGTGAGTGTGTGTGTTTCAATGGACAACACCTCCATTTCAGTATGCTGACCAAAATAATTTCCTAGGCCAGGAGCAGTGGCTCCCGCCTGTAATCCCAGCATTTTGGGAGGCCAAGGCAGGCAGATCACCTGAGGTCAGGAGTTCGAGACCAGCCTGGCCAACATGGTGAAACCCCGTCTCTACTAAAAATACACAAATTAGCCAGGCGTGGTGGCGTGTGCCTGTAGTCCCAGCTACTTGAGAGGCTGAGGCAGGAGAATCGCTTGAACCCGGGAGGCAGGGGTTGTAGTGAGTGGAGATTGCGCCATCACATTCCAGCCTGGGTGACACAGTGAGACTCCGTCTCAAATAATAATAATAATAATAACAATGATAATAATAATTTCCTAGACAAAAAAATTAACAACACCATAGAGGAGGGATGTCATTCCATTCTGAGACTGTAAGTGGGGCTGGCACATGGTGCACAGTCTCAGGATCAGCAGCAGCCAGGAGCAGGGACAGATCATTCCATCACTATTGAGTAGACATCACAGGCCCTGAGACTGGTGGGCCAAGCCTCTTCCCTTTACTGTTTGAGGTAAGGAAAAAAGATAACTGTTTTTACTACACTCATATTCAGCACAGAATACTATGCCGCCCATCACCAAAATGTGTGTTTTCCCCCATGTTTGAGACGGAGTTTCACTGTCGCCCAGGCTGGAGTGCAGTGGCGCGGTCTCAGCTCACCACAACCTCTGCCTCCAGGGTTCAAGCAATTCCCTGCCTCAGCCTCCTGAGTAGCTGGGATTACAGGCACAAGCCACTACGCCCAGCTAATTTTTTATTTTTCACCACGTTGGCCAGGCTAGTCTCAAACTCCTGACCTCAAATGATCTGCCTGAATCAGCCTCCCGAAATGTTAGGATTACGGGCATGAGCCACCGCGTCCAGCCCATGCTGACCAGTTCTGTGGCACGCTCGCAGCTGTGTGTCCCACAGGTTAAATCAATTTTGATACTGTCTACTTGGAGATAGGCACAGATTCCACGGGTTAAAGGTGCAGTCCCACAAGGCTGCCCCTCAGTTGAGATGCAGATAAAAAGCATGGTTTCCAGCCAGGATCGGTGGCTCACGCCTGTAATCCCAGCACTTTGGGAGGCCAAGGCGGGTGGATCACCTGAGGTCGGGAGTTCAAGACCAGCCTGACCAACATGGAGAAACCCCATCTCTATTAAAAATACAAGATTAGCCAGGCATGGGGCAGGCACCTGTAATCCCAGCTACTGGAGAGGCTGAGGCAAGAGAATCGCTTGAACCCGGGAGGCAATGGTTGTGGTGTGTGGGGATAAGAAAGAGAAATCAGACTGTTACTGTGTCTATGTGGAAAGAAGTAGACATAAGAGACTCCATTTTGTTCTGTACTAAGAGAAATTAGTCTGCCTTGAGATGCTGTGAATCTGTACCCCTAGCCCCAACCCTGTGCCTGCAGAAACACGTGCTGTGTTGACTCAAGGTTTAATGGATTTAGGGCTGTGCAGGATGTGCTTTGTTAAAAAAGTGCTTGCAGGCAGTATGCTTGGTAAAAGTCATCACCATTCTCCAGTCTCGAGTACCCAGGGACACAATACACTGCGGAAGGCCGCAGGGACCTCTGCCTAGGAAAACCAGGTATTGTCCAAGGTTTCTCCCCATGTGACAGCCTGAGATATGGCCTCATGGGAAGGGAAAGACCTGACCGTACCCCAGCCTGGAACCCATAAAGGGTCTGTGCTGAGGAGGATTAGTGAAAGAGGAAGGCCTCTTTGCAGTTGAGACAAGAGGAAGGCATCTGTCTCCTGCTTGTCCTTGGGCAATAGAATGTCTAGGTGTAAAACCCGATTGTATGTTCTCTTTACTGAGATAGGAGAAAACTGCCTTAGGGCTGGAGGTGAGACATGCTGGCAGCAATACTGCTCTTTACTGCACCTAGATGTTTGTATACATGCACATCAAGGCACAGCACGTTTCCTTATTTATGACAGAGATCTTGGTTCGTATGTTTTCCTGCTGACCCTCTCCCCACTATTACCTTTGTCCTGCCACATCCCCCTCTCCGAGATGGTCAATGATATTGATAATGATCAATAAATACTGAGGGAACTGAGACCAGTGCCGGCGCGGGTCCTCCGTATGCTGAGTGCAGGTCCCCTGGGCCCACTTTTCTTTCTCTGTACTTTGCTCTATGTCTCTTTCTTTTCTAAGTGTTTCATTCCACCTGACAAGAAACACCCACAGGTGTGGAGGGGCAGGCCACCCCTTCAGTGGTGAGCCAATATCGCGCCAGTGCACACCAGCCAGGGCAACAAGACCGAAACTCCGTCTCAAAGAAAAAACACCATGTTTACTAAGAGCCCCTCCTTTTTTTTTGAGACAGAGTCTCGCTGTTGCCCAGGCTGGAGTGCAGTGGTGCGATCTTGGCTCACTGCAACCTCCACCTCTTGGGATCAAGAGATTCTTGTGTCTCAGCCAAGCAGCTGGAATTACAGGCACACGCCACCATGCGCAGCTAATTTTTGTATTTTCAGTAGAGACGGGGTTTCACCTTGTTGGCCACGCTGGTCTTGAACTCCTGACCTTAAGTGGATCTGCCCACCTTGGCTTCCCAAAGTGCTGGGATTAGAAGCAAGAGCCACTGCGCCTGGTCCAAAAGCCCCTCATTTTGATTAGTTTGCTAGGAAGGCTCTTCCATCTGGCTGTTCATCTGTATCCTTTGTAATATTGTTTGTAACAAATGGGTGACACTAAGCAAAAAGTTTCCCTGAGTTCTGTGAACCACTCTAGCAAATTCACAAAATGTGAGGAAAGGGTCATGGGAACCCCCGGTTCATAGTTGGTTGGTCACAAGGTTCAAGTCCCAACCCAGGACTTGCAAGTGGCACCTGAAGTGGGAGCATGCCTGTGGAACTGAGCTCTCAATCTGTAGAATCTGAGGCTAACTCCATATAGATAGTGTTAGTGTCAAATTGAGTTAAATTACACAACACCCAGGTGGTGTCTGATGAACTGCTTGTGGGTGGGAAGTAATCCCCACACATTTTGGTGACCAGAGATGTGGCATTCCGTGTTGGGTCTTCACTATTGTGTTGATTGTAAGCGTAAGAAAAACGCTTTGGTTTTTCCTCCTGTCTTATCCACTCACCCACACCCGAATGAGGCAAGTCACTGCCCTCTGGCTGAACAGGGATTGTGAATGGAAGCTAACTTGTGATGTCAAGAATTATAAAATGCACTTCCCTTATAGGCAGGAACTTTGCAAGTCTCATCTTCATCTGTACTTTTGAAATAAATTTTGTGCTTATTAGATTACAATTAGAGAAATCAGTATATCACAATTTAATCATAATAGTCAATCAACTCATCGCTCATCTGCACTCAGGTTCCCCCTCTTTTGTCATTAGTATGTTTCCCTCCCTCATTCTGTACATCTCTCTCATTCTTACCTTCTTTCTCCTGCTTTTTTTCACTTCATTTTTCCCATAAGAATTGGCTTTTCTGCCCCTCTCCTGTCCTGCTGTTTCTCCCCCTCTTTCCTCTATTCCTTCTCCTCCATTTGTTCTGCTCCATTCTGGCAATTTGTTTTACCCCTTGTTCCTCTTTGTGTCCAATTTTTGATTGTCCCCAATTTCCATTCTGCCTGTTTCTTGCCCTCCCTATCTCTGCTTCCTCTCTGTTCTCCCTGTTAAATTTCCTCTTCCCTGCTACACTCTCTTGTCCCCACTCTCTGGCCCCCCCGGATCCCAGGCCTCCCCATGCTGTGGTTCTCCCTCTGCTCTCCTTGTCATCAGCTGCCCCCTCTTGCTGTCCCAGCACCATGCTGCTCTGTCTGCCCTGGCTCCAAATCCCTCCTCCTCTCCCCTACTCTGTCTGAGGAGCCTCCCCCTTTCTGCCCCTCTCCCAATCTTGCTTCATCTTCATCTCTCTGGAGACCCAGCTTTTCTCTACATTTCTCCAGTTACTTTTCTCCCCCTGCTACATTCTCGGTTTCATTCACTGTCTCTGTAAATCTCTCGGCTACTCTCTGCCGTCTGCTTATGGATCTCCCTCATGCTTCTTTTTCAAAATTTTTCTATTTCCTGCCACTCTTTCACCATCTTTCCCCACACATCCATAGGCAGGGGAGTACAATAAGGTGCCCACCTCCGCCAAGAGCACATTTTTAGTGGGATGGAATTTGGGACGAAGAATCCTGCATGTCCTAAGACAGAAGAAGTCACGTCCCCACACCCGGGGGTCGGGAGTAGCGATGGCTGGGAAGGGGAGGCCTGGGGAGTAGGAAGGCCCGGATCAAGGAGGAAAAGGGTGGGGCTGAATTATTAGAAGTGTGGGGTCTCAAGGATCCCAGGACCCAGCACAGAACGCGGCCTCCCCCGCCGGGACTGGGGCTGCGGCGCTGCGCTTCAGGGGCCGGGGGCGAGCTTGGGAGGCTCCCCGGGCGGGAATCCACCTTGCGGTAAGGACTTTTAAAAGCGCGGGGCAGGACGTTGGGTCAGTAAAGAGTTTTAAGCGGAAAGGAGTCTCGAAAATCCGTGTTTACCTGGCCCAAGGCAGAACGAGCGGGGACAGGACCCGTCGCCGAGCGATTTTAACACACAGGGAAGCGACCGCCGGACTCTCACGGAGACGCCTGAATTTACACGGGGTGGAGGGAGCGGTGCGGGGATTTCAAGGTCTGTGTTGACTCTCAGATCCCGGGTACAGAAGCGCGGGGGCGCTGGGAAGCCCAGATTGAATCTAAACAAAGGGAAACTGACGCGCTGCGGCGTGACCTTCTACCCACGCGATCCGCTTCCGGGTCTGCAAAAAACTGCGCGCGCGCAGCGGAGAGAGCGGACCGGGACGGGACGGGGCGGGGCTTCCCTAGGCCACGCCTCCAGTGCCTCTGTTTTCCGGGTTTTGCTGGCAGTGAGGCTGGAGCAGCTCAGCCCTCTGCAAACTGGGATCCTGCCGGAGCAAAGCAACGTCAGTTGAGGATTAGATCCAGGAAATTTCCTGCTATTAAAATGAATTTTAAGCCGGCCGTGGTGGCAGGCACCTGTAGTCCCAGCGACTAGAGAGGCTGAGGCTGGAGGATCGCTTCAGCCCAGGAGTTCGAGTCTACACTGAGCTATCATGGCCACTGCACTCCAGCCTGGGCGTAGTGTAGACCCAGTGCTATACTCAGTGTAGACTCTGTCCTAAAATAAATAAGTAAATAAAAACTAATTTTAACAATTTAATTTAAAAGGCCTGGAATTCTGTGTGAAGGCGATGCAAGTTAAAATGTGAAATGCAAAGCCCTGCCTGGGTAGCATGTGCAATTTCATGCTGACGGCCCACAGAACAGAATAGAAATCTTCTCCCTTTCCATCATCATCTCTGATCTCCAGCACGGGTGAAAGATGTAGGCTGGGAGGTTAAGCCCGTCTAGTGTTTTCACGTTCTTCTGCCTGCTTTTATTCTGACTGCGCTGGCAGCTGATTAGATTGTGGCCACCCAAATTGAGGTGGGTCTGCCTTTCCCAGTCCACTGAGTCATCTCTAGAGTGCTCATCTCTAGAGAGTTTCCGAGGGACAACGCCAAGCGCGTTGGAGGGTTAAGGCCAACCTGGGAATCCGTATTTACCTGGCCCAAGGCAGAACGAACGGGGCATCTCCGTGAGAGTCTGGCGGTCGCTTCCCTGTGTGTTAAAAACGCTACAGGCACATGCCACCATACCCATCGTTAGGCGATGGGTCCTGTCCCCAGAGGGATGTTAGGCCACCACCAACTGCTTTTTTTTTTTTTTTTGAGACGGAGTCTCGCTCTGTCACCCAGGCTCACTGCAAGCTCCGCCTCCCGGGTTCACGCCATTCTCCTGCCTCAGCCTCCTGAGTAGCTGGGACCACAGGCACCCACCACCACGCCCGCCTAATTTTTTGTATTTTTAGTAGAGTTGGGGTTTCACCGTGTTAGCCAGGATGGTCTCGATCTCCTGACCTCGTGATCCACCCCCCACCCCGCCCTGGCCCCCCAAAGTGCTGGGATTACAGGGGTGAGCCACTGCGCCCGGCCCAACTGTTGCTTTTAAAAAAAACAATAACTTTAAAAAATAGATGTAAATTACATAGTGTGTGTGTGTGTGTGTGTGTGTGTGTGTGTGTGTGTGTGTGTGTTTTTGAGACAGAGTCTTGCTCTGTCACCCAGGCTGGAGTGCAGTGACACGGTTTCAGCTCACTGTAGCCTCTGCCTCCCCGGTTCAAGCGACTCTCCAGCCTCAGCCTCCCAAGTAGCTGGGGCTACAGGCTTGCACCACAGTGCTTGGCTAATTTTTGTATTTTTAGTACAGACACGGTTTCACCATGTTGGACAGGCTGGTCTCAAACTCCTGACCTCAGGTGATTCTCCTGCCTGAAAGATTGGTACAATTTCTCTGTTAAATCATCTTATATGTTTCATCTTACATTCTGTTTAGATTTTCTGTCTCTACTACTGTCAAAATTGGTAGAGTACATTTTCCTAGAAAATTTGTTTCATCTGTGTTTCCAGTCAATATTCATTGAATTTTATAAATTACTTTATTTTATTTTATTTTTGAGACAAAGTCTCACTCCAATACCCAAGCTGGAGTGCAGTGGCGCAATCTCAGCTCACTGCAACCTCCAACTCCTGGGTTCAAGCAATTCTCCTGCCTCAGCCTCCCGAGTAGCTGGGACTACAGGCACGTGCCACCATGCCTGGCTAAGTTTTGTATTTTTAGTAGAGACGGGATTTCACTAAGTTGGTCAGGCTGGTCTTGAACTTCTGACCTCGTGATCCACCTGCCTTGGCCTCCCAAAGTGCTGGGATTACAGGCGTGAGCCACCAAGCCTGGCCTAAATTAGTTATTTAAAAAACTAATACACTTTATTTTAGAAGATTTATAGATTTATATTTTAAAAATTCAAAAAAGGTAGACAAGTTCCATATACCCTGACCCGTTTTCCCTATTATTAACATCTTATACTAGTTTTGTATGGGTTTTACAGTTTATAAACCATTGTTGATATACTACCATCAACTTATTCATAATTTATTCTGATTTCTTTGGTTTTAACTCATGTTCTTTTCTGCAGGGAGCTGAAGGCCCGTGGGATGTAACCAAGTTTATGGAGTTTAATCTGGCAAACAGTCTTGAAAACAGTGACTCCATAGCTGGAGAACTCAATTTAGGACTCTTTTAGCAAGCACAAATCAAAGACTATCTGTAATCAGTGGGTTAAGACAGTCATTCATGCATAAGTTTTTCACTACACTTACATACAACTTTTCTTCACTTTCTGAGAAGGGCACAGCATTTTTACCTTTTAATTTAACAAATACCATTTAATTAGGTTTAAAGTTCTCCTTTAAAGAGTAATGTGTGGTTTTACATGCCTAGCTTTTAATTACTCTTTAACTAATTCATGGGCCCTCTGTAATCTCTCTCCCTTCAGAGGTTACTATTTTACTTAAATTGAATTTGGAAAGCTACGTCAGGGATAGAAGAGAGGTAACAACAGTGGCCATTATTAGAAAAGAGGTTTTTCAAATTCTTACATTTTACTTAAATCTTAGCAGAGAATCATAGCCTGGGACGTAACACATGAAATTTTGCTACGGGCTGCCCACAGAGCCAGAGGGCAGCGGTGCAGGTCCTGGGAGGCAGCCATGTTGTACTTGCTTAGGCTTTGCCTGTGTCTGCGCCGGTCCCTCCCTCCTTTGCCAGGGGGATGTTGCCAGCCTGGGCAGGCCTTGTCGGCTTGGTTGCCGGGAGCTTTTCTGCTGCTGAGCCTTTTCTTCCACCTACTGCCTGCTTGGCTGCGCAGTTTCGGCTTCTAATGCATTTTTTCTTATCTTTTTATAAACATACACCTGATTGCCTTGCCGATTTTGCATTACTGAGCAGGTTAAGAGCTCTCCTTCTAATGTTGCCTGCTTAACACAGGGACTGATAGCTGTAGCGTATCCTCTGTCCTTTGTCCTATCTATTGGAAGAGGAGGCTTAGGTAAGACTTCCATTTCCTCTTTGTTATTTTGGCCTGATGATACTGGGGCTGAGGGAAGAGGAGGTGATAAGGCAAGTGATGTTTTCTCCTCCATCCTCTTTTTAGGCTCTTCTGTGTGTAACTGAGCAAAGGCTGATCTAATTAAAGCCCGTAACATTAAAGATTTTATTGGACCTGATGCCTTTGCGCCTGATGTTAAGATTTCTCCTCACTTGTTCTCAGAGTTCTACGTCTAGCATTCCTTCCTCCAGGAACCATGGGCTTTGTACTCCGTTACTGACCACACTAGTTTTTAATTTCTTCAACAACTTAAATTCTAGTGGGGTGTGTTCATGAATAAACTGCTGTGGATTATATGGATCAGGTCTTACAGAAATAGGAAAAGTGCAAGGTCCTAAGGGTTCTCCAGCTATGACAGCAGAGCATAAAATTCTTTGTATTAGGGTCTCTTATTTCTGCCACCGAAGGAGGTGGTACAAATGTTTCTGCAATTGGAGGAGGCTGTATAGCCCAATTTTTATCCTCCTTCTCCTGTTTTTTATTTTCAATTGGAGCTGTGGGTAGAACATATTCTTTCAGATTTTTAGATTCAGCGTGCTGTCCCACAGAATAAGAAGATGATAATGGCAGAAATACAGTACAAACTGAACTCCAAGTGGAAAAAACTGAAGAATCAACTTTAAAACCTTTTTGATGAGCCTGTTTCAATCCGTTTCCTGCTCTATCCCAGTTTTCCACATCAAGAGTGCTTGCCTGTGGAAACCATGGGTTACGCATAATAGCTTTTTGTGGCTTCTGCAGGAGGTTAGTTAGTGTCTGCAAATTAACCTGAGCTCCAGACTGTCTCAACAGAAGTTTAAGCAACTGCAAATAATGTTTTTCTTCAATAGACTAATTATTCCCCTTGTTACCCTGATTCAGAAAACTTCCCATTCCCAGTACTTCTTTAAAGCACTGCTCCCAGTACCTCTTTAGGGCACTGACCTTATATCCGCTGCTTGCAGACTCTTCCCGGGGTCCTTGTTCACCTTGTCAATTTCAGTTCCTCTGCTCCAGCAGACCTTCTTCATTTATGTCCTCATAGTCCCGAGTTTGGATGCCACTGTCGCTGTTCAGGGTGCCACTTCGTGATGCCACTTATAAAGCACCCAATTCTGTCCCTGTTCAGGCGCCACTTGTAACCCACATGGACCTAGGGGGATTGAACAAAGGGGGCGAATGTGGGAATAAAAGACAAGAGAGTATATTTGCCTCTAGTGGACAAGGGCTCTGAGCTTTACACAGCCCTCCGTATTTATTAGGCAAAAGAGAGAGTGAGAAAGGCAGGGTGATTGTCAGGTGATTATCAGTCAGCCGTTTGGTTCACAGCAGGCTTGCAAGTCTGCATCCTTTGAATAATAGGTGCTAGATTTCTCATTAGATAACTTCAAGGAGCCCGGTGCCAGGGAGACATGTCCCTCAGCAAACCTTTTGGTGGCAGGGAAGTGTGAGTTTGCCCATATCCTGCATTCTTGATAAACAGTTTGCTGTTTGATCATATAGCCTCCAGAGGAATGCTGAGTTGGTCACGTCCCACGGGCCTTCGGCTCCCTGACCTTTTCTCTGCCAGGATCTGTCCAGGCCACCACATTAGATTTAGCCATTATGTGTCTTTAGGCTCCCCTTGGCTCTAACAGATTCTCAGACTCTTGTTTTTTATAACCTGGTCAGCTTTGAGGAGTACTGGTTAGGTAGCAGGGCTGTCAATGTGTTATTGGGGACTGCCACTCTATTGGGATTTGTCTGATGTTTTCCATGATTAGACAAAGGTTAGGTATACTGGGGAGAAAAACCAATGAGAAGTGCCATTTTTATCACATCCTATCAAAGGTGTATACTATTAACATTACTTAATCCCCTTTGGATGTTGACCTTGATCACCTGTCTGAGGCTGTGTCTGTCAGGTTTCTCAGCTATAAAAATCCTCACATTCTCTCCCTGCCATATTGTATTGTTTAAAAGGAAGCAGCACTGTGCAGCCTGCATTTGTGGAGTTTGGAGTTACGTGTATTCCACCTCCTTGGAGGTGGAGTGTCTACAAGAGTTATTTGGAATTTTTCTGCATAGGAGTTGGGTCTCTTATCTCCCAATTATTTATTTAATCATTCATGTATATCAGAAAGTGCCATTTAATGTTTCAGACTATCAATTATTGACATCACATTCTTCATTTCACTCTTAGAGCATTAATAGATCCTTCTTGGTCTCTTCATGGTATCCCATTTGCCTTCCCATAATCTAGAAGGGGTCTGGAAGCATATGGTTCTCAGAGTCAGGAAAAAGTTAGATTTTGAGCAGAACTCAAGCAGAAGGTCGTGTGAGGTGTACAATTTGCTGAGAGTCCCTCATGGCTCAGACCTCAGCGTGTCCTGCACTCTCCACCTGAGCCCCTGTCTGCTTCCAGGGTCCATGGAAATAAAAAAGCCTCTTCTAAATACTGCATTAGTCTCTTTGGAGATGCTCACTAGACACTGTAATTGTTTCTGGTAATTGAGAATGGAAACAAATTATTAGAAAAAATATTTTTGACTTTCCTAGCATGCACTGCAATTTTGCTAAAGGTAAACTAATAACTGTGGTTCTTTGGGGAGGTGAGGTCGCAGAATCACAAACCTTTATCTCAGGGCCTGGCTGTCTCCCTCTCACAGATATACTGGCTGTTATAACCTTCACACTGAGCCCACCATCCTGGGAGCAGAAAAGAGTCTGGTGAGTATTTTCTGTTTTGTTCTGAGAGGCGCATCTGTGAAGGTAAGGAGGCCTTCAGGAATCTGGAGAAGTGCTTATGTCAGAAAATTCTTAATAAAAACTGGTCCAGCTGGGTGTGACGGCTCACACCTGTAATCCTAGCACTTTGGGAGGCCGAGGCAGGTGGATCACAAGGTCAAGATCGAGACCATCCTGGCAAACATTGTGAAACCCCATCTCTATTAAAAATACAAAAATTAGCTGGGTGTGGTGGCGCGTGCCTGTAGTCCCAGCTACTTGGGAGGCTGAGGCAGGAGAATCACTTGAACCCAGGAGGTGGAGGTTGCAGTGAGTTGAGATCACGCCACTGCACTCCAGCCTGGGTGACAGAGTGAGACTCCATCTCAAAAAAAAAAAAAAAAAAAATTTTTAAACTAGTCCAGAGCTACATCCCAATGAGTTGTTGAAATAATCTGGAGCACTTGGTCCTCCCGTCTATACAAATCCCTAATACCTCTGACAGTAATTTAATGTAATCCACACTTGTGGTGATGGTTGATGTTTTATTCTATACTATTATCTGATATTTAAATCACACTGCAATTGTAGTTGTGAAGTTTATCCAGCCTACAAAAATTACAAACATGATTTTCAGGATAATAGAGGTGTCAGTATAGAGCCTCTTTTCATGTCATGATGAATAAATATAACTATGTGACAATTATATCAGAAAACTGAATGTCTGAGAGGCAATGGCTGCAATACAAATAACTTATTTTTTTTCTGAAAGGTGGGCATATTATATGCTTCATGGATACAGTACTATCCACAGAAAATATCTGAGGTCTGCTGATTATAGTGAAACTATTATCCCTCTTGGCCTTAGGCAATATCTGTTTGTAGAAAAGTTAGCATTATGATGAGTTTCAGATGAAAAAAATCTGGGAATTGGCAGTTTGCAGGTTCAGATGTATCTTGTGATAGTTCTCTGTTAAAAAGAAAAGAAAAAAAAAATCTGGTGGATGGTGGCTCATGCCTGCAATCCCAGCATTTTGGGAGACCAAGGTCGGAGGCTCCCTTGAGCCCAGGAGTTCTAAACCAGCCTGGCAACATAGCAACACTCTGTCTCTACTAAATAAATAAATATTAGCCAGGTATGGTGGTGCACGGCTGTGGTCCCTGCTACTTGGGAGTCTGGGAGGCTGAAGCAACAATGGATTGTGTTCACGCCACTGTACTCCAGCCTGGGCCACAGAGAAAGACCCCATCTTAAAAAAAAAAAAATCTAGATGCCACTTTTAGTGTTTGTCTTTTCCTCATTTTTTTTTTTTTTTTTGAGATGGAGTCTCACTCTGTCACTGAGGCTGGAGTGCAGTGGCGTGATCTCGACTCACTGCAACCTCTGTCTCCTGGGTTCAAGTGATTCTCTTGCCTCAGCCTCCTGAGTAGCTGCGATTACAGGCACCCACCAACACACCTAGCTAATTTTTTTGTATTTTTAGTAGAGATGGGGTTTCACCATGTTGGTCAGGCTGGTCTTGAACTCCTGACCTCATAATCTGCCTGCCTCGGCCTCCCAAAGTACTGGGATTACAGGTGTGAGCCACTGCCCCCAGCCCAGTCAATTTCTTTTTTTTTTTTTTTTTTTTTTTGAGACAGAGTCTCACTCTGTCACCCAGGCTGGAGTGCAGTGGCACGATATCGGCTCACCGCAACCACCACTTCCCGAGTTTAAGCGATTCTCCTGCCTCAGTCTCCCAAGTAGCTGGGACTACAGGCGCCCGCCACCACGCCTGGCTAATTTTTTGTATTTTTAGTAGAGACGGGGTTTCACCATGTTGGCCAGGCTGGTCTCGAACTCTCAAGCTCAGGCAATCCACCCCCCTCGGCCTCCCAAAGTGCTGGGATTACAGGTGTGAGCCACCATGCCCAGCCCAGTCAATTTCAATAATTACATTATTCCTAAATTAATGTAATTAATTAATGTAATTATGATATGTAATCAGTAATAATTTAACTTCAGTCTTATGGTATTTTGTCTCAACATGTTTCAGAAACCCATTACTTAGCCTAACATATTATGGTACAAAGACCTCCATCACTTTAAAATGGCAAAGGACATCAGTGAAAATAAGTAGTCATGCATCACATAATGATGTTTTGGTCAACTACTGACCACATATACAATGGTGGTACCATAAGATTACAATGGAGCTGAAAAATCCCTAATGCCTAGTGACACTGCAGCCATGGTAACATCACAGCACAATTACTTTATTTTTAAAAAATAAATTTAGTATAGCCTAAGTGTACAGTGTTTTTTGTTTTTTGTTTTTTTTTCTTTTTTCTTTTCTTTCCTTTTTTTTTTTTTTTTTTTTTGAGATGGAGTCTTGCTCGGTCACCCAGGCTGGAGTGCAATGTCATGATCTTGGCTCACTGCAACCTCCGCCTTCTGGATTCAAGTGATTCTCTCACCTCAGCCTCCTGAATATCTGAGATAACAGGCATGCGCCGCCACGCCCGGCTAATTTTTTTGTAATCTTAGTGTTCACGAGGTTTCACCATGTTGGTCAGGCTGGTCTCAAACTCCTGACCTTGTGATCCAGCCATCTCGGCCTCCCAAAGAGTTGGGATTACAGGCGTGAGCCACCGTGCCCAGCTGTGTACAGTGTTTCTAAAGCCTACAGTAGTGTGGAGTGTGTCCTAGGCCTCTACATTCACTCACTACTCCTCACTGTCTCACCCAGAGTAACTTCCAGTTCTGGAAGCTCCACTCATGGTAAGTGCCCTATATAGGTGCACTTTGTTTCTTTTATATGGTATTTAATGTGGGGTGATCTTGGCTCACCACAGCCTCCACCTCCCAGGTTCAAGCAATTCTCCTGCCTCAGCCTCCCGAGTAGCTGGGATTACAGGCAGGCACCACCATGCCTGGCTAATTTTGTACTTTTAGCAGAGACAGGGTTTCTCCATGTTGGTCAGGCTGGTCTTGAACTCCCAACCTCAGGTGATCTGCCCACCTCAACCTCCAAAAGTGCTGGAATTATAGGCATTAGCCACCACGCTCGGCCTTATATGGTATTCTTATGGTAACTTCTCTATGTTTAGACACAGAAATACTTTCCATTTTACTACAATTGCCTACAGTATTCAGTAGTGTAACCTGCTGTACAGGTTTATAGCACTGTGCCTGTCAGGAAAAAGGTTTGCTGAACACAGTAAGTAGGATGACTGATACATAGTTTTGTTATTCTCTGCTCACCTCCATGCTGTCTAAATCAAACAATATTTAACCTGAAAAGGCAATGTCCTTCTTCCAGGAAACTGGATAGAAATGCTCCCCAGCTAATAAAATCAGCCCTGTCATGCTGTTGATTCTTTCCCAGAGACCACAGTGAAAGGCCTGTAGGAAAAGCACATAATGAGAGTTTTAAGTTTAGGCTGAAAGTCATAAAGAGTAAAGTAGCCTTTCCAAAACTCCCAAGGAATTAAATATTTTAATAACCTGAATAAAAATCACAATTTCCACATACCCTTGCATCATGAGGCTTGGTATCTTTTGGCTTGTAATTTTTCTGCAACATGCTATGTCATATATTAATACGGAAGTACTAGAGACTGAGTTATTTCTTCTGTAAATGCTCAGTGCTCTCATGTTCGATAGTTATGGTCCTTGATTAATACCCTTTGCATCCACAATCCACAATCCATCTTTATGGTTTTGTTTTGTTTTTTCCCGAGACAGAGTCCCACTCTGTTTCCCAGGCTGGAGTGCAATGGCCCAATCTCAGCCCACTGCAACTTCCACCTCCTGGGTTCAAGTGATTCTCCTGCCTCAGCCTCCCCAGTAGCTAGGATTACAGGTGCATTCCACCATGCCCAGCTAATTTTTGTGTTTTTAGTAGAGATGGGGTTTCACCATGTTGGCCAGGTTGGTCTTGAACTCCTGACCTCAAGTGATCCGCCCACCTTGGCCTCCCAAAGTGCTGGGATTACAAGTGTGAGCCACTGCGCCCAGCCTGTGGTTTCCTCAAAGATGTATGTGTTGACGTCCAGTGACTTGGTGGGGCTGGATAAAGCCTGTGTCACATACATTTATATGATTTCTCTCTAGTACGACACTCTGGCGCTGATTAATATAAGAACTCATAATGAAGAGTTTGCCATACTCTGTAAGGACTCTCGTGAATGAATTATCTGATGCTGTGGAAGGTGTGAATTGTGATTAAAGACCTTACCACGCATGTTGCATTTGTAAGGTTGCTCTCCAGCATGGATTCTGTGATGATTTGCAAGGTTTGAATTCTGAGTAAAGACCTTGCCACATCTTTTTTGTTTGTTTTTTGAGACAGAGTCTCACTCTGTCACCCAGACTGGAGTGCAGTGGCTTGATCTCTACTCACTGCAGCCTCTGCCTCCCAGGTTCAAGTGATTCTCCTGCCTCAGCCTCCTGAGTAGCTGGGATTACAGGTGCATGCCACCATGCCCAACTGATTTTTGTATTTTTAGTAGAGACAGGTTTTCACCATGGTGGCCAGGCTGGTCTTGAGCTCCTGACCTCAGGTGATCCACCTACCTTGGTCTCCCAATGTGCTGGGATTACAGGAGTGAGCCACTGTGCCCAGCCCCATATCCATTACAACTGTAAGGTTTCTCTGCATTACAGATTACCTGATGAATATTAAGACTTGAAGGCACACTAAATGCTTTGCTACATACATTTGTAAGGTTTCTTTGCAATATAAATTCCTTGATGTTTTACAAGGTGTGAAATTTGCTTTTTTTCATGTTTTATTTTAGGTTCAAGGAGTATGTGTACATGGGTCAACTGCATGTTGCAGGAGTTTGGTGTACAGTTAATTTTGTCACCAGGTAATCAGCATAGTACCCAACAGGCAGTTATTCAATCTTCATCCTCTTCCCAACCTCCACCCATAAGCCCGTGTCTACTGTTCCCTTCTTTGAGTCCATGTGTAATCAATGTTTAGCTCCCACTTATAAGTGAGAACATGGGATATTTCATTTTCTGTTCCTGCATTAATTCACTTAGGATAAGAGCCTCAGCTCCATCTATGTTGCTGTAAAGGACACAGTCTTGTTCTTTTTTATGGCTGCATAGTATTCCATGGTGTATATGTACCACATTTTCTTTATCTGGTCTACTGCTGATGGGCATTTACGTTGATTCCACATCTTTACTATTGAGAATAGTGCTGCAATGAACATACAAGTGTTTGTCTTTATGGTGGAATGATTATATTCCTTTAGGTGTACACCCAGTAATGGGATGCTGGGTTGAATGCTATGTGCTTTTATGTCTTTGAGAAATCGCTGCAGTGCTTTCCACAATGGCTGAATTAATTTACATTCCCACCAGCAGTGTATAAGTATTTGCTTTTCTCTGCAGCCTCACTAGCATCTATGTTTTGATTTTTTAATAATACCCATTCTGATAATACCCATTCAGACAGGTCTGAGATGGTATCTCATTGTGGCTTTGATTGCATTTCCTTAATGATTAGCGATATTAACCATTTTTTTCATATGCTTATTGCCGCATGTATGTATTCTTTTGAGAAAGGTCTATTCATGGCCTTTGCCCAGTTTTTAATGGGGTTGTTTTTCTCATTGTTGATTTGTTTGAGTTCTTTATAGATTCTGGATTAGATCTTTGTCAGATGCAGTTTGTAAACATTTTCTCCCATTCTGTAGTCTGTAAATAGCTTCTTTTGCTGTGCAGAAGTTATTTAGTTTAATTAGGTCCCACTTGTCAATTTTTGTTTTTGTTGCAATTGCTTTGGGGTGTTCATCATTAAGTCTTTTCCAGCACTTATGTCCAGAATGGCATTTCCTGGGTTTTCTTCTAGGGATTTAATACTTTTAGGTTTTATATTTAAGTCTTTAATCCATCTTGAGTTGATTTTTGTATATCGTGAAGGATAGGGGTCCAGTTTCAATATCCTGCATATGGCTAGCCAGTTATGCCAGCACCACTTACTGAATGAAGTTCTTACTTCATTGCTTGTCAGTTTTGTTGAGGATCACATGGTTGTAGGTATATGCCTTTATTTCTGGGTTCTCTTACCTATTCCATTGATCTATGTGTCTTTTTTTATACCAGTACCATGCTGTTTTAGTTGCTGTAGCCTTGTAGTATGGTTTAAAGTTGGGTAGTGTGATACCTCAAACATTGCTCTTTTTGCTTAGGATTGCTTTTGCTATTTAGGTTGGGCTTTTCTGGTTCCAAATAAATTTCAGAATGTTTTCTTCTGATTCTGTGAAAAATGCCATTGGTAGTTTGATAGAAATAGCATTGGCTCTGTAAATTGCTTTGGGCAGTATTTTAACAATACTGATTCTTCCTATCCATGAGCATGAGATATTTTTCAATTTTTATTGTTTCTGATTTCTTTGTGCACTGCTTTGTAATTCTCATTGTAGAAATCTTTCACTTACCTGGTTGGCTGTATTCCTAGGTATTTTATACTTTTTGTGGCTACTGTGAATGGGATTCCATTCTTGATTTGGTTCATAGCTTGGACGTTACTGGTGTATAGAAATGCAACTAATTTTTGTACACAGATTTTGTATCCTGAAACTTTTTTGAAGTTGTTTATCAGATCTAGGAGCCTTTGGGCAGAGACAACAGGTTTTCTAAATACAGAATTATATCTTCTGCAAGAGAAACTGACTTCCCCTCTTCCTATTTATATATGCCTTTCATATCTTTATCTTGCCTGATCACTAAGCTTAGGACTTCCAGTACTATGTTGAATCGGAGTGGTGAGAGTGGTCATCCCTGTCATTTTCCAGTTCTCAAGGGGAATGCTTCCAGCTTTTGCTTGTTCAGTATTAATTTGGCTGTGAGTCCAGCATAGATGGTTCTTATTGAAGTATGTTCCCTCAATGTGTAATTTGTTGAGGGTTTTTAAAATGAAGGGATGTTGAATTTTATTAAAAACCTTTCTGCATCTAAAGAGATGATGATGGTCATGTGGTTTTTGTTTTTAGTTCTGTGTATGTGATAAATCACATTTATTGATTTGTGTATACTGAACCAACCTTGCAGCCCAACACTAAAGCCTGCTTGATAATGTTGGATTAGCTTTTTGATGTGCAGATGGATCTGGTTTACTAGTATTTTGCTGAGGATTTTGGCACCTATATTGGTCAGGAGTACCAGCCTGAAGTTTTCTTTTTTCATTGTGCCTGTCAGGTTTTGGTATTAGAATGATGCTGGCCTCATAGAATCAGATAGGGAGGAGTCCCTCTGCATCCATGTTTTTGAACAGTTTCAGTAAGATTGGTAACAGCTTTTCTTTATACATCTCGTAGGCTTCAACTATAAATCTGTCTGGTCCAGAGTTTTGTTTGACAGATTTTTAATTAGTGATTAAATTTTGGAACTCATTATTGGTCTGTTCAGGGATGCAATTTCTTCTTGGTTCAATCTTGGGGGGTTATATCTTTCAAGGAATTTATTAATTTTTTCTAGGTTTTCTAGTTTGTGTGCATACAGGTGTTTATAGTAATCTTTGAGGGTTTTTTGTATTTCTGTGGGGTTGGTGGTAATGTCCCCTTTGTCATTTCTGATTGTGTTTTTTAGATCTCCTTTTGCAAGGTGTGAAATTTTTTTGAAGACTTTTCCACACATTTATTATAATTGTGAAGTCTCTCCAGTATAAATTCTCTAATGAATTATTAGAAAAACTTGTGTTTGAAGACCTTGTCATATTCTTTACATTTGCAAAATTTCTTTGCAGTATGGAATAAAAGATGGGTAGTAAGGCTTGAGTGCACACTAAATTCTTTGACGCATTTGTTGCATTTGTAGTTTCTATCCCATATGAATTGTCCAATGTTGTGCTAGGTATGAAATGCGACTAAAGGCCTTGCCACACTCATTACATTTGTAAGGTTTCTCTCCAGTATGAATTTTCCGATGTCGTGCAAGGTGTGCAATTCGATTGAAGACCTTGCCACATTCATTACATTTGTAAGGTCTTTCTCCAGTATGGATTCTCTGATGATTGGTTAGTGATAACTTGTGTCTGAATGCCTTGCCACATTCACTACATTTGTAAGGCTTCTCTCCAGTGTGGATTACAAGATGGGCTGAAAGGCCTGAATACTCACTAAATGCTTTACCACATTCATTACATTTGTAAGGCTTCTCTCCAGTATGAATTCTTCGATGTCGTGCAAGATTTGAAAGTTGATTAAATACTTTTCCACATTCATTACATTTGTAAGGTTTCTCTCCTGTATGAATTCTCCAATGTTGTGCTAGGTGTGAATTTTGAATAAAGACCTTTCCACATTCGTTACATTTGTAAGGTTTCTCTCCAGTATGAATTTTCTGATGTCGTACAAGGAGCGCAATCCTATAGAAGGCCTTGCCACATTCATCACATGTGTAATGCTTCTCTCCACTATAAATTTTCCAATGATTTGCCAGAGATGACTTATGACTGAAGCCCTTACCACATTCATTACATTTGTGAGGTTTCTCTTCAGCATGAATTCTTTGATGTCGTGCAAGGTAAGAATTATTACTGAAGACTTTACCACATTCATTACATTCATACGGCTTCTCTCTGGTATGAATTCTTTGATGTCGTGCAAAGTTTGAACTGTAACTAAAAACCTTGCCACAGACATTACATTTGTAAGGTTTCTCTCCAGTATGAATTCTACAATGTTCTGCAAGGTGTGAATTGCGACTAAAGACCTTGCCACATGAATTACATTTGTAAGGTTTCTCTACAGTATGGATTACTTGATGTTTAGTAAGGCTGGAAGACACTCTAAAGACTTTGCTATGCTCATTACATTCATAAGGTTTTTCTCTAATGTGTACTTTCTGTTCTTGTGGGAGAAATGAAGAATCATCAAAATCATTCCTATTAAAAATGGGGGTTTTGACACTGGAAGACATTTCTTGAAGACAGGAAACAGAGGAACTGTGGTTGATAAAGTTTTCAACTTGATTACATCCATTTATTACCCTTTCATCTGGAAATAGCTCCAGTTCAGACAGATGTAAGTGAAAGGATACTCCAAGTTGTTTTTTAATTGGTTTGTCTTCTGCATTGCTTCCCAATGCATAGCTGCTCCCTAGGAAAGCAAGAAAAAAGTAAAATTCAGACCCCATAATTCTGGCATGTTTAGAGTCTGATGAAAATACTAGAATCTGCCTCATCTGACTCAGACATTGGAAGAAATATCAGCACACTTTGTACATCACGCTGGTTGTGCTGAAAATAGAAAAGGGTAAGGTGATGCACTGGAGTGCTGGGAAATCTGTAGGAGTCAGGAGGATTACAGGGATTATGAGTTGAGAGGGATTATGAGTAGAGAGATAGAACAGGAATTGAAACCTTCTGAGAAAAAGAAGGGACAAGTCTCTAGGGAAAATAAGACACTCAAGAGAAGCAGTATACATAATAACAGTACATGCACAAAGCTAGGAAAGGCACATCCCCAGAAAAGGAGTGAGTGTTCCCACACCCTTTACAACAGGCTAATTAGAAAAGATCTCCCTCTGACCAAGTCTTATACAAAACAACTGAGAGAAGCAGTTATTTTACCAAACCTAATCCAAAAATTACAAGGCCTATGAAAGGAAAGAGAAATATGGCTAAAAAGTAAATAAAGCCAAACCTAGAAAAAGACAGGCAGCTCTCTAAATTACTAGACAAATATTTATTTATTTATTTATTTAAGACAGGGTCTCACTCTATCGTCCAGGCTGGAGTGCAGTGGTATAGTGTAGCTCACCGCAGCATCTACTTCCCCAGCTCAAGCGATCTCTCCTGCTTCAGCCTCCTGAGTAGCTGGGTCTACAGGCATGCACCACCACATTCAGCAAGTTTCGGGGTTTTTTGTTATTTCTTTTGTTTGTTTTTAAGATGGAGTTTTGCTCTTGTTGCCCAGGCTGGAGTACAATGACGCAATCTCAGCTCACTGCAACCTCCACCTCCAGGTTAAAGCAATTATCCTGCCTCAGCCTCCCGAGTAACTGGGACTACAGGTGCCGGCCAACATGCTCAGCTAATTTTTGTATTTTTAGTGGAGATGGGGTTTTACCATGTTGGCCAGGCTGGTCTGGAACTCCTGACCATGATCTGGCCACCTCAGCCTCCGAAAGTGCTGGGATTACAGGCGTGAGCCACCACATCCAGCCTCAGCAAGTTTTTTCTGTGTTCTTTTAGAGACAAGGGCTCGTGATATTGCCTAGACTGGTCTCGAACTCCTTGGCTCAAGTGATCCTCCTGCCTTGGCCTCCTGAAGTGTTGGGATTACAGGCATGAGGCACTGCACCTGGCCCTTGACATATATTTAAAGCAATTGCCTTAAGATTCTTAATAAGCTAAAAGATATCAAGGAGAGATAGACAACTAAATGAAATCAGAAAAACAATACATGAGAAGGAGGATATTAAACAAAGGAGGAAACAAAAAACATTCTGGAGCTGAAATACAATAAATAAAGTAAAAATTCATTAGGTGCTCAACAGCAGATGGATAGAGCACCAAAAAGAATGAGCAAACTTAAAGGTCAGTTATTCAAAAGTATCAGCTCCACCAGGCACAGTGGCTCACGCTTGTAATCCCAGCACTTTGGGAGGCCAAGGCAGGAGGATCACTAGGTCAGGAGTTTGAGACCAGCCTGACCAACACGGTGAAAGCCTGTCTCCACTAAAAATACAAAAATTAGATGGACGTGGGGGCATGCACCTGTAATCCCAGCTACTCAGGAGGCTGTGGCAGGAGAATCGCTTGAACCTGGGAGGCAGAGATTGCAGTGAGCCAAGATGGAGCCATTACACTCCAGCCTGGGCTACAGAGCGAGACTCTAATTAAAAAAACAAAACAAAACAAAACAAAAAAACACAGTATCAGCTACAAAGACCAAAAACAAAAAACAGAGAAGAAAAGCAAATAAATGCTAATACATTTTTCGGATGCTCTCAAGCACAACAACATACAAATTATTAGAGGTTCACAAGGAGAAGACAGAGGATCAGAAATTGCAACTGAAGAAATAATGTCCAAATAATTGTCCAAATCCCAATTCTGAAGAAAGACCTGAATATACAATTCAAGAAGCTTGACCATTCAAATTAAAATGAACCCAAGGACATTCACACAGAGATACATTATAAGCAAATTATCAAACATCAAAGACAGAGGAAGAATTTTGACAGGAGCAACAAAAAAGATATTTGCCATTTAGAGGAAAAGGTATAAGACTATGTGCTTTCTCCAGTGGAAACTTTGCCTGCCAGAAGGCAGTGAGATGACATATTGAAAGTGCTTAAAATCAACCAAGAATACTATATTTAGCAAAAGTCACCTGCAAAAATAAAGGAGAAATTTAGACTTTCCTCGATAAAGAAGAGCTAAGAAAGTTCATTACTACTCTAGACCTGTCCAACAAGAAATGCTACAGGGAGCCCTTCAAAATGAAATAAAAGGATTCCAGACAGTACTGGTAACCCAAATGAGAGGATAAAATTCTCCATTAAAGTAAAAAATGACCCAGGTGTGGTGGCTCACACCTGTAATCTCAGGGTTCTGGGAGGCCGAGGCGGGCAGATTGCTTGAGGTCAGGAGTTTGAGACCAGACTGACTAACGTGGTGAAACCCCATCTCTACTAAAAATACAAAAATTAGCCAGGCATGGTGGCACATGCCTGTAATCCCAGCTACTCGGGAGGCTGAGGCAGGAGAATCACTTGAACCCAGGAGGCAGAGGTTGCAGTGAGCCGAGATCTCACTGCTGCACTCCAGCTTGGATGACAGAGCGAGAATCCATCCCCCCATGCAAAAATGAAAAAAAAGCAAGAATAGAGAAGCCAGAAACAAACCCTCAAATACTTGGTAGAATGATGTTCAATCAAAATGTCAAGACCATGTAACAAGGAAAGGACAGTCACTTCATCAAATAGTGCTGAAGAAAAAGGATGCCCACAAGCAAAGGAATGAGGCTGAACCCTTACTTTACACCCTATGCAAAAATTAACTTAAAGTCTATTTATGACCTAAAACGATAAAACTCCTAGAAAAAACCATAGGTAAAAAGCTTCATGAGATTGGATTCAACATTTCCCCAGATATAAAATTGATAGTACAGGAAAGAAGGTAAATATACACACGATGCACTATGACAAAATTGAGAACTATTGTGGATAGAAGAAAACAATTACCACAATGTAAAGAAAACCTACCATATGTGAGAAAATATTTGCATATCATATCTGTGATAAAAACTTAATATCTAAAATATATATAGGCCAGATGTGGTGGCTCATGCCTGTAATCCCAGCACTTTGAGAGGCTGCAGCAGGTAGATCACCTGAGGTCAGGAGTTCAAGACCAGCCTGGCCAACATAGTGAAACCCCATCTCTATTAAAGATACAAAAATTTAGCCAGGCATGGTGGTGTGCATCTGTAATCCCAACTACTTGGGAGGCTGAGGTGGGAGAATTGCTTGAACCTGGGAGGCGCAGGTACCAGTGAGCCGAGATCACGCCACTGCATCCAGCCTGGGTGACAGAGCAAGACTCCGTCTCAAAAAATAAATAAATAATTATTTAAAATAATAAAATAAAAATATATAAATAAGTCCTACAAAGCAAAACAAATAACGAATTAAGAAATGTGGAAAGAAATACACATTTTTCCAAAGGTGATATACGACCATATAAGAAAATGCAAAATATCACAAATCATTAGAGAGAAATGCAAATAGAAAACTGAATATTTTTCCTCACACCAATAAAGAATATCACCTCACACCCATATAGAATACGTTTTGTCAAGAAAAGGGAAAAAAATGAAACACCAGAAAATCACAAGTGTTGTCGAAAATATGGAGAAATAGGAGAATTTTGTGCCACTGTTGGTGGAAAATTGAAATGGTGCAGTCACTATGGAAACAAGTATGACATTTTCTCAAAGAATCCAAAATCAAATGATCAGTATAGGCAACAATTCCACATCTGGGTATAAAGATAAGAAAAAGGCCAGGCGCACTGGCTCACACCCTTAATGTTACTACTTTGGGAGGCCTAGGCAGGCGGATCACCTGAGGTGAGGAGTTCGAGACCAGCCTAGTCAACATGGTGAAACCCTGTCTCTACTAATAACACAAAAATTAGCTGGGCGTGGTGGCACACACCTGTAATCCCAGCTGCTCAGGAGGCTGAGGCAGGAGAACTGCTTGAACCCAGGAGGTGGAGGTTGCAGTTAGCCGAGATTGCACCATTGCACTCCAGCCTGGGCAACAAAAGCGAAACTCCATCTCAAACAAACAAATGAAAAATAAAATGAAAGTAAACACAGCATCTTGAAGAGATACTTAAAAACCCATGGTCAAGGCCAGGCACGATAGCTCACGCCTATAATCCCAGCACTTTGGGAGGCTGAGGCAGGTAGATCATGAGGTCAGGAGTTCAAGACGAGCCTGGCCAATATGGTGAAACCCCGTCTCTACTAAAGATACAAAAACTAGCTGGGTATGGTGGTGTGCACCTGTAGTCCTAGCTGTCTGGGAGGCTGAGGCAGGAGAATCGCTTGAACCCAGCGGGTGGAGGTTGCAGTGAGCCAAGATCATGCCACTGCGCTTCAGCCTGGGCGAGACAGTGAGACACTGTCTCAAAAAACAACAACAACAAAAACCCATGTTCATAGCAGCATTATTCAAAAATAATAAAGAGGTAGGCGCAATGCAGGTGTCCACCAATGGATGAATAGTTAAACAAACTGTGGTACAGACAAATAGAAGAACATTATTCAGTCCTAAAAGAATATACAAATTTCTTGATGTGCTACAAAATAGATGAACCTGAAAGACACTACGGTAAGTGAGATAAGCCAGTCATAAAAAGACAAAAACTGTATGATTCCATTTGAGTATCCAAAATACTGAAATTCACACAAACAGACAAGAAAGTGGGAGGGGAGACAGTGAAATTGTCGGGGGAATTAGTTAAATATTCCTGGTAATCAATTAAATCTAAATTCGAAATAAAAAAATAAGACTAGGCATCATGGCTCATGCCGGTAATCAGAGTACTTATGGAGGCTGAGGCAGGAGGATTGCTTAAGCCTAGGGGTTCAAAATCAACATAGCAAGACCCCTGTATCTGAAAAACAAAAAGAAGCTGGGCGCGGTAGCTCATGCCTGTAATTCTAGCACTTTGGGAGGCCGAGGCAGATAGATCACTTAAGGTCAGGAGTTCGAGACCAGCCTGGCCAACATAGTGAAACCCTGTCTCTACTGAAAATACGAACAAAAATTAGCCAGGCATGGTGCAGGTGACCATAATCATAGATACCTGGAAGGCTGAGGTAGCAGAATCCCTTGAACCCAGGAGGCAGAGGTTGCAATGAACTGAGATAGCGCCACTGCACTTCAGCCCGGGCAATAGAGCAAAATTCCATCTCAAATAAAGGAAAGGAAGAAAGGAAGAAAGCAAGAAAGAGAAAGAGAGAGAGCGAAAGAAAGATCTCCAGTCAAATAAACAAAAAAATTACTTATTTATTTGAAACTGAGTCTCGCTCTGTCTCTCAGGCTGTTTCATGACAGAGTGAGACTCCATCTCAAAAACAAAACAAACAAAAATACAAACATAAAAAACCCAAACTAGACAAAACAAAACAAAACAAAAGCCCAAACAACAGCATGGCTTCCACCATGCCCATCTGAGCTCTTACCTGTGTTCACGCCTTTGATGCACTCCCTCCCGTCTGAATTTTTTGCTATTTTCACTTCATTCTCACCAGACCAGGGCTCCCTCCTTTGCTCCAACATGGAGTTAATATTCAGGTCAGGAAGAGAGATTCCTGTTTGTAAAAAAAAAAAATCAAAATGTGCTGTGGCATCTCCAAAATCCAAGCCCTATGTGTAGGAAGGAGACAGGATATCACAAATGAATCAAGAATAATATTTCACAAATTCATCCATAGACTGCCTCCTTCTGAATGCTTAGGGAATATTATAACATGCAGACATCAAGCCCCTTTCCGAGAACTACTGAGTATAAAGCACAGGAGTAGAGGCTGGGCGTGGTGGCTCACGCTTGTAATCCCAGCACTTTGGGAGGCCAAGATGGGTGGACCATCTGAGGTCGGGAGTTCGAGATCAGCCTGACCAACACAGAGAAACTCTGTCTCTACTAAAAATACAAAAAAAAAATTAGCCAAGCATGGTGGCACATGCCTCTAATCCCAGCTACTCGAGCAGTTAAGGCAGGAGAATCATTTGACCCCAGGAGGCGGAGGTTGCAGTGAGCCGAGATCGCGCCATTGCACTCCAGCCTCCAAGAGTGAAACACTCTGTCTCAAAAAAAAAAACAAAACATAAAACAAAGCACAGGAGTAGAAAACAGGGAAGTGGGTATCTGAAAAGTTTGCCGTAAGGTTTTATGCAGCTGGGTGCGGGGGCTCATGCCTGTAATCCCAGCACTTCGGGAGGCTGAGGCAGGTGGATTGCTCGAGCCCAGGACTTTGAGACCAGCCTGGCCAACATTGTAAAAATGAAATATAGAAAAATTAGCCGGGTGTGGTGGCACGTGCCTGTAATCCCAGTTACTAGGGAGGCTAAGGCGAATTGCTTAAGCCTGGGAGGCAGAGGCTGCAGTAAGCCAAGATCACGTGCCCTCCAGCCGGGGCAACAGAGCAAGACTCAATCTCAAAAACAAACAAAAAAGGTTTTATGCATACTTCCGCCCTGGTACCACCCAATGATGTATAATGAAGGGGACAGAACATCTGAAGAAAAAGGACATTTCAACTCCAGAAAACACTATGGAGCTTTTCATTTCTGAGTCAACAAGGTTTTTAGTTTTTTTTGTTTGTTTGTTTGTTTTTTTAATGAGACGGAGTTTCACTCTTGTTACCCAGGCTGGAGTGCAATGGTGCATTCTTGGCTCACTGCAACCTTCACCTCCTGGGTTCAAGAGATTCTCCTGACTCAGCCTTCCAAGTAGCTGGGATTACAGGCTCCCACCACCATGCCCGGCTAATTTTTGTATTTTTAGTAGAGATGGGGTTTCACCATGTTGGCCAGGCTGGTCTCGAACTCCTGACCTCAAGTGATCCTCCTGCCTTGGCCTCCCAAACTGCTGGGATTACAGGTGTGAGCCACTGGTCCCAGCCTGAGTCAATAAGGGTTTTTTTGGTTGTTTTTTTTTTTTTTTTTTTTTTGGGGGACGGAGTTTCGCTCTGTTGGCAGGCTGGCAATGACGTGATCTCGGCTCACCAAAACCTCTGCCTCCCAGGTTCAAGTGATTCTCCTGCTTAATGTCAGTCAAACAATGCAGGGGCTCCCAGGAGGCATGCAAGGGAAAATGCTGAAATAACCAAGGGCAGATCCCGGCTTCTGCAGGGGCATGATCCTCACCCAGGGAGACCAGGTTCCTGTAGTTCTCCAACATCACATCCTTGTATAAAGCCCTCTGTGCAGGGTCCAGGCATTTCCACTCCGCCTGAGAGAATTCTATGGCCACATCCCTGAATGTCAAGTGTCCCTAAAATGAAAACCACATTTCACCAACAGGATATGTAAAGGGTATTAATCTTCACTCAAAATGAGAAGGGAGTTGTAAAGATTAACTGGATTGAAGAGAATGTTCTGACGAATCCCCATTAAGGTATCTGTGATGTAGTTATGTGTCTGTAAATGTGTTTTTTTTCTTTTTTTTGAGACAGAGTCTTACTCTGTTGCCCAGGCTGGAGTGCAGTGGTGCGATCTCGGCTCACTGCAACCTCCGCCTCCTGGGTTCAATCAATTCTTGTGCCTCAGCCTCCCAAGTAGCTGGGACTACAGGTGCACACCATCACACCTGGCTAATTTTTGTATTTTCAGTAGAGATGGAATTTCACCACGTTGGCCAGGCTGGTTTTGAACTCTTGTCCACACATCTCAGCCTCCCTAAGTGCTGGGATTACAGGTGTGAGCCACCACCCTGGCCTGTGAATTGTGTTTTATTATACTTTTCCAAAAGAAGTTATATTTTAAAAATCAATATAGATTTCTCATTTTGTGGACATATAAGAAATGCCAATAAAAAATTAACCCATGGTTATCTCTATAGAAGCATTAGCTATTATTTTTGACACTCCAAGTCATATTCAGTATCTACCTGATCTGAATACCTATCAATATCACCATCACTACAAGACAAGTGGTGTCTTTGGAGATGACAATGTCCACAGTGGCTTCAAAAAAAAAAAAAAAAAAAAGAATTATAGGCCAGGCATGGTGGCTCACGCCTGTAATCCCAGGACTTTGGGAGGCTGAGGTGGGCAGATGACCTGAGGTCAGGAGTTAGAGACCAGTCTGGCCAACATGGTGAAACCCTGTCTCTAATTAAAATACAAAAATTAGCTGGGCGTGGTGGTATGCACCTGTTAATCCCAGCTACTCAGGAGGCTGAGGCAGAAGAATCACTTGAACCAGGAAGGCAGAGGTTGCAGTGAGCTGAGATTGCACCACTGTAGTCCATCCTGGGGGACAAGAGTGAGACTTCATCTCACGAAAAAAAAAGAGAGAAAGAATTATAGGCTGGGCGCGGTGGCTCACACCTGTAATCCCACCATTTTGGGAGGCCGAGGAGGGCAGATCACTTGAGGTCAGGAGTTCAAGACCATCCTGGCCAACATGGTGAAACCCCACCTCTACTAAAAATACAAAAATCAGCTGGGGGTACTGGTGGGTGCCTGTAATCCCAGTTACTCAGGAGGCTGAGGCAAGAGAATTGCTTAAACCCAGGAGGCAGAAGCTGCGATGAGCCAACATCACACCACTGCACTACAGCCTAGGCTACAGAGTGAGACTCTGTCTCAAAAAAAAAAAGAATTATAAAACTGGGATGATAACAATAGCAATGACTGAAGCTTTTGAACACTTTCCATGTGACAGGCACTATTCTAAATGCTTTACATGTACTAACTCCTATAACAACAAAAGCCCATGAAAGAAAGACCTGTCCCTGTCTTACTGAGAAGACAACCGTGTCACAGATACCCTAAGAAACTCGCCCCAGGTGTAAGGACTAAAAACAGCAAAGTAAGCACCAGATCCCAGGCGTCCGGGCATTAGAACCAAACCAAAAGACTCAAACAATGAACAGATCAGCATCAAAAGTAAATTGACAATTACCTAAGAAAAAAGTTAAAACAAGTTTAGGGATAAAATCATGGGCCTTCATAAAAGGTCATTATGGCTGGGCATGGTGGCTCACGCCTGTAATCCCAGTACTTTGGGAGGTCAAGGCGGGCGGATCACAAGGTCAGGGGATCAAGACCAGCCTGACCAACGTGGTGAAACCCAGTCTCTACTAAAAAATACAAAAATTAGCTGGGCACGGTGGCACGTGCCTTTAATCCCAGCTACTCAGGAGGCTGAGGCAGGAGAATCACTTGAACCTGGGAGGCAGAGATTGCAGTGAGCCAAGATCACGCCACTGCACCCCAGCCTGGTGACAAAAAGAGACTGTCAAAAAAAAAAAAAATTATATATGAGTACACACATGTATCCCATGTTACTATTCACAGCCATCAACTCATTAACATGATGGTGTAGGACAATTTCCGAGGTCATGGAAAATATTTCAGATGTAATTTCAACTGTTAAAAAAATACATAAAAATGATGACGTGTCTTTAATAAAACCATAGACTTGCTCATCTGTGCAGTCATGAACACGCATCACGGTCCACACTTATATATATGTACACTTAGACCCATATACACTAGCATACATATACACTTACACACATCAACTGAAATAGGAGTTGTCGTCTGTCAATAACCTATTTTTTAGATGACATTTGTCATCACTTTTTTTTTTAATTTTTAGAGACAGGGTCTCACTATGTTGTCCAGGTTGCATGGAGGTGGCTTATTCACAGTGTACTATGGCCTTGAACTCCTGGGGCTCAAATGTTTCTCCCTCCTCAGCCTCCCAAGTATCTGGAACTAAAGGTTTGTACCACTGCACCCACCTGTCATTGTTATTTTTGCTATGTACATTTCAGCATGTTTGCAACAAAAATGTATAAATTGTACTCAATTGAGTTTATAAACATTGCTGTATATTAAGACATTAAAAAATGATAGACCAGGAAAAAACACAGAAAGTTGAACTCCAATCTCTATTAAATACCCAGATTCAAAAATATAAATGTAGGCTGGGCATGGTGGCTCCACCTGTAATCCCAGCACTTTGGGAGGCCAAGGTGGGAGGTCTGCTTGAGGACAGGGGTTTGAGAACAGCCTGGGCAACACAGAAAGATCCCATCTTTATTGATATAAAAAACATGATTATACATAATATTTTAAAAAATTTAGATGGGGTTTCAGTATGTTGCCTAGGGTGGTCTTAAACTCCTGCATTCAAGGGATCCTCCTGCCTCAGCTTCCCAAGAAGCTGGGATTCTACACACATGTGATCAACCCTGACTTACATAAATATAATAATTATGTCCATAAAATTTATCTATTTGGTATTTACAAAAGCCCAATGGGGTTTATCAATATATTCCATTAATAAAACATTAATACATCACAGAAAATTTATTAATATGATATAATAATTCAACAAAATAAGTCACAGAAAATATCTCAGCAGTATACATTTTTTTTTTTTTTGAGGCAGAATCTCGCTCTGTCACCCAGGCTGGAGTCCAGTGGCGTGATCTCGGCTCACTGCAAGCTCCGCCTCCTGGGTTCACGCCATTCTCCTGCCTCAGCCTCCCAAGTAGCTGGGACTACAGGTGCCCGCCACCAAGCACGGCTAATTTTTTTTTGTATTTTTAGTAGAGACAGGGTTTCACTGTGTTAGCCAGGATGGTCTCGATCTCCTGACCTCGTGATCTGCCCGCCTCGGCCTCCCAAAGTGCTGGGATTACAGGCATGAGCCACCACGACTGGCTAGCAGTATACATCTTAAGAAATTGCTAGATAATTAAAAACAAGGCCAAAAATAAAATTTGAAAACAAAAACAACCATATCATTAAGCAAGAACGTCTCATGAAACATGATAATCAGCAGTAAACATGGCAGACATTTCCTCGACTTTAAGGCAGGGAAAAGGGGGCTGGTCTGTGCTGCAGCCAATCACCACTGCACAGGATGCCTGGGCAGGGACCAGAAAGAGAGGTTAAAAAAAAAAAAAAATTAGTTGGGGTTGGGGGCAGGAAAAAGCTGGATTTAAAAAGGTATATAATTAACAAAATTATTTTAACCAAGACAAAGAATGTCATTTTAACATATTAACTAATAAGAATATATTAGCCTGGTGCAGTGCTGGGGTCATGCCTGTAATCCCAGCATTTTGGGAGGCCGACGCAGGCGGATCACTTGAGGTCACGAGTTCGAGACCAGCCTGGCCAACATGGTGAAACCCCATCTCCACTAAAAATACAAAAAATTAGCTGGGCATGGTGGTGGGTGCCTGTAGTCTCAGCTACTTGTGAGGCTGAGGCATGAGAATTGCTTGAACCCAGAAGACAGAAGTTGCAGTGAGCTGAGATCCTGCCACGGCACTCCAGCCTGGGTGACAGAGCAAGACTCTGTCTCAAAAAGAAAGAAAGAAAAATGAATTAAAAGAAGAAAATAAATTTAAAAAAAAGAAAAAAGAATATATTGAAAAAAATTTCCTTCTTTAGCAGCATTATTTATAAAATGACACATACAGTAAAGAAACATCTGACATCTCCCTTAGGAAATAGCCCCTAACTAGAAGACATTCCAGACCTGTGTAAGAAATCTGCAACTCTACTAAAAGAGTAATGTCAGCAAGACAGAGGAATAGGAAGCCCCGGACCATTTTGAATCCATGTAGACACAAATTAAACAAGAATATGTGGGCAAACTGACTTTTGTGAGAAATCCAGAAGCCACTCAGGAGGCTGCACCCAGAGATGCCCCAGTACCAAGTCAACCTACTGGGAGCTGAGTGTGAAAATGTGACACACACCCACCAGAACCCCTGCCCAGGCATGACATGCCATCATCCAGAGGATACCACAAACTCCAGATATCTCCTGAGAGAGGAAAACAATGGGAATGTCTTCCTTCTGACTTTTCAGGGAACTGCCTAAGGGACAAGTTTCTGTCTTGTCTGAACATAAGCATTGAAGTAACAGGGCCCCAGGTCAGGAAGCCACTGAGAACAAAGGCACCAGTATAAACCAGAGCCAGCAGTAATGCAGGCAGACACCAGGTGACAGTGCAGACCCCAGCTTCCTATTGCCCCACACAGGCTGAAGAGCAGGTGCAGAAAGGGACACTCCTCAGCAGAACCTGGTCACCCCCGTCAGTGAGGAGGTAACAAGCAAAGCCCAGAGAGGACACATCCCAGACAAGGCGAGGGACCTCCAGAGTCTCCAGCTGGGCTGACCAGAGCGCATCTTCCCTGAACCAAGCCAGACACTAAAATCAGAGAGATGACTGATTGTTAATTCAGAGAACGTTCACATGAAGTTGTAAAGGAGTAAATTTTCACAACTTACAGAATAAAGTATCATAAAACAATCACTGAGAATTTTACTTAAAACACCACAATGCTGTATACATATAATTCTACAGGACTTGCTCTCACTCCTGACAGAGGTGACAGGAGTGGGTCCCAGTGAGACTGAGAGAGGGTGGAAGGCTCCCTCCCATAACAATTATTTACATGTCACATAGACATTTAGGACAGGGAATGTTTTGTATTTGATGGCCTAACCTGTACATTTGGAGTTTTCCTATAAGACAAATTTATACATAATTTGATGTTGAAAAAATGATAATAATAATTCGTGGACAAGAATATGATTTCCTCCTCTCTGACAAAAAAAAAAAATCTGCTCCAATCTCTGAGCAAAATTATCACATTTTTTGCTTAACACAGCTGGTGCAGGAGACTCCCCAAAGGAAAATCGGTCTCTGTGAGAGGCACACGCTGAGAATGATGAGAGAACGTCCTCCCTGAACCAAGCTAGACATAAAAAACTGGGAAAGGCGTTTAGCTTCAACTGTAGTAAAAATCAGGAAGGAAGGCTGGGCACAGTGGCTCACGCCTATAATCCCAGCACTTTGGGAAGCTGAGGTGGGTGGATCACCTGAGCTCGGGAGTTCAGGACCAGCCTAGACAACATGTTGAAACCCCATCTCTAATAAAAATACAAAACTTAGCTGGGCGTGGTGGTGGGCACCTGACATCCCAGCTACTTGGGACACTGAGGCACAAGAATTGCTTGAACCAGGGAGACAGAAGTTGTAGTGAGCCGAGATTGCGCTACTGTACTCTGGCCTGGATGACAGAGCAAGACTCGGTCTCAAAAAAAAAAAAAGAAAAAAAAAATCAAGCAGAAAACGTTTTCCTTCCTTCACTCCTTTCCTAGAATTTACTAGGTGCTTGTGCACAATAATACATGACTTCCACATGCAGCTTCTGGTCTACAGAGAGGTGACAGTGAAGTCAGATGTGGCCCCTGAACAATCCCTACTGCCCAACAGCTCTAACACCATGGGGCCCGCACTCCATCTCCATCCATGCTAGGGAGTGAGCCCTTCCCAGAACCATGCCCAGTGAAGCCTCATCCCCAGTTCATGTCACTGGGTAACGGGAGATGGAATCTAAGAGAGATTACAAGGACTGCGGTGCTGGCAACAGGCCCTAAGCCTGTCATAAACAGGCTTTAAAGAAGCTGGCCATAAATAGGATTTCTGCAGCAATGAAATGTGCTCATGATGGCTATGACACACACTGCTAAAAGTTGTTGGTTTACTGGAGAAGGGCAAGGAACACCTGGCCTGCCCAAAGTAGAAAACTGCTCAAACCACAAACAGTAGGATGAGTGGCCTGTGCCTTAACAACACGTTTTTGCTGCAGATAATCAGCCAGAGCCTGTTTCTCTAATCCTTGCTAAGAATGTTTTGTTTCCTGTAAGGAATGCTTTTAGTTAATCTATAATCTATAGAAACAATGCTTATCACTGGCTTGCTGTCAATAAAATGTGGGTCAAACTCTGTTCACAGCTCTCAGCTCTGAAGGCTGTTGGCCCCGTGATCACACTTTACAGTCTATTCTTGTGTCTGTGTATTTAATTCCTCTAGCGCCACTAGGTTAGGGTCCCCACGACTGAGCTGGTCTGAGCAAGTGGCGCCCAACATGGGGCTCAAACCCAGGTCGAAGGGTCACCAGAGTGACGGCTGGAGAACGTGGAACTACACTGGAGAACACCCAAGTACTCTTAAGCAATCCCTGCGGTGAGTAAGAAGGGGAGCTCAGAAGCATCAGGGTAACAATGGGACAAGGGTCGAGCAGACATGAGGCTTATTTGAGTCTCCTTCAGCAGCTCCTCAGAAAAGGAAGAGTAAAGGTTAGCACTAGCTGACTCATGCAGGTTTTTAGTGTTGTAGAGAAATATTGCCCCGGGTATCCGGACTGAGAAACTATGCATGTAGAGGTCTGGGAAAAGGTAGGCAGCACACTGAAGAAGTCATATAAGGATGGCACTGAGGATATTCCTATAACTGTCTAGTCAGTGTGGGCTCTGGTTCATTCCACCTTGGAGCCTTTCCACACAGATGATAAGGAAGAGGAATCAGAGGAAGAAGGGGAGTGTAATGAAGTACAGAAGAAGTGACAGAGAAGGTTTCCTTGCCAGCTAAAGCAGCAAAGGAGGGAGAGGTTTGTCCCTACCCGTCTACACCCCCTCATCATTTTGAAGAAAAAGAGTGGCCTCACCCTCCAGGTCTTTCTTTTCCAGAGGACACTGGACAAAAAGTAGTTGCCCTAGTGACTGTTTGAGCAGCGCCTCAAGCAACTGCTCTCTGTTCTATTCAGGCAGGAATCCAGCAAGCTAGATGAGAGTGTGATATGGATGCTTGGCAGTTCGCTGTTAGAATACACCCACCTGATCAACAGGGGAATATGATGGCTACATTTGAGCCTTTTCCTTTTAAAATACTTAAAGAATTTAAACAAGCTATTAATCAATATGGACCAGGTTCTTGTTTTGTAATGGGACTGTTAAAGAATGTTGCTGTCTCCAGTCAAATGATTCCTACTGACTACAATGCACTTACTTGAGCTTGTCTAACTCCTGCTCAGTTCTTACAATTTAAAACTTGGTGGGCAGATGAAGCTTCCATCCAGGCTGCTCACAACGCCCAGGCCCAACCTCAAATTAATATAACTGCAGACCAACTTTTGGGAGTCGGTGGCTGGGGTGGTTTAGATGCACAAGTGGTTATGTGGGATGATGCCATAGAGCAGCTTAGAGGAGTGTGCGTTAGAGCTTGGGAAAAAAATCACTTCAGGCAGGGAACAATATCCTTCAAGTGCTGTCAAGCAGGGACTGAAAGAACTGTATGCATATTTTATAGCTAGATTACAGGAGTCTCTTAAAAAGGTGATTGCAGATTCAGCTGCTCAGGACGTAGTGTTGCGGTTATTAGTTTTCGACAACGCCAATCCTGAGTGCCAAGCCACTCTGTGACCTATTAGGGGAAAAGCACATTTGGTTGACTATATTAAAGCTTGTGATGGTATTGGAGGTAATCTGCATAAGACTACTCTGCTAGCCCAGGCAATGGCAGGACTGAAAGTGGGTAAAGGAAATACTCCACTTCCTGGAGCTTGTTTTAACTGGGGGAAGCATGATCATATTGAAAAAGAATGTAGAAAAAACCAGCAAGTCAGGCTGCCAGTTGGGGGAAAAAAGAAATCTGCTGACCCTGAAATATGTCCAAAATGTAAAAAACGAAAACATCGGGCTAATCAGTGTCACTCTAAGTTTGATGAAGATGGGAACCCGATTTCAGGAAACGCCATGAGGGGCCCGTCCCAGGCCTCATTCCAAACCGGGGCGTTTCCAGCTCAGGCCACTCCCTCACCCCCATACAATATCTGTCCCCTGCCACAGCCGGTAGTAGATTTATGCTGCACAAAACCTGTGAGCTTTCTGCCTGAGGAACCCCCGCAAAAAGTGCCAACAGGAGTCTGTGGCACCCCTTGCCAGTGGGGACAGTAGGCTTACTTCTAGGTAGGTCTAGTTTAAATTTAAAAGGAGTGCAAGTACATGCAGGAGTCATTGATTCAGATTACAATGGGGAAATTTAAATTGTTATATCTACTTCTGTTCCCTGGAAAGCAGAGCCAGGAGAGCCCATAGCACAGCTCCTGTGCTATGAACAAGAGGATTTGGAAGCTCCTGTGCTATGAACTAAATGAACAAGAGGATTTGGAAGCTCGAATAAACAAGGCAAAGCAGCTTACTGGGTGAATCAAATTACTAATAAACATCCTACCTGTGAAATAACTATTAAGGAAAAAAACTTAAAGGATTGGTAGATACAGGAGAGGACATTTCAATCATTTCTCTACAGCACTGGCTGTCCGTGTGGCCAATTCAACCCACTCGATTTAACACAGTTGGAGTTGGTATAGCCCCTAAAGTATATCAAAGCAGTTATATATTGCATTGTGAAGGACCCAATGAACAATCTGGGACTATTCAACCAATTGTAACTTCTGTTTTTTGTTTTTTGTTTTTTTGAGACAGAGTCTGGCTCCATCCCCTAGGCTGGAGTGCAGTGGCGCGATCTCGGCTCACTGCAAGCTCTGCCTCCCAGGTTCACGCCATTCTCCTGCCTCAGCCTCCTGAGTAGCTGGGACCACAGGTGCCCACCACCATGCCCGGCTAATTTTTTTGTATTTTTAGTAGAGACGGGGTTTCACCATGTTGGCCAGGATGGTCTCAAACTCCTGACCTCGTGATCAACCCACCTTGGCCTCCCAAAGTGCTGGGATTACAGGCTTGAGCCACCACACCCAGCCAACCAATTGTAACTGCTGTACCTATAAATTTATGGGGAAGAGATTTATTACAGCAATGGGGAGCACAAGCGTTCATTCCAGAACAATTATATAGCCCTCAAAGTCAGCATATGATGCAAGAGATGGGGTATGTGCCTGGCATGGGATTAGAAAAAAATTTAAAAGGGTTAAAGAAACCACTTCAAGCAGAAGGACAAAATTCTCACCAGGGTTTAGGATATAATTTTTCATGGCAGCCATTGTTAAGCCTCCAGAACCTATACCTTTAAAATGGTTAACAAATAAACCAACTTGGATAAAACAATGGCCGCTAAGTAAAGAGAAACTGGAGGCTTTAGAGGACTTAGTTACTGAACAATTAGAAAAAGGACACACAGCTCCAACATTTTCCCCCTGGAATTCTCCAGTCTTTGTTATTAAGAAAAAAATCACATAAATGGAGCATGTTGACAGATCTTAGAGCCATTAATTCAGTTATACAACCTATGGGGACATTGCAGCCAGGACTGCCTTTTCCTGCTAATTCTAAAAAATTGGCCTTTAATAGTCATAGATTTAAAAGACTGTTTCTTTACTATCCCCTTAGCTGAGCAAGGCTGTGAACGGTTTGCATTTATAATTCCTGCGGTAAACAACCTGCAGCCTGCTAAGCGTTTTCACTGGAAAGTGTTGCCACAAGGCATGTTAAACTGTCCAACAATTTGTCAGACTTATGTAGGACAAGCAATTGAACCTACTCATAAAAAAATTTTCACAGTGTTATATTATTCATTATATGGACGATATTCTTTGTGCTGCCCCCACTCAGGAAATATTACTCCAATATTATGATCACTTAAAAAATTCGATTTCTCATGCCAGTTTAATTATAGCTCCTGACAAAAATTCAGACCACTACTCCTTACTCCTACTTAGGGACCTTAGTAAATGACACCACAGTAGTGCCACAGAAAGTAACCATAAGGATCAATTGAAAACACTGAATGACTTTCAAAAATTACTAAGGGACATTAATTGGATACAACCTGCTCTAGGCATTCCTACCTATGACATGAGTAATCTATTTTCTATCCTTAAAGGAGATCCTAGTCTCACTAGCCCTCAGCAATTAACAAAGGAGGCTGAGGCAGAGTTACAACTCATTGAAAAACAAGTACATAAAACCTCAAATAAATAGAATAGATCCAGAAAAGGCTTTAGATTTATTGATTTTTCCAACTCAGCATTCACCTACTGGTGTTACTGTCCAAAAGCAGACTTGGTAGAATGGCTTTTTCTTCCACATATGAATTCATGGATTCTAATTCATTATTTGGATCAAATTGCTACTCTGATAGGGAATGGGAGAATTTGAATTGTTAAATTGCATGGATATGACCCTGAAAATATTATTGTCCCTCTTACAAAGGCACAAATACAACAATCCTTTATAAATCATCTTACTTAGCAAACCCACTTAGCTGATTTCATGGGAGTGCTTAATAATCACTTCCCAAAAACAAAATTATTTCAATTTTTAAAACTAACTAGATGCTCCCTAGAATAACTAAATTTAAACCAATTAAAAGTGCTGAAAATGTTTTTACAGATGGGTCTAGTAACAGCAAAGCTTCTTACTCTGGATCAAAAACTAAAGTCTTCCACACGCCCTATACTTCAGCTCAAAAATCGGAGCTTGTAGCTGTAATTAAGGTACTGACTGCTTTTAAGATGCCTGTCAATGTAATTTCTAATTCTTCATATGTAGTCCATTCCACACAATTAAAAATGCTCAGTTATGATTTCAACAGATGAACAGCTAATGACTTTATTTACCCAGTTACAAACCACAGTTAGGAATAGAATGCACCCTTTTCCATTACTCATATTAGAGCTCATACACCCTTTCCAGGACCTTTAACTGCAGGGAATCAAATGGCTGATCACCTAGTTGCTACTGCAATATCTAATGCTAGACACTTTCACAATTTACCCCATGTTAATGCCTCTGGTCTAAAACATAGATACAGCATTACCTGGAAAGAAGCTAAAGCTATTATCCAGCAATGCCCAACTTGCCAATTGGTGCATTCCTCATCTTTTACAGGAGGAGTTAATCCTCGGCGATTGGAACCTAATTCTGTTTGGCAAATGGATGTCATTTATGTTCCTTCTTTTGGTAAACTGGCTTATGTGCATGTATGTGTAGATACCTTTTCTCACTTTGTTTAGGCTACTTGTCAAACGAGGGACTCTTCTGCCTGTGTTAAATGGCATTTTCTGCAGTGCTTCGCAGTGATGGGCATTCCAGCTTTTATTAAAACAGATAACACCCAAGGCCGTACTAGCCAAGCTCTAGCTACATTTTTCTCTATATAGAGTATTAAACACATTACTGGCATCCCATATAATTCACAAGGACAAGCCATTGTGGAAAGAATGAATTTCTCCCTAAAACAGCAATTACAAAAACACAAAGGGGGGAACAGTGATTATGGAACTGCAATTATGCAATTGAATCTAGCATTATTGACTTTAAATTTTTTGAGCCTGCCTAAAGGCCAAATGCTATCAGCAGCTGAACAGCATTTACAGAAATCAGCTGCAAAGACAGAAGCAGAACTGGTTTGGTGGAGAGATCCCATAACAAAAAGTTGGGAAATAGGTAAAATAATAACTTGGGGTAGAAGTTATGCTTGTGTATCTCCAGGCCAAAACCAGCAGCCGATTTGGATACCATTAAGACACCTGAAACCTTATCATGAGCCAGATGCTGAGGAAGAGATTTTGGGAGGAACCCGAGGACCCCCCAGTTGCAGCCATGTCGAGACTGACAATAAGGCCTCCTTTTCTGTTTGGAGTAAGTGATTTAAAACTTGATCTCCCTAATCATCATGTGACTTGTCAAGAATGTACATTGTTTTCTTGAATTCTTCCCTGTATAATACTGATCATTCTATTTTAGTGGTAAGAGCCTGAGAAGGAGTATGGATACCTGTAAAGCTTTCCTGTCCTTGGGAAGCCTCTCCTTCTGTGCATACATTACTGAAATTCTTCAAAAGAGTTTGAGGTACTCTCGGTGTTTCATTGCCACTTTAATTTTAACCATTATGGGATTGATTGCTGTCACAGCTACTGCCACGGTAGCTGGAGTTACTTTGCATTCCACAGTACAAAGAGAAGACTACGTAAATAATTGGCAGAAAAATTCTACTTTGCAGTGGAATTCCCAAACTAACACAGACCAAAAACTAGCTAATCAAATCAATGATCTCCAATAAACTGTAATGTGGCTAGGAGATCAAGTAGTTAGTCTAGAATATAGAATGCAGATACAATGTGATTGGAATACTTCTGATTTTTGCATTACTCCTCATCTGTATAATGAAACAGAGCATGAGTAGGAAAGAGTTAAGAGACATTTAAAGGGTCATACTGGAAATTTATCTTTAGATATTACAAAACTGAAGGAACAAGTATTCCAAGCCTCTCAGGCACATCTGATGCTAATGCCAGGAACTAAAGAGCTTGAAGGAGCTGCAGACAGATTAGCAGCTATTAACCCGTTAAAATGGATCAAGACAATTGGAGGCTCCCTGATTTCAATGATGATTGTGCTTTTAATCTGTGTTGTTTGTCTTTGTGTAGCATGCAGATCCGAATCCCGAATCCTGTGAGAAGTAGCCCACCGTGACAAAGCAGCCTTTGCCTTTGTCGCTTTGCAAAAACAGAAAGGGGGACATGCTGGCAACAGGCTTTAAAGAAATTGGCCATAAGCAGGATTTTTGCAGCAATGAAACGTGCTCGTGATGGCTATGACACACACTGCTAGAAGCTGTTGGTTTACTGGAGCAGGACAAGGAACACCTGGCCTGCCCGGAGTGGAAAACTGCTCAAACCACAAACAACAGCATGAGTGGCCTGCGCCTTAACACGTTTTTGCTGCAGATAATTAGCCAGAGACTGTTTCTCTACTCCTTGCTAAGAATGTTTTGTTTCCCATAAGGAATGCTTTTAGTTAATCTATAATCTGTAGAAACAATGCTTATCAATGGCTCACTGTCAATAAATATGTGGGTCAAACCCTGTTCGCAGCTCTCAGCTCTGAAGGCTGGTGGCCCCTGATCCCACTTTACACTCTATTCTTGTGTCTGTGTCTTTAATTCCTCTAGTGCCACTAGGTTAGGGTCCCCACGACCAAGCTGGTCTCGGCACTGAGGGAAGGCATAGGTAAGCGTGAGCAAACCTGTCAGGCAGGACACTTCAGACTCAGAGAAGACTCCCAACTCCAAGGCCCAGTGTTTCTGAAAGAAAGGAGACAGAACAATCCACCGAGAATATCATCTCACCTGAGGAAGAGCCATCCCTGACTCCTTTGCTTTCCTCTTCCTTCTCTTCTGGGCTTTTTCATCACACAGCATGACTCTTTAGAAGTCAATCCTAAATGTCAAAAATATGCTGTTTAGGGCTTAGAATCAACACACCCTCTTCCTGTGCCACAATCACACACACAGGTTAGACCTCACCCTGCGGAAAGATGTCCTCTGCTGCCCACTGCACCAGAGTTGATGCAGAGACAAGAAACTCCTACAGGAAGAACAAGAAGTGAGTTTTTTACTCGTCTTCAGAACCTGCTCCCCTCCTAGAGATGCCCAAACGCATGCTGCAGCAGTGGGGAGCTGGCCTGGTCTAAGCTCCCCTTCAGGGCCAGACCCAGCCCTGACCAAACCCCATGCAGAGCACAGCCCCTCCTCCCCTCTCTATGGATCCCAGGCTCATGTAATCCCTCAGAAATGGAGGACACGGAGCGTTGGTGCTCAGCACCAGAGACAGAACACAGTGGAATCCCTTTATCCATGGGGAATATGTCCCAAGACCCCCATTGGATGCCTGGAACTTCAAACAGTACTGAACTCCATTTATTCCACCCTGGCCAACATTGTGAAACCTCGTCTCTACTAAAAATACAAAAATTAGCTGGGCGTGGTGGCACACACCTATAATCCCAGCTACTTGGGAGGCTGAGGCAGGAGAAATGCTTGAAACTGGGAGATGGATGTTGCAGTGAGCTGAGATCACGCCATTGCACTCCAGCCTGGGCAACAAGAGTGAAACTCCGTCTCAAAACAAAACAAAAGAAAAAAAAAATCAGGGTATCCCAAAGCCCCTTCTGATTAATTTGCTAGGAGGGTTCTTCCATCGGGCTAGTCATCTGTATCTTTTGCAATATTCTTCATAGCAAATGGGTAAAACTAAGCAAAATGCTTCCTTGAGTTCTGTGAACCAGGCTAACAAATTAATAAAATCTGAGGAAAGGGTCAAGGGAATCTTCAATTTTTAGATGTTTGGTTGAAGTTCAGGTCCCAACCAGGAACTTACAACCAGCACGTGAAGTAGTGCAGCCTTGTGGAACTGAGCCCCCAACCTCTGGGATCTGATGCTAACTTCAAGTAGACAGTGTCAACTTGACTGAAATTACGGATCACCCAGGCGGTGTCTGACGAATTGCTTGTTGGTGGGAAGAAATCCCCACACATTTTGTTCATCAGATATGAAGCATTCTGTGTTGAGTGTTCACTATTGTGTTGACTGCAAGAGTAGGAAAAACACTTTGGTTTTCCTGCTATCTTTTACACTCGCCCACACCCTACCCCGTCCCAGGAAAAGGAAAGTGGGTGACCCACACCTGAATGACTCAAGTCACTGACCTGTGCCTGAATAGGGAATGTGAGTGGAAGCTAAAGTCTGATGCCAAGAATTATAAAATGCACCAGCCTTACAGACAGGAGTTTTGCATATCTCATCTTCATCTGTATTTTTAAAGTATATTTCATATTATCAAATTATAAATAGATAAATCAATGTCACAACTTAATCATAATATCCAATCAACTCACTGTTCATCTGCACCCAGGGTTCCCTCTTTTCTGGGTACTGTGTTTCCCTCCCTCATTCTGTATGTATCTCTCATTCTCACCTTCTTTCTCTAGCTTTTTTTCCCCCTTTATTTTTCCCCTAAGATTCTGCTCATTTTGAGCCCCTCTCTTCTCCTGATGTTTCTCCCCTTCTTCCTTCTATTCCTTCTCTTCCACCTGTTCTGCTCCATTCTGGCAACTTGTTTCACCCCCTTTCCAAACTTTCTGCTCAATCTTTGATCATCCCAATCTCCACCTATTTGTCTCTTTTTTGTTTGTTTGTTTCCCCTGAGACAGAGTTTTGCTCTTGTCGCCCAGCCTGGAGTGCAATGGCGCAATCTCAGCTCACTGCAACCTCCGCCTCCCGGGTTCAAGCAATTCTCCTGCCTCAGCCTCCTGAGTAGCTGGGATTACATGCACGCGCTGACGCCCGGCTAATTTTTGTATTTTTAGTAGAGATGGGGTTTCACCATGTTGCCCACGCTGGTCTCAAACTCCTGACCTCACGTGATCCACCCACCTTGGCCTCCCAAAGTGCTAAGATTACAGGCGTGAGCCACTGTGCCCGGTCTTGCCTCTTTCCCTGTCTCTACTCCCCCTCTGCTCTCCCTGTTAAATCCCTTCTTTTCTGTTACACCCCCTTGTCCCCACTCTCTGGCACCGTGAGATCCCAGGCCTCCACCTGCTGTGGTTCTCCCTCTGCTCTCGTTGTCACCAGCTGACTCCTCTTGCTGTCCCAGCACCATGCTGCTCTGTCTGCCCTGGCTCCAAATCCCTCCTCCTCTCCCCCACTCTCAAACTGAGGAACTTCCCACTTTGCTGCCCCTCTCACTATCTTGCTGTCCTTCATCTCTCCGGAGATGGAACTGTTCTCTGCATTTCTCCAGTTGCTTTTTTCCCCCTGCTACTTTCTCGGCTTCATTCGCTGTCTCTGCAAATCCTCCATCCACTCTCTACTTTGCCATCTGCTTATGGCTCTCCCTCAATCTTCTTTTTCTCCTTCAAAATGTTTCTCTTTCTTCTCCCTCGCTCTCCGTCTCTCTTTCTGCACACATTCACATGGAAGGAATTGGGATCCGATGTCCACAAGCAGTGGACACCTTTTCAGTGGGGTGTTATTTGGCCCGCAAGAACACTGGATGTCAAGAGACAGGGTAAGTCACGTCCCCACACGCAGAGTTAGGAGAAGCGGTGTCTGGGAAGAGAAGGCCTGGGGAGTAGCGGGGCCCCCTATCAAGGAGGGTAAAGGTAGGGTCCGGATCAAGAGATGGGTGGCGTCTGCAGAATCCCAGCACTCGGCAGAAGACGCGGCTTCTCCTGGATTGAGATTGGAGCGCTGTGCTCCAGGGCCAACAAAGGCGAGGCTTGGGGACCGGATAGACCGGAATCCGCCTAGCGGAGGAGGACTTTATGCTGTGCGGGGCGGATGTAAGCATCACTGAAGGATTTGAAGCAGGAAAACTCCGCGACAGGAGGTGACTACATGGCCCTGTGGCAGAAAGACGGGGGACAGGACCCGCCGCCGAGCGATTTAAACACACAGGGAAGCGACCGCCTGACTCTCACGGAGACGCCTGAATTTGGTCGGGGTAGAGGGAGCGGTGCGAGGATTTCAAGGTCTGTGTGGCCCCTCAGATCCCGGGTACAGAAGCGCGGGGGAGTTGGGAAGCGCAGATTAATTTACACAAAGGGAAACTCACGCGCCGCGGCGTGACCTTCACTCCACGCGATCCGCTTCCGGGTTTGTGGGAAACTGCGCGCGCAGCGGAGGGCTCCGAGCAGGGCGGGGGCGGGGGCGGGGGCGGGGGCGGGGCGGGGCGGGGCGGGGGCGAGGCGGGGCTTGCGCTTCCCTCCCCCTCGCTTCCAGTGCCTGTGTTTTCCGGGTTTTGCCGGCGAGACCTGTCAAGGAGGCTGAAGCAACTCAGCTGTCTCCGAACTGTACTCTTGCTGGGACAGAGCAAAGTCGGCTAATGATTAGATCCAGGAAATTTCCTGCTATTAAAGTTAATCTTAAGCCAACCGTGCCGTCGGGCACCTGTAGTCCCGGCTACCCGGAAGACTGAGGCGGGAGGATCGCTTGAGCCCAGGAGTTCGAGTTTACACTGAGTTATGACGGCCACTGCACTCCAGCTTGGGCGACAGAGACTCAGTCTCTCAAATAAATACATAAAAAACTAAATTTAGCAATTTAATTAAAAATCCCTGGGATTGTCTGTGAAAGCGACGCAAGTTAATACATGAACTGCAAAGCCCTGCCTAGGTAGAATGTGCAATTTCATGCTGACGGCCCACAAAGCAGAATAGAAATCCTCTCCTTTTCTATTCCCTGTTCTTTCAGGAGGGACAGAGGTAACCCTGTGCTCAGCTCCAGAGAGTTTTCTAGTGACAGCACCAGGGGCATGGAGGGCTAAGGCCAGTGAGAATTTAGGTCACCAATTGTTGCTTTTAAAAAAGCATTAACCGGGCGAGGTGGCTCACACCTGTAATCCCAGCACTTTGGGAGGCCAAGGCAGGTGGATCATTTGAGGTCAGGAGTTCGAGACCAGCCTGGCCATGGTGGTGAAACCCCGTCTCTACTAAAAACACAAAAATTAGCCGCGCGTGGTGGCGCGCGCGTGTAATCCTAGCTCGAGGTGGAGGCAGGAGAATCGCTTGAACCCCGGAGGCGGAGGTTGCAGTGAGCCGAGATCGTGCCACTGCAGCACTCCAGCCTGGGTGACAGAGCGAGAGACAAAAAAAAAAAAAAAAAGCATTAACTTTTAAAAATAGATATAAATTACGTAGTTCTTGTTTACATTTGTTATTCTATGTTATTCTATTCCAATTTGAGATGAATGAACCTCAAATCCCTTTCACATAAACTTAGTTGACATTGTAATATGCTTACATCAGTAATTTCTGAGTATACCTGTAATATCAAATTCACTTTACATGCATTCTGAAAGTAACTAGAAAACGTACTTTTAACAATTGTGATCTTTTTTTAGGTGTTTTCTTTTCTTAATGTTCTCTCATGTGGGAATAACAAAGCCTGTAGAGTCTTCAGAAGACTACTGGATTGATTTTCACCAAAGAAAAATTTTGCAATAATACTAAGATTATTTGGTGGGCAAGTTATTCTTTTTCATGTGAACCTAGAAGAAAGTAAAACTAAATTATCAAAATGTAAATAGCCTCATGCCTACTGGCAATAATTTTATGGCAATATTTGTGAATTAACATGTACTAATAAGTATGCTTTTCTCTCACATCCCTATTATTGGAAGGTTGAATTCATCTTGAAGTGTTAATTAATTGAAATATCATCCTGTTGGCCAGTCAAGGGTGTAGGGATATAATCTTAGCCCTTAGGGCATATAATCCTAGCACTTTGGGAGGTTGAGTCGGTTGGTCACTTGAGGTTAGGAGTTCGAGACCAGCCTGGCCAACATGGTGAAGCCCCGTCTCTACTAAACATGCAAAAATTAGCTGGGCACGGTTGTGCATGCCTGTAATCCCAGCTACTCCGGAGACTGAGGCAGGAGAATCGCTGGAACCCAGGAGGTGGAGGTTGCAGTAAGCCAAGATCAGGTGACTGCACTCCAGCCTGAGTGACAGTGTGAGACTCCATCTATCTGTCTAAAAAAACAAAAACAAAACAAACAAACAAACAAAAAACAAATATGATCCTGTTAGGATATAAAATTAGCATAAAATTTTCAAGGGACCAACATGGATATAGTTTTTCTCTAATAAGTAAAGATGAATATTTCCTCAGTCAGAGATTTGAACATATGCTTACCCTGTAATATCATTATAACACAGATGCAAATCATTGAGGATTCAAAATATTTTACTAACATAGGAACTATTTTTAACTGTTGAGTATACTTTATAGCCTATGCCACACACAAATACAAAAGAATGAACAGATTCCAACACAGATGGCATCATGAAAATATTTACGTCTCTCAAAACACAAATTCATACTTTAGCTGGGAGAGATCGTATTCAAAACGATTATTACAATAGGAACGATGCTCCAACCACAAGATCGCCACATGACCAAGAGCCACAAAGAAAAGAGTTTTTCTTTTATGTGGAGCAGGGAGCAAGGCTAGAAAGGACCAGGTATGGGGCAGTGCATGAGCACCTGGCAGTGGGGACAAACAATTCAGTAATCCTTGGTAAGTCAAAGGATGGGAATTTGGGAGGTCTCTGTCTGGCTTTTACTTTTGTAAACAAGGCAGGGATCATTAGACTTAATGAAGTTCTGGTTCTCTCCAGTAAGCTGTTCCCAGGAAAACAAAGGTGAGAGAGGGAGGAAGGGGCAGGTGGGAGGGTGTTGTGGTAGGTGTTTAACCTTTGCAATCTTCTTTTTTTTTTTTTTTTTTTGAGACGGAGTCTCACTCTGTCACCCAGGCTGGAGTGCGGTGGCGTGATCTCAGCTCACTGCAAGCTCCGCCTCCTGGGTTCACGCCATTCTCCTGCCCCAGCCTCCCGAGTAGCTGGTACTACAGGCGTCCGCCACGCCCGGCTAATTTTTTGTATTTTTAGTAGAGACGGGGTTTCACCGTGTTAGCCAGGATGGTCTCGATCTCCTGACCTCGTGATCCGCCCGTCTCGGCCTCCAAAAGTGCTGGATCGCAGGCGTGAGCTGAACCTGGCTTTTTCTTTTTTTTTTTCTTTTTTTTTTTTCTTTTTATCACAGGGTCTTGCTCTGTTGCCCAGGCTGGAGTGCAGTGGTGCAATCGGGGTTCACTGCAGCCTGGACCAGTCTCAAGAAATCCTCCACCTTAGCCTCCTGAGTAACCGGGATCACCAGCACAAATAATTTTTATTTTTATTCTATTTTATTTATTTTCTTTTTTTCTTTTTTCTTTTCTTTTTTTTTTTTTTTTGAGACAGGGTCTTGCTCTGTCAGCTAGACTGGAGTGCAGGGCTCACTGCAGCCTTGACTTCCCCAAGTGCAGGTGATCCTCCTATGTCAGCCTCCAGAGTAGCTAGGATCACAGGTGTATGCCAGCATGCTCTGATAATTTTAAAAAACAAAACAAAAAACTGTTTGTAGAGACAAGGTCTCCCTCTGTTGCTCAGGGTGGCCTTGAACTCCTGGGCTCAAGCAAGTCTCCTTCTTCAGCCTCCCAAAATGCTGGGATCACAGGCGTGGGCCATGGCACCTGGCCACCCTTTGCTATTTTCTAGGAATTTAGGAGTGGAGTCACTTTCAACATTGTCACCACATATTCTAACATGAAAAATGGAAAACATAATAAACACACGTTATAATTGTCAAATGGAACATGAAAAAGTTTAAACTGATAATAATGTCAGCATAAACTTTGCCCATACTTCTGTCTTTGAATGGTATTGAGGGGCCCTAAGTATTCATTTTGGTTGTCTGGCATCTGTTCCTGTCACGTACAAGAGACAACACTAGCTGGGCACAGTGACACGGGCCTGTGATCCCAGCTACTCAGGACTATGAGGCAGGAGAATTGCTTGAGTCCAGAAGTTCGAGCCCAGACTGGGCAACATAAAGAGACGACCTTTCAAAAAGAGAGAGAGAGATTATGAATTGTTGCAAAGTGTGCTTGCCAATTTCCATTGTTAGGGTCTGTGTATCTGTAAAATGGAACAAAAACTTAGAAGTATATTTAGGCCAGGCATGGTGGCTCACGCCTGTAATCCCAGCACTTTGTGAGGCTGAGGCAGGCAGAACACCTGAGGTTAGTAGTTCGAAACCAGCCTGGCCAAAATGGGGAAACCCTTTCTCTACTAATAATACAAAAATTAGACGGGCGTGGTGGCACACAACTGTAATCCCAGCTACTTGGGAGACTAAAGGAGGAGAACTGCTTCAACCCAGAGGCGGAGGTTGAAGTGAGCTGAGATCGTGCCATTGCACTCCAGCCTGGGCAACAGAGTGAGACTCTGTCTCCAAAAAAAAAAAAAAAGGATATTTAGAAAAATGTTTTTCTCTTTCCTAGTTTCCTAATAATCATGGGGAAAACAGCATATAGAATTATGAATTCTTTGGTCTTACTACAAAATACAAGCAGTAATTAAAATGTCATGTCTATGTAACATTTAAAAAATTAAATTACCGTGATATTTTCTCTTGTACCAACTGAGCCCTGATGAAAACAAGTAAGAGGAGACGTTTTCTCTATCAGAGAAGTGAGCTGATAAAAATAAACTTGTATTAATTCAAAGAAGAGACTGTTTTCTGTGACCTGGGGAAAAAAGGCTATAATTGAATTTGAATTCAGATTCTGTATATAGGGAGTACATATAGATATGGATGAACTAGCCATTACTTTAAAATTATTTTTGTCGGCCGGGCATGGTGGCTCATGCCTGTAATCCCAGCACTTTGGGAGGCCAAGGTGAGTGGATTGCCTGAAGTCAGGAGTTGGGAGACCAGCCTGGCCAACATGGTGAAACCCTATCTCTACTAAAAATACAAAAACTAGGTCGGTGTTGAGGGGGGGGGTGGCTGTAATCCCAGCTACTCGGGAGGCTGAGGCAGGAGAATCACTTGGACCCAGGAGGCAGAGGTTGCAGTGAGCAGAGAGATCACACCACTGCACTCCAGCCTGGGCAACAGATTGAGACCCTGTCTAAGAAAAAAAAGAAAAAAAAGCAAACAAGCAAACAAGACAATGACAACAACAAAGAGGGCTCACTCTTGTATATGACCCATTATGTACTTTTCTTTTCTTTTCTTTTCTTTTTTTTTGAGACAGAGTTTCGCTCTTGTTGCCCAGGCTGAAATGCAATGGCGCGATCTCAGCTCACTGTAACCTCCACCTCAATTCTCCTGCCTCAGCCTCCCAAGTACCTGGGATCACAGGCGCCCGCCACCAAGCCTGGTTAATTTTTGTATTTTTGGTAGAGATGGGGTTTCACCATGCTGGCCAGGCCGGTCTCAAACTCCTGAACTCAAGTGATCCACCTGCCTCAGCGTCCCAAAGTGCTGGGATTATAGGCGTGAGCCACCGCGCCTGGGCAAGAATACATTTTTTCTTGTTTTAAGGCATTCACTCCGGTAACAACAGGAAACTAACAAAATAGCTTTATGTAGAATATTCCAAAAAAAAATCTACAAAAGTCTCCAAAGTAAAATTTCAAGGTCTCAAGGTACAACAAACATCAACATACAAAAATCTCGTATATTTCTATCCAATAGCAATTAACATGTGGAACGTGAAATTAAAAATACAATACCACATATGATTGCTCAATAAAAAGGTCAATGAAGGCCAGGCGTGGTGACTCAGGCCTGTAATCCCAGCACTTTGGGAGGCCGAAGTGGGCGTATCATTTGAGGTCAGGAGTTCGAGACCAGCCTGGCCAACATGGTAAAACCCCATCTCTACTAAAAATACAAAAATTAGCTGGGCATGGTGGCATACGCCTGTAATCCCAGCTACTCAGGAAGCTGAGGCAGGAGAATCGCTTGAACCTGGGAGGCGGAGGTTGCAGTGAGCTGAGATTGTGCCACTGCACTCCAGACCAGGCAACAGAACAAGACTCTGTCTCAAAAAAAAAAAAAAAAAAAAAAAAAAGTCAAAAAGTATGTTAATTTAACATTCTCAGGATTTTAAAACTACAAAATGCTGATGAAAGAAATCAAAGACACCCAGATAGAGACATATACAATATCAATTTATTGATAGACTCAACATAGAAAAAAATGTGAAATTACCCCAAATTGATACACAGGGTTAATATATTTACTATCAAGGCACTTCGTAGATACTGACAAGATTATCCAAACAATTACGTAGAAAAGCAAAAAACAAAACAAACCAACAGAAATCCCAAAAAACCTGGAATAGCTCAAACATCTGAAAAAAAAGATAGAGGAGCATGCTCCAGGGAGGTGAAGGTTGCAGTGAGCTGAGATCACACCATTGCACTCCAGCTTAGGCAACAAGAGTGAAACTCCATCTCAAAAAAATAAATAATAAAATAAATAAATAAAATAAAGATAAAGGGTTGGAAACACTTCACGTTACTTCAAGTCCTCTAATATGGTGAAAGCATTTTTTCCTTTTTCATATTTACAATAAAACATTTATACCTGCCATTGTCTTGTGCATACTCTTGTCAAAAATAGTCTCCAAACAACAGTCTCATTTTTGTGTCCCCTAAAATTTTCACTAGAGTGACATTCGGAAAAAATGTATTAAGCATAGCATCTGGCCGGGCGTGGTGGCTCATGCCTGTAATCCCAACACTTTGGGCGGCCAAGGCGGGCAGATCACCTGAAGTCAGGAGTTCAAGACCATGCCTGGCCAACATGGTGAAACCCCATCTCTATTACAAATACAAAAATTAGCCAGGTGTGGTGATGGTGCATGTCTGTAATCCCAGCTATTCGGGAAGCCGAGGCAGGAGAATCACTTGAGCCTGGGAGGCGGAAGCTGCAATGAGCCAAGATCGCACCGCTGCACTCCAGCCTGGATGACAGAGCAAGACTCTGTCTCAAAAAAAAAAAAAAAACAAGCATAGCATCTGGATGCAATGTATAGAAAAAGAAAAAAGTAAAAAAAAATATGTGTCTATATATACATATATAAACACAAAATATAATTTTATTAGAGTTGAAAATGAACCATGGAATATATTGCTTGATGCTGTAATGGGAAAATGACATTTCCATAGCTTTTGGGAAAATGCTCTTCTAGTAATATCATATTTATAATAAATATATTTTAATAAATCATATTATATAATACATTATATTTATTATAAACCCACACAATAATTTTCATTGTCTACTATAAAAAGCATCTTAGGCAATTTTACTAAAAAATATTTCACAAGTGTTTTCAACAATCATATTGTGCAATGAGACCTGTATCTGTAACTATAAAAGGAACGTAAGATATTATCATGAAGAAAATCAGAGTCTTTCCTAACCAAGATGGCAGGAGCTTCCAGAGGAAGCATTCAGTGTTGTCCTAGAGTTGACTGCATTTTGTGATGTCTGAACACCAACGCCTTTTACACCTCTGCACTCCCTCTTCCTATTCTGCCCATCTGGCCAACTGAAAAATCCTCAGTGCCCACTCCTTTGGCACCAGCTGAAAGTTCAAACCACAAGTGGGCACCCCTGCCCAAGCCCTATCCCTTAACAATCATCATACCCCAAGCCAGTCACCTATGCCGATTCCCTAGTCATATTTGGACCAACCGGGGAAGTCTACCCTGCTCTCCCCAGAAAGCCTCATTATGGAGTAAACATTTTGAGATCACATTAGTGAATGGCATCATCATTCTCAATACCCAAACCGAACTTCAGGTGGATGTCAAAGCAGTTCCAGAAGAATGATCACAAGTTCAAACTACCAAAAAGGTTATAAGGGTGAAAATGTGAAGTTTCTAGTTAATCTACCAAAGCAAAACGAAATTCCCAATCTGTGTGTTCATCCTCAAGAGAACATTTCTGAACATTAATATTTTTTCAAATTATGTCACGGAGTGCTACGAGGTCAACAGCAAGATTGTTACAATATTTTCATCCTGAAGTCCACACTTTGTCCTATTTTCCATATTACTGTATCTGTATTTTTGCTTCCTGAAAATGAAGGTGCCTGCCATGGGTCTTACTTGGCACACAAGAAAAAGGCACACAGAAACATAATACAGTGCATGTTTATCAACAGTGATGAACATTGAGGGCATATGATGATGAAGCTGCACTGTTATGTGATTTTCACTTTACCCACAAAAGCATCTTAGGGCAGAGTAGAGAGGTAGGCCAAGTGTGGTGGCTCATGCCTATAATCCCAGCACTTTGGGAGGCTGAAGTGGGCAGATCACCTGAGGTCAGGAGTTCGAGACCAGCCTCACCAATATGGAGAAACCCTGTCTCTACTAAAAATACAAAATTAGCTGGGCATGGTGGCACATGCATGTAATCCCAGCTACTCGGGAGGCTGAGGCAGGAGAATCACTTGAACCTGGAAGGCGGAGGTTGCGGTGAGCCGAGATCACACCATTGCACTCCAGCCTGGGAAACGAGCGAAACTCCATCTCAAAACAAAACAAACAAAAAACAAAAACAAAGAGTAGAGAGAATAACTTAAATACTATTACCCAAAATCATACTTACCCAAGTGTATATACCCACAAGTGCATGTCATTTCATTTCACACACAAAATCGTTGTGGATGCTTCAACCTTAAAAATCCTGGCCAGGCGCAGTGGCTCATGCCTGTAATCTTAGCACTTCGGGAACCCGAGGCGGCTGGATCACCTGAGGTCAGGACTTCGAGACCGGCCTGGCCAACATGGTGAAACCCCACCTCTACTAAAAATACAAAAAAATTAGCCGGGTATGGTGGTGCATGCCTGTAATCTAGCTACTTGGGAGGTGTAGACAGGAGAATCACTTGCACCCGGGAGGCAGAGGATGCAGTGAGCCGAGATCGTGCCATTGCACTTCAGCCTGAGTGACAGAGCAAAACTTCATCTCAAAAAAAAAAAAAAAAAGGAATACTATGCAGCCATAAAAAGGATGAGTTCATGTCCTTTGTGGGGACATTGATGAAGCTGGAAACCATCATTCTCAGCAAACTATCACAGTGACAGAAGACCAAACACCCCATGTTCTCACTCATAGGTGGGAATTGAACAATGAGAACATGTGGACACACGGCAGGGAACATCACACACCGGGGCCTGTCGGGGGGGTCGGGGGCTGGCAGAGGGATAACATTAGGAGAAATACGTAACGTAAATGACGAGTTGATGGGTGCAGCAAACGAATATGGCACATGTATACCTATGTAACAAACCTGCATGTTGTGCACATGTACACTAGAACTTTAAGTATAATTTTAAAAATAAATAAAAATAATTTAAAAATCCTAATGGTGCCTTATTATTGTCTGCTAAAAAGTATCCTCCTGAGACGAGATAAAACAATATTGGTAGAAAGAAGGTGAATCATTCACACTTTGGAAAATTTCAACTTTATTGTTCCAAACATGAGAAAATCCAACAGTTGCAAATTATGCCAGCAGTTAAATGTGAATCCTACTCAAGAACATGTTCCATTGGTAGTTTTGATTAAACTCTCTACTCTAACTGTTCTCTCTTCCATTTGAAAAATCAGAGTACTTTTTAATCAGTCTTTGCTAAACAGCAGCTATTGCTATTCAGTGGAGACGGTGGCCACCATTTCCCCTGCATCGTCTCTCCTACGTAATCAGTCCCTAATGACCTCTCTTCCCATAAAAATCCCTGTGTCCTAAAGTCATGGCGTGCTCTATTTCATGGTCATTTGTAGAGCACAGCAGCACTGTGCCTGTCAGGAAAAGAGTGTGCTAACTGCAATAAGCATGATGACTGCCATCACGGTTTTGTTATTCTCTGTCCACCTCCATGGTCTCTAAATCAGACAATCTTTAATCTGAAAAGGCAGTGTCCTTATTCCTCCAGGAAATTGGATAGAAACGCTCCTCATCTAATGATGTCAGCCCTGTCATCTTACTGATTCTTTCCCAGACCACAGTGAAAGGCCTGTAGGGAAGGCACATGAAGAAATTTCAAAGTTCAGGTTGAAGTCATAAAAACTAGCCTTTTTTTTCTTTTGAGACAGGGTCTCGCTCTGTCACCCAAGCTGGAGTACAAATGGCAAGATCAGAGCTCACTGCTCAAACTCTCAAACTCCTGGGCTTGAGCAATCCTCTTGCCTCGGCCTCTTGAGTAGCTGGAACTACAGACACATGCCAAGGGCCTGGCTTACTTTTTTTATTTTGTAGGGATGGGCCTTGCTACGTTGCCCATACTGATCTTGATCTCCAGGCGTCAAGTGACCCTCCTGTCTTGGCTTTCTATTGTGCTGAGATTATAGGCATGAACCACTGCCCCTGGCCTTTCAAACCCAAATAATTTTTTTTTTTTTTGAGACGGAGTCTCGCTCTGTCACCCAGGCTGGAGTGCAGTGGCGCGATCTCAGCTCACTGCAACAACCTCTGCCTCCCGGGTTCCAGCGATTCTCCTGCCTCAGCCTCCCGAGTAGCTGGGATTACAGGCACCCGCCACCACGCCTGGCTAATTTTTTTGTATTTATAGTAGATATGGTGTTTCACCATATTGGCCAGGCTGGTCTCGAACTCCTGACCTTGTGACCCACCTGCCTCAACCTCCCAAAGTGCTAGGATTACAGGCGTGAGCCACCGCGCCCAGCCAATTACATTTTTAATAACCCGAATATTACAGATCATTTCCACGTGTCCTTGCACCCTTTATACACATCATATCATTAGGTTCAACATATTTTGACTTGTTGGCCTTGGCACACACAATCCATTTGTGTGGTTTCACCAAAGATGAATGTTTCGATGTCTAGTGATTTGGTAGGTCTCGATACAGCCCGTGCCACATATAGTACATTTAAATGATTTCTTTCTAGTATAGACTCTCGGATGTTGATTACTGCTAGAACTTATGATAGAGTTTGCCAAACTCAGTTTGTAAGGACTCTCTCATGAACACTTCTCTGATGCTGTACAAACCATGAACTGTGCCTAAAGACCTTACCACACACATGGCATTTGTAAGGTTTCTCTCCAGTATGGATTCTCTGATGATTTGCAAGGTGTGAATTCTGAGTGAAGACTTTGCCACACTCATTACATTTGTAAGGTTTCTCTCCAGTGTGAATTTTCTGATGTCGTGCAAGATGTGAAACTTGAGTGAAGACTTTGCCACATTCATGACATTTATAAGGTTTCTCTCCATTATGATTTCTCTGATGAACTGTTAGGGAGAACTTGTGCCTAAAAGCCTTGTCACATTCTTTACATTTGTAAGGTTTCTCTCCAGTGTGGATTAACAGATGGGTGGTGAGGCTTGAATGCCCACTAAATTCTTTGCCACATTTATTACATTTGTAAAGTTTCTCTCCTGTATGAATTCTCCAGTGTTGTGCTAGGTATGAACTGCTACTATAAACCTTGCCACATTTGTTACATTTATGAGGTTTCTCTCTAGTATGAATTTTCTGATGTCGTACAAGGTATGTAATTCGACTGAAGACCTTGCCACACTCATTACATTTGTAAGGACTCTCTCCAGTATGCACTTTCTCGTGTCGTGCAAGGTATGCAATTCGATTGAAGAGCTTGCCACACTCTTTACATTTGTAAGGTTTCTCTCCTGTACGAATTCTCCAATGTTCTGCGAGGCCTGACTTGTCCCTGACGGTTTTACCACATTCATGACATCTGTTAGGTTTATCTGCAGTGTGGATTACTTGATGATTAGGAAGGCTTGAAGACACTCTGAAGACTTTGCTCTGCTCATTACATTCGTAAGGTTTTCTCCTAATGTGTGCTTTCTGTTCTTGTGACAGCAATGGAAAATCAACAAAATCATTCCTATGTTTATTAAATATCTGGGTTTTGACCCCAGAGTAAATTCTTTGAAGTGGCAAAACTGAAGAACTGTGGCTGATGAACTTTTGAACTTGATTACATTCATAAATCTTCCCTTCACCTTGAAATATCTCCAGTTCTGGCAGAGGTAAGTGAAAGGTTAATCCAAGTTGATTTGTAATAGGCTTGTTTCCTGCTTTGCTTCTCACTGCACAGCTCCTCCCTAGGAAAGCAAGTAAAGAGTATAATTTGAACCCATGGTTCTGGCATGTTTTTTGCATTTTTTTTTGAGTTGGAGTCTGGCTTTGCCACCCAGGCTGGAGTGCAGTGGCACGATCTCGGATCACTGCAAGCTCCGCCTCCCAGGTTCCCGCCATTCTCCTGCCTCAGCCTCCCAAGTAGCTGGGACTACAGGCGTCCGCCACCACGCCCAGCTAATTTTTTTGTATTTTTAGTAGAGACGGGGTTTCACTGTGTTAGCCAGGATGGTCTCGATCTCCTGACCTCGTGATCCGCCCGCCGTGGCCTCCCAAAGTGCTGGGATTATAGGCGTGAGCCACCGCGCCCGGACTCTGGCATGTATAGACCCTGATGGAGGAAGTGGAATCTGCCTCATCTGATTCAGACACTGGAAGAAATATCAGCATAGTATCACACTGGCAGTGGAGAAAACCCAAAAGGGAGGGTGATGCAATGGAGCAATGGGGAATCTGCAGGACTCAGGAGGATTACAGGTGAGTTTGAGAGGGATTATGAGTAGAGAAATACAACAGAAATTGAAAGCTTCTAAGAAAAAGCAGGATGAGCCTCTTAGGGAAAATAAGACACTTATGAGCAGCTGCATAGGTCAGGTGTGGTGGCTGTAATCCCAGCACTTTGGGAGGGCGAGGTGGGCGGATCACTTGAGGTCAGGAGTTCGAGACCAGCCTGGCCAAAATGGTGAAACCCCGTCTCCACCCAAAAATACAAAAATTAGCCGGGTATGGTGGTGTGTGCCTGTAATCCCAGCTACTCAGGAGGCTGAGGCCGGAGAACTGCTTGAACCCGGCAGGCAGAGGTTGCAGTGAGCTGAGACTGTGCCATTGCACTCTAGCCTGAGTGACAGAATGAGAATCCGTTTCAAAAAAAAAAAAAAAAAACCACATGCGGTGGCTCACGCCTGTAATCCCAGCACTTTGGGAGGTCAAGGTGGGTGGATCATGAGGTGAGGAGCTCAAGACCAGCCTGATCAACATGGTGAAACCCTATCTCTACTAAAAATAAAAAAATAAAAAAAATTAGCCGGGTGTGGTGGCGTGCGCCTGTAATCCCAGCTACTCAGGAGGCTGAGGCAGAAGAAGAATCACTTGAACCCGGGAGGCAGAGGTTGCAGTGAGCCGAGATCGTGCCACTGCACTCCAGCCTGGGTGACAGAGCGAGGCTCTATCTCAAAATAAATAAAGTAAATAAATAAAAATAAAATAAAAGGAAAATTAGAAAATATCTTGATATAAAGGAAAATGTAAATATAACACAGCAAAACTCATGAAATGCAATAAAAATAGTGCTGGAAGGGATATTGTAATGATGTATGCATACATGAAAAAAAAAATGGCTGGGTGTGGTGGCTCACACCTGTAATCCCAGCACTTTGGGAGGCTGAGGTGGGAGGATCTCTTGAAGCCAGGAGTTGCAGACCAGCCTAGGCAACAAAGTGAGACCCCCTATCTCTAAACAAAATAAATAAAATAAAATAAAATAAATTATTGTTTTAATTAGTGAGGCACAGTGTCGTGTGCTTGTAGTCCCAAATACGCAGGAGGCTAAAGTGAGATCATCACTGGATTCCAGGATCTATGATCATGCTGCTGCACTCCAGCCTAAGTGACACAGTGAGACCCTATCTCTTAAAAACTAAATAACTAAACTACAATGAAATAACGTATAAACAACCTAACTTTATATCTCAATAAAGAAAAAAATGAACACGACCAGGCACGGTGGCTTACGCCTGTAATCCCAGCACTTTGGGAGGCCGAGGCGGGTGGATTGCCTGAGCTCAGGAGTTCGCGACCAGCCTGGGCAACAAGGTGAAGCCCCGTCTCTACTAAAATTCAAAAAATTAGCTGGACGTGGTGGCGTGTGCTCACAGTCCCAGCTACTTGGGAGGCTGAGGCAGGAGAATTGCTTGAACCCGGGAGGCGGAAGTTGCAGTGAGCCGAGATCACACCACTGTACTCCAGCCTGGGCGACAGAGCAGGACTCCATCTCAAAAAAAAAAAGAAAAAGAAAAAAATGAACACTAAGACAGCAGAAAGAAAAAATAAAGGTTAGAAAACAAAGAAAACAGCAGAGAAGCACTAGAGAAAGTCAGGAAAGTAAGAGTTCACTCTTTGGGTAAGACTGACAAAGCCTTACCTAAACTAGAAAAAAGAAACATGAAGCATACGACCGAAATAACTACAATTAGAAAGGTAAAAGAGGACATTACAAACAAGTCTACACAAATAAAAATGGAAATTAAATGAGACTCAACAATTATATAACAAAAAATGTTAACCAAGAAAAAAATGGATAAATTTGTAGATAGACACCACTTACCAAGACTTAACAATGAAGTAGAAAATCTAAACACACCAGTAACAAATAAGAAGACTGAATCAGTTATTAAATACCTACCAACTAAAACAGCAATGGACCAGATGACCTCAGTGTAAAATTCTATCAAATATTGAAAAAAGATTTAACACCAATCCTCAAAATCTGCCGTAAGGTTGAGGAGGTGAACCACTTCTACACTCATTCAATGAGGCCGGTGTTACCTTGAAAGCAGAGGCAAAGGCCCTAAAGAAAACAGCAGAGCAGGCTGGGCGCAGTGGCTCATGCCTGTAATCCCAGCACTTTGGGAGGCCAAGGCGGGCAGATCACGAGGTCAAGAGTTCAAGACCAGCCTGACCAACACAGTGAAACCCCGTCTCTACTAAAAATACAAAAATTAGCTAGGCGTAGTGGCACGCACCTGTAAGCTACTTGAGAGGCTGGGGCAGGAGAATCGCTTGAACCCGGGAGGCGGAGGTTGCAGTGAGCCGAGATCACACCACTGCATTCCAGCCTGGGCGACAGGGCGAGACTCCGTCTCAAAAAAAAAAAAGAAAACTGCAGAGCAGGCCGGGCACGGTGGCTCACACCTGTAATCCCAGCACTTTGGGAGGCTGAGGCAGGCAGATCACCTGAGGTCAGGAGTTCGAGACCAGCTTGGCCAACATAGTGAAACACTGTCTCTATTAAAATATAGAAGTTATCCGGGCATGGTGGCAGGTGCCTGTAGTCTCAGCTACTTGGGAGGCTGAGGGAGGAGAAGCACTTGAGCCCAGTAGGCAGAGGCTGCAGTGGGCCGAGATCACGCCACTGCACTCCACCTTGGGCCACAGTGAGACTCCATCTTAAAACAAAACAAAACAAAACTGCAGAGCAATATTCCTGATTAATCTAATACAAAAATCCTCAACAAAATGGTAGCAAAATAAATTCAGCAGCATATTAAAATGGATCACACCTCATGACCAAGCAGGATTTATTTCAGGAATGCAAGAAGGATGCAACTTTGGAACATTAGTCTATGTAATACCCCACAATAACAGAATAAAGAAAAAGAAATCCATGCAATAATCTCAGCTGATGCAGAAAAACATTTGAAAAACCTCAGCAATTATGATAAAAACACTCGCCAGGCACGGTGGCTCATGCCTGTAATCCTAACACTTTGGAAGGCCAAAGCAGGAGGATCGCTTGAGCTCAGGAATTCCAGACCAGCCTGGCTAACACAGCGAAACTCCACCTCTACAAAAAATACAAAAATCAGCCAGGCATGTGGTTGAGGTGAGAGGATTGTTTGAGCCTGGGAGGTGGAGGCTGCAGTGAGCCAAGGTCAAGATCACGACAGCATGAGACACCCCCCCCAAAAGAAAAAGAAAAAAAAAAAACAACACTCAACACACTAGGACTACGAGGAACTTACTTAACATAATAGAGTCCATATATAAAAAGCCGAAAGGTAACATCATACTCAATAGAAAGAATGAAGGCTTTTCCTTTATAATTAGGGGGGGAGAAAGCCCAGTTGGATTCTTTCTTTCTTTTTTTTTTTTTTTAATTGAGCTCTTCCGGGATCCAGGTCTTTCTTGACTCTCTGGTCTTACATCATTAAAATGCAGTGGTACCCACTTGTGCTTATTAGCTCTCTTTCATTGATTACTGACTGGGTGCACATCCATTATTTCTATTCAGAATCCCTCCCTTGGTATCCAGGGAGGACACGTTCCAGGCTCCTCTGTGTGGTGTTATGATACACATATACCTTGGTTTTTGTCCACAGTTCCTGGCTCATAACTCCCATAGCCCTTGCTACAGTCTTTGGGTATAATGTTGGGTTAGACCTTCTCTGCAGACCTTAAGAAAAATAACCTCTCCAACCTTCTCCTCCTCTCCTTTCACCTGCCCTAAGGCAGGACTCTAACTTTCCCCCTACCTTTCTGATTGCGGGTCTTAAGACCTCCCCAGAGAGGGTCCTGCTGTATACCCTGGGGGAAGGAATGCTGATGTCACAAAGCTTCCATGAAAACCCAAGAGGACTGGGTTTCAAGAGCTTCAGGATGTCTGAACACATGGCGGCTTCCTGGAGAGTGGCACGCCCAGGGAGGGCTTGGAAGCTCCACAGTCCTTCCCCCATACCTGTCCCACACGTCTCTTCATCTGTACCCTTGCAATATCCTTCATAATAAACCGGTAAACCTGAGTGTTTCTGTGACTTCTGTGAGCTGCTCCAGCAAACTAATTGGGCCCAAAGATGGGACTGTGGAAACCTCAACTGGAAGCCAGTTGGTCAGAAGTTTGGAGACCCAGACTTACAACTGGTGGGAAGTGGGGCAAGTCTTGGAGACTGAGCCCTAAACCTGTGGGACCTGGCCCTATCTCCAGATACAGTGTTGGAAGTGAGTTGGAGGACACCCAGCTGCTGTCTGCTGCTTGGTGTATGGGGAAAAACCCCCACACCTTTGGTCAGAGAAGTCTTCTTCTGTGTTGATAATTGTCGTGGTGGTGCGAGAGCAGAGGAAAAACATGGTTTGCGAGTTTTGTGCTAAAAAACCCTGAGATACCAAAATGTGTGATGCTCAAGTCCCTTACTATTGGCCTTCATATCCATGGTTTCTTATCTGCAGATATAGAAAGACCAGGCCATGGTTAGAAGCATAGAATTGTCAGCACCAACCACCATCCTCCAGGAAGGGTACAGGGGCTGGAGACTGAGTTAATACCAATCATGCCTAAGTAATGAAGCCTCCATAAAAGTTCCTGAGAGCTTCCACATGCTGAACACGTGCGGTGGGCCTGGAGGGCGGCACACCCAGTGAATCTTCCCACGTGCCTCGCCTTGTGAATCTCCTCATCTGGCTGTCCATCTGTATCCTTGGAAACATCCTTCCTCATGAACCAATGAACATAACGAAGTGTTTCACTGAGTTCTGTAAGCAACCCTAGCAAAGTAACCAAACAGAAGAAGGGGGTCGAGGGAACCCTGACTTGTGGCTGGTTGGTCAGATGGAAAGGTGACAACCCGCTACTGGCAATTGGTGGCTTAGGTGGGGGACAGGCTTGGGAACTCAACCCTTAGCCTGTGGGATGTGACTCTAACTCAGGTAGATAGTGTCACCAATGAATTGCAGGAAACCCCAAAACTGGTTGTTGGTGGGGAGAAATCTCCACACATTTTGGTGACCAGAAATGAAGCATTCTGTGCCAAGTGGCATGTGAGAGTAGGAAAACACTGACTTTTTCCCACCTCAAACAGACCTGAACAGGCAAAGAGGGCTTGAAACAGCTCCATGCAGTTTCCAGGACCCAGATGCAAAAGACAGCAGCCTGTGTTTTCCCGTCTCCCCATCAGGTCTTACCAGTACAGGAAATGGGCAGATCATGAATAGGTCAAGGAGGCAGGTCTATGCAGACCTCAGCTCTGATGTATAAGGACAGAGAACTGAGCATCAGATAAAATCCCATACAGGAAGAGACCACAGGGGAAAGGGACTCCTTTGAAACAGCGCTCTCTGTGACCCTCAGAATCAAGGACTAAAGAGTTGACAGAAGCCACATGACAGGGTATTGTCCATCATGATAAAAGCCTTTGCTTTTGCCTCTGTTTGGGCTGCAGTAACAATGCAGGGCAAAAACATAAAACTATTACACATCTAAACGACAGCGTGGGCTGGGTGCGGTGGCTGACACCATAATCCCAGCACTTTGGGAGGCCGAGGCGGGCGGATCATGAGGTCAAGAGATTGAGACCATCCTGGCTAACAAGGTGAAACCTTGTCTGTACTAAAAATACAAAAATTAGCTGGGCGTGGTGGCGCACGCCTGTAATCCCAGCTACTTGGGAGGTTGAGGCAGGGGACTCACTTGTACCCGGGAGGCGGAGGTTGCAGTGAGCTGAGATCACGCCATTGCACTCCAGCCTGGAGACAGAGCAAGACTCCATCTCAAAATAAATAAATGAATAAATAAATACATACATACATAAAGGACATGGTGACAGGTGGGGGTAAAGAAAGATTTATCTTAAGAACTCACAGGATTTAAACTCTTATTTCTCCACACAATTCTCCCACTTATAGAGTTTCCCAAACATGATTTAATAGTGTGGCTCTGGTAGGCAAGGGGCACATGCCTATAATCACATCACTTTGGGAGGCCAAAGCAGGAGGACTGTTGAAGCCCAGGAGTTCAAGGCTGCAGTGAGCTGTGATGGCCACTGCACTCCAGTGTGGGGGACAGAGACTGTCTCAAAAAAAAAAAAAAAAAGTGTGGCTTTCACTCTGTCCATCTGAGCTTACCTGTGTTGATATCTTTGATACCTTCCCACCTATCTGGATTTTTTGCTACTTTCATTTCATTCTCCACAGCCCAGGGCTCTGTCCTTTGCTTCATCATGGAGATAATACTCAGGTCAGGAAGACAGATTCCTGTTTATAAAAGAAAGAATCAAGATGTGCTGTGATGTCTCCAAAATCCAAGCCCTCTGTTTAGGCAGCAGAGATGATATTAAAAATTAATCCTTTATGCCAGTTAGAATGGCGATCATGAAAAAGTCAGCAAGCAACAGATGCTGGAGACAATGTGGAGAAACAGGAACACTTTTACACTGTTGGTGGGAGTGTAAATTAGTTCAACCATGTGGAAGACAGTGCAGTGATTCCTCAAGGATCTAGAACCAGAAATACCATTTGACCCAGCCATCCCACTACTGGGTATATACTCAAAGGATTATAAGTCATTCTACTATAAATAAATAAAAAAACGAATCAAGAATTCAAGAAAAACATTTCACAAATTCACCCACAGACTGTCTGCTTCTGAATGCTTAGGGAACTGTGTAATAATTGGACATCGAACTCTCTTCCAAGAACTACAGAATCAAAAGCACAGGGGTAGAAAACAGGGAACTGGATATTTTAAAAGTTTGTCATAAGGTTTTATGCACACTTAAGCCCAGGTACCACCCAAAGGTGTATCATGAAGGATACAGAATGTCTGAAGAAAGGGGGCATTTCAAGTCCAGAAAGCATACGGGAGCTTTTCATTTCTGAGTCAACAGGGTTTCTTTTTTTTTGAAACAGAGTCTTGCTCTGTTACCCAGGTTGGAGTGCAGTGGCATGATCTCAGCTCACTGCAACCTCTGCCTCCTGGGTGCAAGCGATTCTTCTTGCCTCAGCCTCCCGTGTAGCTGAGATTACAGGCATGCACCGTGACACCTGGCTAATTTTTGTATTTTTAGTACAGATGGGGTTTTATCATTTTGGTCAGGTTGGTCTCGAACTCCTGACCTCAAGCAATCCACCCACCTCGGCCTCCCAAAGTGCTGGGATTACAGGCATGAGCCACCGTGCCCAGCCATGTCAACAGGGTTTCAGTCTCAGTCAAGCAATGCAGGGGCTCCCAAGAGGCACACAAGGGAAAATGCAGAGATACTAAGGGCAGACCCCAACTTCTGGAGGGGCATTATCCTTACCCAGAGAGACCAGGTTCCTGTAGTTCTCCAACATCACATCCCTGTACAAAGCCTTCTGCACAGGGTCCAGGCATTTCCACTCCTCCTGAGAGAATTCTATGGCCACGTCCCTGAATGTCAAGTGTCCCTAAAATAAAAGATGTATTTGACCAACAGGGTATGGAGAGAGTAATTATGTTCACACGAAATGAGAAGAGGGTTGTAAGGACTGAGTCAACTGAAGTGCTGACGTGAACATTCTGACATATCCACATTAAGGTATTTTTGAGCTAGTTATGTGTCTGTGATTGAGTTTTATTATACTTTTCCATAAAAAGTTATGATATTCTTTAAACTAGTGTAGATTTTTCATTCAATATCTACCTGAGCTAGCATACAAGTGTCTCTGAAGACGCCAACCACTTGTATTCTAGCTCAGGTACACAATGAATATCACTTGGTGTGTCGAACATAATACCTAACACTTCTATAGAATTGTGGGTTAATTTTGTGTCTGGGAATTAAGATCAAACCTAAAGAATCAAGCAGTTAAGTAACAGATCAGCATCAACAGTAAACTGACAATTACCTAACTGAGTAAAGTTAAGTTCATGGACAAAAATCTCAATCTGCATAAAAGGTCATTCTATATGCATACACACGTATCCTCCTCATAATACATTACTATTCTTACTGCCATTAACTCATTAACGTGACAGTGTAGAACACATTTTTTTTATTGACAGAGTCTCAGTCTGTCACCCAGGCTGGAGTGCAGTGGCGCAATCTCGGCTCACTGCAACCTCCGCCTCCTGGGTTCAAGTAATTCTCCTGCCTCAGCCTCCCGAGCAGCTAGCATTACGGGCACGCGCCACCATACCTGGCTAATTTTTGTATTTTCAGTAGAGACAAGGTTTCACCATGTTGCTCAGGCTGGTCTTGAACTCCTGACCTCATGCGAGCCACCTACCTCGGCCTCCCAAAATGCTGGGATTACAGGCGTGAGCCACCGCACCCGGCCCAATAGTGTAGAACACTTATAAGGTCATGGAAAGTATTTCAGATGTAATTTCAACTGTTCAAAATATAATTTTTTTTTTTGAGATGGAGTTTTGCTCTTGTTGCCCAGGCTCAAGTGCAATGGTGCGATCTCGGTTCACCACAACCTCTGCCTCCCAGGTTCAAGGGATTCTCCTGCCTCAGCCTCCCGAGTAGCTGAGATTACAGGTATGTGCCACCACACCCAGCTAATTTTGTATTTTTAGTACAAATGGCCTTTCTCCATTGGTCAGGCTGGTCTCGAACTCCTGACCTCAGGTGATCCACCCGCCTAGGCCTCCCAAAGTGTTGGGATTACAGGCGTGAGCCAACACGCACGGCCAAAAGTGTTGGCTCACGCCTGTAATCCCAGCACTTTGGGAGGCCGAGGCAGGTGGATCATGGGGTCAGGAGACCAAGACCATCCTGGCCAACATGGTGAAACCTGTCTCTACTAAAAATATAATAATTAGCTGGGTGTGGCGGTGCATGCCTGTAGTCCCAGCTACTCGGGAGGCTGAGGCAGAAGAACCGCTTGAACCCAGGAGGCGGAGGCTGCAGTGAGCTGAGATCACGCCACTGCACTCCAGCCTGGGCGACAGAGCAAGACTCAGTTTCAAAAAAATGAAAAATAAAATTAAAATTTAAATTTAAAAATTCTTATAAAATGATGTTGTAGCTTAACTATAGGCTTGCTTATCCATGCACTCATGCAAACACATCACATGTACACACTTACACACACTTAGCTTATAAAGTAATACACATATACAATTTACACATCAGATGAAATAAGGAGTTGTCTGTCAATGACCTATTTTTTAGATGATATTTGTCATCTTTTTTAAAAAAAATTCTTAGAGACTGGGTCTTGCTATGTTGTCCAGGTTGGGGTACAGTGAGTAATCATAGCACAGTACAGCCTTGAACTCCTGATCTCAAATGATCCTCCCTCCTCAGCCTCCCAAGAAACTGGGGCTAACGGTGCACATACTGCCTGGCAGTCATTATTATTTTTGCTAATGTGTATTTCAGCATCTTTGCAATAATAAAAATGTATAAATAGTACTCAGTTTAGTTTATAAACATTATTGTATATTAAGCTATTTTTAAAAAGTAGACCAGCTGGGAGCGGTGGCTCACGCCTGTAATCCCAACACTTTGGGAGGCTGAGGCGGGCGGATCACCTGAGGTGAGGAGTTCGAGACCAGCCTGGCCAACATGGTGAAACCCCGTCTCTGCTAAAAATGCAAAAATTAGCTAGGCGTGGTGGCGGGCACCTGTAATCCAAGCTACTCGGGAGGCTGAGGTAGAACTGTTTGAACCCAGGAGATGCAGGTTGCACTGAGCCGAGATCACACCACTGCACTCCAGCCTAGGCAAAAGAGTGAGACTCCGTCTCAAAAAAAAAAAAAAAAAAAAGAAAAGGTAAATCATGAAAAAAAAACATAGAAACTTGAACTCCAGTCACAAATACCTATTTTCAAATATATAAATATAATATGTTTTAAAATTTATGTGAGGTCTTACTATGTTGCCCAGGGTAGTTTCAAACTCAAGAGATCCTACCATCTCAGCCTCCCAAGAAGCTCAAATTATAGGCTTATACTACTGCACTAACCCATTGCTTTGTCCATTAAAATTTATTCTCTAGTGAGAATTACAAACCACTGCTCAAAGAAATCAGAGAAGACACAAACAGAAAAACATCCCATGCTCACGGATAAGAAGAATCAATATAATTAAAATGACCATACTGCCCAAAGAATTTACAGATTGAAGGCTAATCCTAATGACATTCTTTGCAGAACTAGAAAAAACTATTTTAAAATTCATATGCAATAAAAAAAGAGCCTAAATAGCCAAGGCAATCCTGAGCAAAAAGAACAAAGCTGGAGGCATCAAGTTATCCAACTTCAAACTATACCACAAGGCTACAGTAACCAAAACAACATGGTACTGGTACAAAAACAGGCACAAAGACCAATGGAACAGAATAGTCAGCCCAGAAATAAGGCCGTGCATCTACAACCAACTGATCTTTGACAAAGCTGACAAAAACAAGCAATGGGGAAAAGACTCCCTATTTCATAAACGGTGCTGGATAATCAGCTAGCCACATGCAGAAGATTGAAGCTGGACCCCTTCCTTATACCATATACAAAAATCAACTCAAGATGGATTAAAGACTTCAGTGTAAAACCCAAAACTATAAAAACCTTGGAAGACAACTTAGGCAATACCATCCTGGACACAGGAATGGGCAAAGATTTCATGACAAAGACACCAAAAGCAATCATAACAAAAACAACAATTGACAAGTGATATCCAATTAACTTTAAGAGCTTCTGCACAGCAAAAGAAACTATCAACGGAGTGAGCAGACAACCTACAGAATGGGAGAAAATTTTTGCAAACTATGCATCTAACAAAGGTCTAATATCCAGCATCTACAAGGAACTTAAACAAATTTACAAGAGAAAAATAACCCCATTAAAAAGTGGGCAAAGGGCCAGGTGCGGTGGCTCATGCCTATAATCCCAGCACTTTGGGAGGCTGAGGCAGTTGGATCACCTGACGTCAGAAGTTCCGAGACCAGCCTGGCCACCATGGTGAAGCTCCGTCTCTACTGAAAATACAACAATTAGCTGAGTGTGCTGGCAGGGGCCTGTAGCCCCAGCTACTCGGGAGGCTGAGGCAGGAGAATCGCTTGAACCCAGGAGGCAGAGGTTGCGGTGAACTGAGATCACACCATTGCACTCCAGCCTGGGCGACAACAGCGAAATTCCATCTCAAATAAACAAACAAAAAAAGTGGGCAAGGGACATGAAGAGACACCTCTCAAAAGTAGACATACATGTAGCCAACAAGCATATGGAAAAAAAGCTCAGTATCACTGATCATTGGAGAAATGCAAATCAAAACCACAATGAGATACCATCTCATCAGTCAGAATGGCTATTACTAAAAGTCAGAAAAGGCCCGGCGTGATGGCTCACGCCTGTAATCCCAACACTTTGGGAGGCTGAGGTGGGTGGAGATGGTGAAACCCCATCTCTACCAAAAATTCAAAAAATTGCCAGGCGTGGTGGTACACGTTTGTGGTCCCAGCTACTCAAGAGGCTGAGGTGGGAGGATTGCTTGAGCCTGGGAGGTAGAGGTTGCAGTGAGCCAAGATTGCACCACTGTATGCCAGCCTGGACGACAGAGCGAGACTCTTGTCTCCAAAAAAAAAAAAAAAGGCAGAAAAGATTTCCTGAATTTTTATTGCAGAATTTACCAGGTACTTGTGCACATTAATACGTGATTTCTGTGGGCAGCTTCTCTAATCCTGGCCCACAGAGAGCTGACAGTGCATCCAGATGTGGTCCCTGAACAATCCCTGCTGCCCAACAGCACTGACACCACGGGGCCCTCACCCCCGTCTCCATCCATGTCTGGGTGTGAGCCCTTCCCAGGACCACGCCCAGTGCAGCCTCTTTCCAAGTTCATGTCACCGAGTCACAAGAGATGGAATCTAAGCGAGATGAGAGGGACTGAAGGAAGGCATGGGTGAGTGCGAGCAAACCTGTCAGGCAGGATGCTTCAGACTCAGAGAAGATTCTCAACTTCAGCACCCGGCATTTCAGGAAGAAATAAGAAACAGAACAATCTACTGAGAATATCACTTTACCTGAGTAAGTGGCATCCCTGACTCTTCTGGGCTTCTCCTTCACATAACATGACTTTTTTTTTTTTTTTTTTTTTTTTTTTGAGACGGAGTCTCACTCTGTCACCCAGGCTGGAGTGCCGTGGCCCGATCTCAGCTCACTGCAAGCTCTGCCTCCCGGGTTCACGCCATTCTCCTGCCTCAGCCTCCTGAGTAGCTGGGACTACAGGCGCCCGCCAACACGCCCAGGTAATTTTTTGTATTTTTAGTAGAGACGGGGTTTCACCGTGTTAGCCAGGATGGTCTCGATCTCCTGACCTCGTGATCCGCCCGTCTCGGCCTCCCAAAGTGCTGGGATTACAGGCGTGAGCCACCGCGCCCGGCCAACATGACTCTTTAGAAGTCAATCCTGAATGTCAAAAATATGCTGTTTAGGATTTAGAATCAACATACTTTCTTCCTGTGCCACAACCACACACGCAGGGAAGACCTCACCCTGTGGAAATACGGTCCTCTGCTGCCCACTGCATCAGAGTTGATGCCGGGACAATAAACTCGTACAGGAAGAACAAGTGAGTTTTTGGCCCCTTTCTTCAGAACCCGCTCCCCTCCTGGAGAAGCCCACACACACGCCGCAGCAGTGGGGAGCCGGGCTGGACTAAGCTCCCCTTCAGGGCGCAGACCTGGCTCTGACCAAACCCCACGCAGAGCACAGCAACCCCTCACCTCTTTGTGAATCAGAGGCCGAACTCAGCCTTCAGAAACGAGGACACGGCTTCGGTGCTCAATGCTGGATACAGAATACAGTAAAATCCCTTTATCCAAGGGGATACGTTGCAAAACCCTGAGTGAATGAAACTTGGAACAGTACTGAACCCTATTTACTCCACTTAAAGGATGCCTGTGACAGATTCTCACTGACATATCCAAATTGCCAACATCAATGCTCATGTGCTTGGGAGGCATGTTAAGTAAAATAAGGATCACTTAAACAAAACCAATGAGATACTACAAAATTGGATCTGATCAAAAAGACTACTATTAAAAACAAAACAAAACAAAAAAGAAGACTATTAACAGATTGATGGGCAGACAGAGTATACAGTGCGTGGGGTCTGTATCCATGGATTCAACCAATTATAGACTTAAATAATTTAAAAAAGACAAAAGGAAGCAATATACCAATATAAAACAGCAATATAATAAAAATAATACAAGAAAACAACCCAGTATAACAAGTATTTACATAGTATTTATATTTAATTAGGTATTACAAGTAATCAGATGTTTACAGTATATGGGAGGATGCAGAGGATGTGCATAGGTTATATGCAAATACAGTCACGCATTGCTTAATAACAGGGACATGTTCTGAGAAACGCATTTTCAGACCATTTCATTACAGAGGGAACTCACGCAAACCAAGATAGCATAGCCTACTACACATCTGGTATATATAATACAGCCTACTGCTAAAAACCTGTAGGGCATGCTATGTCCTGAATACTATAGTCAACTGTAACAATGGTAAGTACTCGTAAGTCAAAACATATCTAAATATAGAAAAGGTACAGTAAGGCCAGGCACAGCGGCTCATGCCTCTAATCCCAACACTTTGGGAGACCAAGGCAGGTGGATCATCTGAGGTTGGGAGTTCGAGACCAGCCTGGCTAACATGGGGAAACCCCATCTCTACTAAAAACACAAAAATTAGCCAGGCATGATAGTGGGTGCCTGTAATCCCAGCTACTCGGGAGGCTGAGGCAGGAGAATCACTTGAACCCAGGAGGCGGAGGTTGCAGTGAGCCAGGATTACATCACGGCACTGCACTCCAGCCTGGGTGACAGAGTGAGATTCTGTCTCCAAAAAAAAAAAGAAAAAAAGAAAAAAAAATACAGTAGTCATATGGTATAAGAGTTTAAAAAATGGTACACTTGTCTAGGGCACTTACCATGAATGGAGCTTGGAGGACTGGAAATTGCTGTGGGTGAGTGAGTGAGTGATGAATGAATGTGAAGGTCTAGGACATGACTGTACACTACTACAGGCTTTATAAACACTGCACATTTAGGCTGCACTAACTTCACAAAAAATACTTTTTTCTTCCTTAATAAACTAAGCTTACTTATTGCAACTGTTTTACTGTATAAACTTTTAAATTTAACTTTTTGATTCTTTTGCAATAACAGCTTAAAACACAAACATGTTGTACAGCTATACAAAAATATTTTATCTTTTTACCTTAATTCTCTAAACTTTTTCTTGTTTTTAATTTTTTTTTAACCTTTTTAAACATTTTTGTCAACAACTAAGACACAAACACACACATCAGCCTAGGCCTGCCCAGGGTCAGGACCATCAGTGTCACTGTCTTCCAGTGCCACATCTTCTCCCACCAGAAAGTCCTCCTATGGTAACAATGGTTTCTCCCAGACGCCTCCTGAAGGACCTGCCTGAGGCTCTTCTAGAGGCATCACTCCTTTCAGAAATACGTCCATGGTGGTTTGCTTGCTTTGTTTCTTTTGTCTTCCTAAATGTTCTTATGAGCAGATAATGCATCATGGACGCTCCTTTCTATTAATGAAAATCTTTAGGTGTTGGTGCCTATGTTTTCAAACCTTTTAAGGAGCTTGTCAAGGTCTGCAAAAGCTTCTGCTATATCTTTAACTGTGAATTGCCTTGAGAGTACTTTCTTTTTCTCCTTCAGTTTCCTATTGGCTCATTCTTTTTTTTTTTTTTTTTTTTTGAGATGGAGTCTCACTCTGTCGCTCAGGCTGGAGTGCAGTGGCATGATCTTGGCTCACTGCAACCTCCACCTCCTGGGTTCAAGTGATTCTCCTACCTTAGCTTCCCAAGTAGCTGGGACCACAGGCATGTGCCACCATTCCTGACACTACTGACCTCAAGTGATCCACCTGCCTCGGCCTCCCAAAGTGCAGGGATTATAGATGTGAGCCACCGTGCCCAGCCAGTTCCCTATTCTCTTGCCTCTTCTTCAGCTACATGTTCCTGTATCAGTTCCAACGACTCCTCATTAACCCATTGCTCATGAACCACCTCTAAGAGATTCTCAATGTCATCCTCCTCCACATCCAGGTTAAAGCTGTTTGGTAACGCACTAGGTTCGTTTCCGCCAGCATCACCACAAATACAAGGAATGCACTGCACTATGATGTCATGACTGCTCTGAGGTAGCCAGGCAACAGGAATTTTTCAGCTCCAGTGTAATCTTATGGAACCACCATCACAGGTGTGGGCTGCTGTTGACCGAAATGTCCTTATGTGGCATGTGACTGTATTATGCAATTTTATATAAGGGTCTTGAAGATCATCTGATTTGGGTAGTCTTGGGGGGATCTTGGAAGCAAATCCTATGTGATACCGAGGGATGACTATATAGGAGGACATACAGGACAAAGAGATGATTCAAGTCCCGGACAAAACAGAGTGGGACAGTGAGAGATTGTGTCATCCTACTCAGAAGGGTGAGAAATTGAAAACTTGTGAATTCTTCATTTCTGGAACTTTCCACGTAATACCTTGGACTGTGGTTGACCATGAGTAACTGGAACCTCAAAAAGTACACTGGCAGATAAGGAGAAACTACTGTAGAATCAACTTCAAATATTAAGGCTGGGCCCAACCTGAGTACGTGAATGGGAATCTCAGGTAAGAGGCTAAGGGCACAAGACGTGTATCTGCACTCCAATGTGAAACCAGGGGTGAGCTCCACTCAGACGGGGCAAGCCCAGCACACCCCCACCTTCTGGCTCTGCTCTACCCTTGGGTCTTGTTACCAGGATTTACGTAGTGGACAGCAAAAGAGCAGAAAGAAACATCCAGAGCAGGCAATGTGGACCACAGTAGGAGTAAGGGTGTAGCTGGAGTGTTAAATGTAGGGTGGAGAGGAACACAGAACCCTCCATGAAGAAGGTAATATCAGAACAAAGACCTGGGGAAGAAAAGGTGTTTGCACCTGCAGCTGACAGGCTAGAGATGTCCAGGCAGAGGGACAGCCCGGGTGGAAGCCCTGAGGCAGGAGCAACCCTGGCCCCAGGAAAGAGGTCTGTGTGGCTGCAGCAGAGGGAACGAGGGGGACACAGGGAGGAGATGAGCTCAGAGAGGTCCTGGGATGCAGATCACACAGGGATGAGGCCACCAACATTTCTCTCCCATACCTCCAAAGAATTTCAGAAACAACAAATTTCCTCATCTGTTTTAGTAAATATGTAATTCTTTATGTTATAAATTAATGTACTTACAGGCTGGGCATGGTGGCTCATGCCTGTAATCCCAGCACTTTGGGAGGCCAAGGCGGGCAGATCACAAGGTCAAGAGATCGAGACCATCCTGGCCAGCATGATGAAACCCCATCTCTACTAAAAATGCAAACAATTAGTTGGGCTTGGTGGTGCACGCCTGTAGTCCCAGCTACTTGGGAGGCTGAGACAGGAGAATTGCTTGAACCCGGGAGGCGGAGGTTATGGTGAGCCAAGATCGCACCACTGCACTCCAGCCTGGTGACACAGCAAGACTCCGTCTCGAAAAAAATATATATTAATGTATTTACAATGTAACATCTTACATATTTTGAACATATGACAAGTTCAGCTAAGCCCCAGGAAGTACAGGGTCACCCTCATCTGAGATGTGCAGGACTGCAGGGGAATGCATTTGGGGGAGTTCAGAAAGTGGCACATACGAAGGTGGAGATGCCTGTTAGATGTCCCAGCAGAGAAGTGAGGGGACAACTGAACACAGGTTTCTAGACCTCAGGGCAGAGGTCTGCAGGGCACATGGAGACAGGTAGATGGGGTTCAAAGCCATGAGATGAGATGATAAGGAAGGGTAGTGTGTGTGAAAAGAGATGAGAAGAGTTTTGAGATTCCAAGCCTATTCAACATAGGGAAACCCAGTCTGTACTAAAAAATAAAAAAATTACTCAGGTGTGGTGGTATGCACCTAGAGTCCCAGCTACTTGGGAGGCTGAGGCAGGAGGACCTCCTGAGCCCAGGAGCTCAAGGCTGCAGGGAGCTATGATTGCACCACTGCACTCCAGTCTGGGTGACAGACTGAGACCGTGTCTTAAAACCAAAAACAAAAATGAAAAAACCTAAATCATGGGACACTCCCACATTCAGAGAAGACAGCTTCAGGAGACACCAGCAGAGGAAACTGGTAACACAAAAATCTGAAACAAAGTAATTAAACTTAGAGATGTCTTCAAAGCTAAGAAAAAAGAACAGGGAATGATCAGCTGTGCAACATGTTGCTAAGAGGAAAAGATGAGGATAGGAAATTCAAAATTGGACTTCGAAACACAGAGATCACTGGTGCCTCTGGGAAAAAAGGATCAAAGGAATGGTGGAGGTGAAAGCTTAATTGGAAGGGGGTAAATCAAGAACTGGAGGCAAGACTGAAGACAAATATAAACAAGATTTTAGTGTACTGTGTTCTCAAATGGAGCGTTGAAGAGGGGTACTCACTACAGGGAGAGATGTAATTAATAGAATATTTTTTGTTTTAATCATGGAGGAGTGGCAAGAAAATAAAGGCTTCATCTGTGCTTTTTTTTTTTTTTTGAGACAGAGTCTCACTCTTGTCACCCAGGCTGGAGTGCGGTGGCGTGATCTCAGCTCACTACAACCTCCATCTCGGCTCACTGCAACCTCCACCTCCCGGGTTCAAGTGATTCTCCTGCCTCAGCCTCCGGAGTAACTGGGAATACAGGTACGTGTCACCACACCCAGCTAATTTTTGTATTTTTAGTAGACGTGGGGTTTCACCGTGCTGGCCAGGCTGGTCTGGAACGCCTGGCCATAAATGATCCACCCGCCTTGGCCTCCCAAAGTGCTGGGATTACAGGCGTGAGCCACCGCACCCAGCCAGTGTGTCTGTGTGTGTTTTAATGGACAATGCCTCCATGTGGGTGCACTAACCAAAGTAATCCCTTGAAGTAAATATTGGTGATGCCAGAGGAAGGATGTCACACTGTCCTGAGACTGTGAGTAGGGCTGGCACCTGGTGCACTATCGCAGAGTCAGCAACAGCCAGGGGGAGGGACAGACCACTCCCAGTTACTACTGAGTAGAGATCACAGGCCCTGAGACAGGTGGGTGGGCCGGTTGGAGATCTCTTCCCTTTACTGGTTGAGATGGAAATGTGCACGAGTTTTTCCGCATACTGACCAGTTCTCTGGCACACTCCCAGCTGGATGACCCACAATTTATCTCAATTTTGATAATATCTACCTGGAGATAGAATCAGATCCCAGTTAAGGACTCAGTCCCACAAGACTGCCCCTCACCTCAGATATGAATAAAATTAACGGTTTCCAAAACACACTCCTCTATTTTGATTTGCTAGGATGGCTCTTCCACCTGTATCCTTTGTAATAACCTTTATAACTGATAGTAAACCTAAGTAAAATTTTCTCTGAGTTCTGGGAACCATTCCAGCAAATTAATAAAATGTGAGGAGGCCGGGCAAGGTGGCTCAAGCCTGTTATCCCAGCACTATGGGAGGCCGAGGTGGGCAGATCACCTGAGGTCTCAGGAGTTCACGACCAGTCAGGCCAACACGGTGAAACCCTGTCTCTACTAAAAATACAAAATTAGCCAGGCGAGCTGGCGGGCGCCTGTAATCCCAGCTACTCGGGTGGCTGAGGCAGGAGAATCGCTTGAACTCAGGAGGCTAAGGTTGCAGTGAGCCGAGATTTTGAGCCCCTCTCCTCTCCCGCAGTTTCTCCCTTCTTCCCTCTATTCCTTCTTTTCCACTTCATCTGCTCCATCTTGCAATTTTTTTCCTCTTGTTGCTCTTTCTCTCCAATCTTTTGATTGTCTCCAATCTCCATATATTTCTGCCTCTTTCTTCTCCCATCTGTGCTCCTCCTGTTAAATTCCCTCTTCTCTGTCACGCCCCCTTGTCCCTACTGTCTGGCAACCCCAGATCTCTGGGGTGGTTCTCCCTTTGCCCTCCTTGTCACTGGCTGCCCCCTCTTGCTGTGCCAGCACCACGCTGCTCGGTCTGCCCTGGCTCCAAATCCCTCCTCCTCTCCCCAACTTTGTCTGAGGAGCCTCCCGCTTTGCTGCCCCTCTCCCTACCTTGCTGTCCTTCATCTGTCTAGAAACAGAACTTTTCTCTACATTTCTCGAGTTGCTTTTCTCTCCCTGCTACTTCCTGGGGTGCTTCTTTCACTTTGCAAATCTCTCACCCTCCCTCTGCGTTGCCATCTTGTTATGGATCTTCCTCATTATTTTCTCTCTAAATTTTTCTGTTTCCTCTACCTCGCTCTCCATCTCTCTTTCACTTCACATTCACAGGGAGGGGACTGGAATAAAATACCCACCTCCTCAAGAGCACAGTTTCCAATGGGAGGAATTTGGGACGGAAGAACACTGGGTGCCCTGAGATAGGTCCCGGCCACCTCCCCCAACACAGGATCCGGAGAAGCCGTGACTGCGAAAAGGCCTGGGGACAGAAGGGAACGGCCCAAGGAGGACTAGGGCGGCAGGCAGATCAGGGGTGGGGTCTGCAGAATCCCCAGACCAGGCAGAGGACGCGGCCCCTCCCGAATGGCGGCTGCGGCGCTGCGCCCCAGGGCCGACAAGGACAAGGCTTGGGACCCGGAGGGCGTGGATCCGCCTCGCAGGTGGGGACTTTACGTGGCGCGGGGCTGGCGGAGGGGTCACTGAAGGCTTTTAAGCAGGAAAACGGCGCGAAAGCAGCTGCCTACGCGGCCCTACGGCAGAACGACCGGAGACAGAACCAGCCCTAGGGCGATTTTAACACTCTGACGGGACGCATGAATTTACTCGGGGTGGAGAGAGCGGTGCGGGGATTTCAAGGTCTATACCGCCCCCCACATCCCGGGTACAGAAGCGTGAGGGCACCGCTAAGCGAACACTTAATCTAAACAAAGGAAAACTCACGCGCCGCAGTTGCGCCATATCTCCACGCCATCCGCTTCCGGGTCTGCAGGCGGCTGCGCGCGAACGGAGAGGCCGGGCCGGGGCGTGGCCAGCGACGTGTGGGCGGGGCCTGAATGCTTATTGGACGGGGCCTGCGCTTCCCTCCTCCTATCTCTGGGCGTGTCTCGGTTTTCCGCGTTTTGCAAGCCACACTTGCCAGTTAGGCTGGAGTCGCTCCACGGTTTGTGACCTGGGATCTCACTAGGAGGGTCAACGTCTGTTGTTTGGATCCAGGAAAGTTCCCACAATTAAAATTAAGGAATTCAATTAAAATTTAGAAATTTAATTGAAAATCCCTTAAATTGTCTGTGAAAGGAATGCAAACTAAAATACAATATGCAAACTCAACCTGTGCAGAATGTGTAATTTCACGCTGACGCCCCACAGAATAGCATAGAAATCCTCTCCATTTCTATTCCCCATTCACTCTGAAGTAGAGAGTTCCAAAGAGTTTCCTGGGCCACATCTGGGGCGTGGAGTGCTAAAGCCGGTGAGAAGTCAAGTCACCAGCTATTGCTTTTAAAAAAGCAATAGAGGCCGGGCACGGTTGCTCACGCCTGTAATCCCAGCACCTTGGGAGGCCGAGGCGGTCGTATCACTGGAGGTCAGGAGTTCGACACCAGCCTGACCAAAATGGAGAAACCCCGTCTCTACTAAAAATACAAAAATTAGCCGGGCGTGATGGCACACACCTATAATCCCAGCTACTTGGGGGGCTGAGGCTTAGGTCAATATTTTCTAAAAATACTGTAATTTCAGATTCACTTTAGGTGCGTTCTGAAAGTAATAAGTAAACATACTTTTTATTTTAAAAATTATAATCTCTTAAATCTTGTTTGTTTTCTCTTCTTCAATGTACTGGCACCTGTAGATAACAAAGCCCTTAAAATAGTCTTCAGAAGACAATTGTATGTATTGATCTAAAGAATAACTCTGCAGTAATTCTAAGTGTATTTGGGAGGCAGATTATTCTTTTATAGAACCCTGATAGAAGTAAAACTAGATTATCAGATTTTAAATAGCCTTACGTCTGCCGGCAATAATTTTATGGCAATATTTTTGAATTAACAGGTACTAATAAGTATGTTTTTCTCTCATATCTCCCCCCCCCAACTTTTTTTTTCTTAAGACAGAATCTAACTCTGTCATCCAAGCTGGAGTGCAGTGGCACGATCTCGGCTCACTGCAACCTCCACCTCCTGGGTTCAAGCAATTCTCCTGCCTCAGCCTCTCGAGTAGCTGGGATTACAGGCGCGTGCCACCATGCCTGGCTAATTTTTGTATTTTTAGTAGAGATGGGGTTTTGCCATGTTGGCCAGGGTGGTCTCGAACTCCTGACCTCAGGTGATCATCTGCCCGCCTTGGCCTGCAGAGTGCTGGGATTACAGGCGTGAGCCACCGCACCCGGCCTTATATCCCTATTTTTGGATCCCTTCATCCATCTTGAAGTATGATCATGTTTAGATATGAAAATGAACATATTTAAAATATTAGCAGGTTAAAATGAGAAGGATATAGTGATATGTCACAAAGATGGATACGAGATGACATATCAGCATTTTTTTTTTTTTCAGTTGGAGTCTCGCTCTGTTGCCCAGGCTGGTGTGCTGTGGCATGGCCTCCACTCACTGCAACCTCTGCCTCCTGGGTTCAAGCAATTCTCCTGCCTCAGCCTCTCGAGTAGCTGAGATTACAGGCGCCTGCCACCATGCCCAGCTAATTTTTTGTATTTTTAGTAGAGACAGGGTTTTACCACGTTAGCCAGGCTGGTCTCGAACTCCTGACTTCGTGATCCGCCCGCCTTGGCCTCCCAAAGCACTGGGATTACAGGCGCGAGCCACTGCACCTGGCCCATATCAGCATATTTTACTTCGATTATTATTATTATTTTTTAGAGACAGGGTCTAACTGTGTTTTCCAGGCTGCATATGTACTCCTGGGCTCAAGACATCCTCTTGCCTCAGCCACTTAAGTAGCTAGGACTCCAGGCACACTCCACGGTGGCCTAGGTCAGCATTATTTTTTGAAGATGCAGTATCTGGGATATATTTTGGGATCTGAACAAGATAGATGTCTATATTACGCAATATTGCTAAATAGCTATGTTGCCACGAAACAACTTTTAGCATTGACTTTTATGATCTGAAGCAAAGAAATGAGTTGATTGCAGAGCTTTTCATGAAACTAAAAAGTAGAGGATAAGCTGATTATAGCTTAAAGTTATAAATCCATTATGTATATGGGGAGTTTGTTGCTTCTAAAATTTTCAAGGGATCAGCATGGACATTTTTGTTTTTTGTTTTTTTTAGACAGGGTCTCGCTCTGTTACCCAGGCTGGAGTGCAGTGGCACAATCTCGGCTCACTGCAACCTCTGCCTCCCAGGTTCAAGTGATTCTCCTGCCTCAGCCTTCTGAGTAGCTGGGATTACAGGCGTGTGCCACCACACTCAGCTAAGTTTTTGTATTTTTAGCAGAGATAGGGTTTCACCATGTTGACCAGGCTGGTCTCAAACTCCTGACCTCAAGTGATCCTCCTACCTCGGCCTCCCAAAGTGCTGGGATTACAGGTGTGAGCCACTGCACCTGGCCAACAATTTTATTGATGAATAAACATTTAACAGGAATATCATACACAATAGAAGCAATCCGTTAGGAGATAGGAAAAAGAATAATTTCTATACAACCCATTATAGACTGGTTTTTGAGATAAGCACTGATTAGCCTCAAAAACTTGATTGCACTATTGCTTATACATTGTTCATCCTGACCTTACACGGTAATTGGGGAGACCATCTATGTTAGCCAATTAGCTTTATTCAGAAGCGGGGGGGAAAACCCTAACATATGTTTACAACAGGTGGTAGTTTTACAAAATGGAGCCAGGTACCCACTGTAGATAGGCTCCTACTATCCCACAGAAACAGAGAGATACAGGTGCTATCTCTAGTGATGTTGACATTTGAGAGATGTCTCCCAAGTCCTTGAGAAAGATATCCCTAGGTCATTATGCTGACAAAAGGTTTATTTAGTTTCTAAAAATAAACATTTCAGGAGAAAGTACTCACAAGTTTTCTAAGGTAAATATTCTGACAAAAAGAGGAGGAAGAGAAATGCCTTGCCATATTTTCAAAGGAGGAATGCAGGCTCTCATTTTTATTTCGTATTTATCCCTATAATGCATGCATAGAATATTCACCAGTGACCTTAATATTGGCCAAAAGAAAATTTCAGCTAATTCAAAAAATTAGGCAGGGCGCTGTGGCTCACGCCTGTAATCCCGTACTTTGGGAGGCCAAGGCAGGTGGATCACCTGAGGTCAGGAGTTCAAGACCACCATGGTGAAACCCCATCTCTACAAAAAATACAAAAATTAGCCAGGCGTGGTGGCGTGCGCCTGTAATCCCAGCTACTAGGGAGGCTGAGGCAGGAGAATCCCTTGAACCCAGGAGGCAGAGGTTGCAGTGAGCTGAGAACATACCATTGCACCCCAGCCTGGGCGACAGAATGGGATTCTGTCTCAAAAAAAAAAAAAAAGAAAAAAGAAAATGACAGGAAATATTAAGTGTGGCAAGGATGTGAATAAACCAAGAACTCATGCGCTGCTGGTGGGTGCTGAAATGGATACAAACATTTTGGAAAACTGTTTGGTAGTGGCTACATAAGCCTACCAGATGTCAATTTATGCTTCAATAATTTCACTTCTATGAATTTATCCATCACAAATTCATATATATATCAACAAAAGACAAGTTACGTAGTTTATATAGGTAGGACTATTCATTGCTCATAAAAGCCACAAACTCAAAATTACCACATGCCCTTTAACAATAGTATGACTCGACCGGGCGCGGTGGCTCATGCCTGTAATCTCAGCACTTTGGGAGGCCAAGGTGGGCGGATCACTTGAGGTCAGGAGTTCGACACCAGCCTGGCCAACATGGTGAAAACCCATCTCTACCAAAAACACACAAAAAAATTAGCTGGGTGTTGTGGCGGGTGCCTGTAATCCCAGCTACTCAGGAGGCTGAGGCAGGAGAATCACTTGAACCCAGGAGGCGGAGGTTGCAGTGAGCCGAGATCACGCCATTGCCCTCCAGCATGGGTGACAAGAGCAAGACTCTATCTCAAAAACAAACAAACAAAAGTAAAAAACAAACAAAAAAATGGTATGACTCAATCATCTGATTATTCATACAATGGAATCATAGGAAGCAATGCTAATGAATACCATTAATAGAATGCAATAATTAAGGTATGGTCACACACAAAAATTCTAATGGAATAGATATAAAAGCTAAATATAAAAGAATTCATGTTGATTCCATTTATATAAAGTAGCAAACAGGCCAAAATAATTTAATCCCTTAAATACTGGAAGAGATGTAAACCAAAATCTCAAGAGTTCCACTCTTGCAAATAGAAACAACAGAATTATACTGTTGTGGGTAGTGACTTAGAGTGCAAAGAAGGAGCTTCTTGTGAACTCTTGTGAACAGAACAATGTTCTGTTTTTGTATCTATATATTACATAAAGAGCTATGTTTGTTTGCAAAATTCCAATGAGCTGTGATTTATAACCTGTGATGCCTCTTTAATTTGATAAAAATACATATGACCAAAAGGAGTTAAAATAATTTTGGTGGGGGTAGGGAATATTGGTGCTAAGGTTATGAATGAGCTTCCACTTGTGTCTGTACAGGAGAAAACTTATAGAGCCACAGGCACAGATTAAGAAACACGGGAAGTATTAGGGAATAATAACAATGTTGTAGATATTGACCCTCTGATTTGATTTTGTCATGAATACAGCAGAAAAGTATCCTATCTTGTTTTCTTTGTGATGTTTTTGCTGCTATATTTGGCAATTATAAACATGGGAAAAATCCTTTTTTTTTTTTTATTTTGAGATAGTCTCGCTCTGTCACCCAGGCTGGAGTGCAGTGCCACGATCTCGGCGCACTACAACCTACACCTCCCGGGTTCAAGTAATTCCTGTGTCTCAGCCTCCCAGGTAGTTGGGATTACAGGCCTGCACCACCACGCCTGGTTAATTTTCATATTTTTAGTAGAGATGGGGTTTTGCCATGTGGGCCAGGCTGGTCTCCAGCTCCTGGCCTCAAGTGATCTGCCCACCTCGGCCTCCCAAAGTGCTGGGGTTACAGGTGTGAGATACTGCACCCGGCTGGAAAAAAATCATATTTATCAATGTATCAGGATCCAGCAGAGAAAAACGGACAGCCCAATATACATTGGATAATTCATTTTAAATTCTACACACCTGTAGTTCCTGGGGCTTATCATGATGGCTTGAAACACTGCAGACACAGGTGGTGCCAATGGTCATACCCTACCAACTCTGTGAGGACAGAAACAAATTGGAATCTGAAATCATTTAGGAAGTTATATCACCTAAAATCTGCCATTGACTTGGTGCTGCATACAGAGGTGTGTCTTGGGGACACCTTTGAACAGAATGAGCAAGAAGTGGCTATAATCAGGTGCTTCTGATTCAAATCTGTGGACCTCAATCTGCACCCTGCTAAATAAAAGAAGGCACAATGGTAAGGAAGACAGAAATTTTTCAGGATTCCAACAATATTCTGTGATAAATAGATCATTCCTCCTATCCCTGGAGGCCACTCTGCCAGTTCCTAGTGATTGACATTCGTCTTGAGAGCCAGAAGATCCTGCAGAAAACATGAGGTGTAGATTGCATTAATGACATAACTGAAAAACAGTATTCTACTGAAAAATGTTTAAAGTTTTGTTTTGCTGAGAGACTTTCTAGGGTTGAATATATAACATTTAAATAGCACTTACAATATAGGAATCATGCCTATCATGTGGTATGTATGGTACCTTCTTTGATTTTTTCTAACTGTATGATGGATTCACTGGCATAATTTTCCTTGTAGAGACAAAAAGAACTTAGATACAGAGAGGTTCAATGATTTGTCAAAATTCACAGGCATCTTAAGGGTTGAAAAGAGACTCGAATTTGACTAGGATGGTTGCAAAGACAATAACCTAAGGACTTGCTATGGTAACAAGTCAGGCAGCTGTGTTTTTAAAAAATCTAGGCCTAGTTAGTTTTGTTTGTTTACCATGCCATTTATTTCTCATCACTGGTATTTTCTTTTATAATTTTGATCAAAGCAAGTTTTTGTTTCTGTGTAAAGATTTACTGTATAGGTCAATATCCAATGTCAATAACTTTTGATATACTAATGAACTGTTGGTGCACTGATTAAAATCCTAAAGGAAACTTCCTCACATGCAAATAGGATTTACTGAATGCAAGAATGGCTCAATATTAGTTTGGTAGCAGAAAGACTCATTTACTCACCCAATAGGAGAAAATGTACAATGGTATCTATCAAATAAATCATTGAACAATATTACTCTGTTTCTAAACTTTTATACATGAAATACTAACATGTATTAAAACGGTATAGAAACTCAATTATTACTAATTTTTGATCATTTACTCATCAATATATTAATGTACAAGTCATGCGAAGCTATTAGCAGGGAAATATAATTTGTAAAATACAATAAAATAGAAGAAATACGTAAAAACGGAATCCAGAGAACATAAAATCTTGAGCATTATCGATGTTGAAATCATAGGAAAATGAACTTCTACAACTCAATAGCAAAAAATAACTCCTAAAACAAAACAAAACAAAAATAGACCTAATTTTAAAATGGTCTAAAGATCTGAATAGACATTATTATAAAGGAGACATTCAAATGCCCAACAGTTATATAAAAACATGCTCAATGTCACTGATTATGTAGAAAACACAAGAAAAAACCACAATGAGGTATGACTTCCCACCTGTTACAATCACTATTAGCAAAAACAGCCGGTATGGCAAAGATGCAGAGAAATTGGAACCCTTGGATACTGTGGCTGGAAATGTAAGATGGTGCTGCCTGTAGGGAAAACAATATAGACATTAATCAAAAAATTAAAATGGCCACATGAGGTGGTGCATGCTTGCAGACCCAATTATGCAGGGGACGGAGGCAAGAGGATAGCTTGAGCCTAGGAGTTTGAGGCCAGCCTGGGAAACATACCAAGACTCCATCTCTAAAAAAAAAAACAACAAAATAAAATAAGAACTACCATATGATCCAGCTTTCCCACTTCTGAGTATTTAGCAAAAGAATTGAAGTCAGGACCTCCAAGAGATATTAGAACTTCCATGCTCGCAGCAGTGCTCACAATAGCCCCCACCGAACTGTCCGTGGAATGATGAATGGGTGAGGAAAACTTGGTGTATGAATATACAATGGAACATTATTCAACCTTTAGAAAGAAGGAAATTCTGCAGGAGATGACAACATAGATGAACCGTAAGGATATTGTGCTAGGTAAGTAAGGCAGTCAGTGAAGGACAAATACTGCATTATCTCACTTGTATGTGTAATCTGAAATAGCCTCATAGAACGAGAGAGTAGGACGGAGGCTGCCAGGGAGTGCGGGGAGGGGTTAATGAAGAGTTGCTAATTCAGAGGCAAGAAGTCTCAGGAAAACAAGATGAATAACTTCCAGAGATCCCCTGCACAGCACTGGACCTATAGGTAACAGTGCTATAACGTACACTAAGATATTTGTTAAGAGGATAGTTCTCATTGTAAGTAATCTCACTACAATAAAATCAAAAAATTTTAAAGTTATAGAGAGTGTTTTTGACCAGAGAAAAATAATACAAGATACAGTTGACCCTGACAAGTGCTTTTGAAATTCTTAATAGTAAAGCTACGTTTCCCTTAAATGCTACTTCCCTAACCTCAAGAGGGAAAGCAGCCTCACCATAATCCTAAGAGCACAGAGGTTTTCCGCGGAGGACAATCATTGTTTCCATTAAGTGCATCATTTATACATAGCAATATTTCTTAAAAAAAAACAATTATTTTATTCCAGAAATGATTTCAGATATATGGTTTCTGCACAGGATAAGGTAATTTTTCTAGATCCATCCTACTCTTCATTATAATCATGGAGGCAGTACAAGCATATTATTAAAAATATTATGAATTTACTGTATGATTCCTGGGAGGTATATGAACACCACATATATTTATTTACTACAATCCTTGAGCACCATAAATCTTATTTAATTATCACTGGAATTATTCACCAACCATCATCCCAAGTGAGGATTTTGTTAAGATACCTTTGTATCCATCAGGGATTGGTGTAGGGTTTAGGACTGTCATCTTTCTTCACTGGCTCAGCTTATAAATAAGGAATTATTCCTCCTCTTTGTCTGTCTTTAGCACTGGTTCTGTTTCTACCTCAGAGGAACCCCTTTTCTGGACATAATCAATTACTAAGACTTCTTTTTTTCTTCTTTTTTTGAGAGAGTCTCGCTAGTGTCGCCCACGCTGGAGTGCAATGGTGCAATCTCAGCTCACTGCAACCTCCACCTCCTGGATTCAAGCGATTCTCCTGCCTCAGTCTCCCAAGTAGCTGGGATTACAGGTGACCACCACCACGCCTGGCTAATTTTTTGTATTTTTAGTAGAGACGGGTTTTCACCATGTTGGCCAGGCTGGTCTCGAACTCTTTACCTTAGGTGACCCCCCGCCTTGGCCTCACAAAGTGCTGGGATGACAGGTGTGAGCCACCATGCCTGGCCCTAAGACTTCTTTTCCTGCAGATTCTACCTCTCTGGCTGAAAAACAAATATACTCACCTAACTTCTTCCCACTGCCAGAGTGGTTGGTTCAGTGTGAAGATTACAACAACTTGTGCAAATATGGGAGGGAGGCCACCAGACCCTGACATAAAGTTTTCTGATCCTGTGACCTCACCTCACCTTAGAACTGCAATTATCATTTCACCTGGTGCAGCAATAACAGTGCAGACTTGGGGAGACAGTAACATTTTTGAAAAACTTTTTTTTCCAGTTGCCAATTACCAAAGGCAATTACAACTTTCTCGTGTCTTCAAATAGATCATTAAAGTATACAAAAGGGGCTTTTACTTTTCAAGGTCCCTGAAGGCTTTAAGAAGCAGAAAATATTGAGCTCTGATGCCTGAGGAATTGGCAGAGAAGCACCTTTGTCTCACTGGATTCCCTACTTCTCTGAGATATTTTTCCTAAAATCACGTTCACTGTTAATTTCCAGAATCCTAAGCTGCTCCATTATTTAAGTATTCAGCAAGTAAATGGAATCAGAGAAAGAATCTAAAATGGATTAATAATAAGAAATGAAATAAGTGCAAAGGAAAAACATGATGTCAATAATTTGCATTAGAAATCATTGGACTTATTTGTATAACTAAACAGAAATTAATTTGGAAATGATGATTTGGACGTTTTGTAGGAAAATATACTTTCCTGTTTTGACCCCAACAGTGATAGAAAAAGTCTAAACATGAAAATATTCTCGGCTGGAGGCAGTGGCTCATGCCTGTAATCCCCAGCACTCTGGAAGGCCAAGGCATGCGGATCACTTGAGCTCAGGAGTTTGAGACCAGCCTGGGCAACATTGCAAAACCCCATCTCCACCAAAAATACAAAAAAATTAGCTGGGCATGGTGGCGTGTGTCTGTAGTCCCAGCTCAGGAGGTCAGGAGGCTGAGACATAAGAATCGCTTGAGCCTGGGGGGCAGAGGTTGCAGTGAGCTGAGATTGTGCCACTGCACTCCAGCCTGGGTGACAGAGCCGGAGCCCATCTCAAAAATAATAATACAAATAAAAAATAAGGCTGGGTGTGGTGGCTCACACCTGTAATTTCAGCACTTTGAGAGGTGGGGAGGTAAGTGGATCACTTGAGGTCAGGAGTTCGAGACCAGCCTGGCCAACATGGTGAAACCCGTCACTCCTAAAAATACAAAAATTAGCCAGGTGTGGTGGTTCACGCCTGTAATCCAAGCTACTTGGGAGGCTGAGGCATGAGAATTGCTTGGACCAGGGAGGTGGAAGTTGCAGTGAGCTGAGATTGTGCCACTGCACTCCAGTCTGGGTGACAGAGTGAGACTCTGTCTTTAAAAAGAAAATTATATATATATATGTGTATATATATATAATTTATATTATATATAATTTATATATAATATATATTATATAAAAACTTATATATAATGTATATTATATATAATTTATATATAATGTATATTATATATAAATTATATATAATATATTATATATATAATTTATATATAATATATAACAAATTTAAAAATTAAGAAAATATTTTAAAAAGAAAGATGCTGAATAAAATGCCCATCAAAAATAAAGTACTAATTCACATGATTTGACTGGCAAATTCTGCCATTCTTTTACCTATTAGATATTTATAATAGGTAAAATTAGATAATAGGTAACCATCTGCTGCTTACTGCATTATCTAATAGGCAGAACAGCAGTAGATAGTTACCAGAACTCTCTATATACACTGTTCCTCAATTTCTAGAAAGAAGCACTCATCCGTTATGTAATCAATTGGGAAGTGAAAATATAAGAGCCAGGTCCAAAGGTAGTCAGTTATCTCAATGGATTGTTCACAGTCAGTTACAGATCGAACTCCTTGTTCTTACTCTTTCCCCCTTGTCACTACTGCACTTGATTAGTCTTAAGAAAAAAAGAAAATAAGGCCAGGCACAGTGGCTCATGCCTGTAATCCCAGCACTTTGGGAGGCTGAGGTGGGTGGATCACGAGGTCAGGAGTTCAAAACCAGCCCAGCCAACATGGTGAAACCCCATCCCTACTAAAAATGCAAAAATTAGCCAGGCATGGTGGCAGGCGCCTGTCAAGTCCCAGCTACTCGGGAAGCTGAGGCAGGAGAATTGCTTAAACCCAGGAGGCGGAGGTTGCAGTGAGCCCAGATCTGCCACTGCACTCCAGCCTGGGCGATGGAGTAAGACTCCGTCTCAGAAAAAACAAAGAAAATAAATAAAATATAAGAGTCCAAAGTGAAACTTTGATTTCTCAACACACAAATCCACAATTTGACCTAGGTGCACTCTCCATTCTTCTAGGAAATATTTGAGGCCAACTGAGAAGTTACAGGAAACACAGTCCACACCAGACCACACTCACTTCAGACACCAACTGGAAGTTCAGAGTTTCCCCAAGTCACTCTATAGTTGCATGATTCACTGGAAGAACTCACGGAACTCCCTGAAAGCTGTTATGCTCATGGTTACAGTATATTACAGGGAAAAATACATGTTAACATCCACAAGGGAAGAAGCAGATAGGGCAGAACTTAGGAAAAGCACCGTATCTGGAGTTTCCTGTTGTCCTCTCCCTGCAGTCATGGAAGCATTACTTTCCCAGCATCAATAAATGGTGGTACTTATGGAATATTACCAACCAGGGAAGCTCATTTCAAGCCTTGGTGCCCAGAGTTATAGCGGAATGTGGTCAAATACTTTGCATGGTTGACCGTTCATCTCCAGCCCCTCCTCACTGTCCAGCCTTGCACAGTTCCTCCAGAATTTGGAATTCATATGGTTTATCCAAATCGCTAATCAAAAATCACAGTGTTAGTGTTCAGTAGGTAAGCCTGCAAGCAAACAGAGGCACTCGTATCAGGCACGGCTTTTTAAGGGCACGGAGATCCGCTCCCTGTGCACTTGCGGCTAAAGGATGCAATGTGTTTAAAGGGCACTGCTGGTTTTCAGGACACTGTGGGACAAAGTGTGCAAGGAAGTTAGGGAATAACACACAGTGAACTCTGAGCAACTAAGGGATGCAGCGGTCATGGGAATAAAGGAATAATGGAGAGGGGACCATAGGCAGAAGTAAGTGATGGAGCAGAGTGGGTAAAACACCCAGGAGAGATAAAGTCCATAGATGGTTAAAGAACATGGGGGATGGAGATGTGTATATGTTGAATAAGATTTAAAGATTCTTTTCATGAAAAGACACAAGACAGTGACATTTGGAAAGAGGAAAGGCAGTATTCTGCTACCTACATCTCCAAAGGACAGAAAAATGTCAGAAGAGCCATGGAGGGCATTGCAGCAAGGGTCAGGTAACAGCAAGCTGGAGCAGTACCGGGGCTTATGAGGGCAAGCAGAGCGAGAGGCTGAGCTAGCGTTGCAGGATGCCCTGTGAATTGGCTAAGTTGAACCATTTCAAGGGCTTCAAGGCAAAGTGGCTGTACCTAGTAATCTGGTACTGTTGGGAGCCGAAAAGGCCAAAGGGATTGTGACCAACTCAGCATTCCACTGGAGGCTATATGATCAAACAGCAAACTGTTTATCATGATTACAGGACGTGAGAAAACTCATGACTGCACCTGCCACCAGGAGGTTTGCTGAGGGCCATCACTCCCTGGAGCCGGGCTCCTTGAAGTTATCTACTGGGAAATCTAGCACCTATGGTATGAAGGACACAGTCTCTCAAGCCTGCTGTGAACCAAAATTGCCGACTGACAATTACCCAACAATCACCCTCTCTTTCTCGTTATCTCTTTTACCTAATAAATTTGGAGGGCTGACAAAGCTCAGAGCCTTTTCCACTAGAGGCAAGTTGCCCCCTTTTCCAAATATACTCTCTTGTCTTAGTCTTTTATTCCTGCGTTTGCCCCTTTTGTTCAGTCCACCAGGGATCGTGGCAGGTTACATGGTACATAGCCCTGAGAGGATTAAAATGGGTACATACTGGCCTGGGGGTGTAGACTTAAACAGCTACTCAATTAGGGGAACTGGCCGACTCTAGCCAGCATCTCAAATCTGAGTCAAGGCAGCATTAACCAAAAAGGATACTGTAAAATCTGGTCGGGCACGGTGGCTCACACCTGTAATCCCAGCACTTTGGGAGGCTGAGGCAGGCAGATCACCTGAAGTCAGGAGTTTGAGACCAGCCTGGGCAGCATCACAAAACCCCATCCCTGTGAAAAATATAAAAATTAGATGGGCATGGTGGCACATGCCTACAATCCTAGCCACTCGGGAGGCTGAGGCAGGAGAATGGCTTGAACCCGGGAGGCGGAGATTGTGGTGAGCCAAAATTGCACCACTGCACTCCAGCCTGGCAATAGAACGAGGCTCTGTCTCAAAAAGAAAAAAAAAAGTCTTATGGTGGAGTGCAGATGTCCTGGGGGTTGTTAATATTCCAAGAGAGAGACAGAGGCCAGGAGGGGGAGCTCAAGCCTTGCAGGAGAGATAATGGACACAGGGAGACAAAATGATTTCTGGAGATTAATAAGGTGGTGAGGATGGTGGACTTGAGAATGCTGAAGGGTGAGGGACAGAGGGAGCTGATGGCAACCTATGATTGAGATCTGGGATTTCAAGGGAGAAGACATGGAGAATGTGGAAATTGAGCCATGGGCACAAGAATAGGAGAAACTAGAAGTCAAGAGGAAGGGTGTGACGGTCCTAAAAGGGTGGGGGACTGTTGGGCTGAGATCCCTGTAATTGTGCAGGGCATAAAGTTGACAGAGGAAAGAATCCAAATTGGTGTTGAATTTAGGTGGGGTGAGAATATCTAGAAGGTTTGGATGGATGAGGGGGCAGGGGAACAGGTATAGACAAATGGGTTGGAGAGTGATGGGACAAGGAGAGGACTAGGGGATGAATAAAGACCTCAAAGGCAGTGGGGTGGACATCAAGGGGTTATTCAGGTGGACAGAGAAGCATTATGGAGATTGGGGGATGGAGATACATCTGCAAAGACCCTATTTCCAAATAAGGCCACATGCTGAGGTACTGGGGGTTAAGATTTCTTTCCTTCTCTTTTCTTTCTTTTTCTTTCTTTCTTCCTTTCTTTCTTTCCTTCTTTTTTTCTTTTTCTTTCCTTCTTTCCTTCTTTCCCTCCCTCCCTCCCTCCCTCCCTTCCTTCCTTCTTTCTCTCTCTCTCTCTTTCTTCTTTCCCTTGCTCTGTCACCCGGGTTGCATTGCAGTGGCACAATCTCAGCTCACTGCCACCTCCGCCTCCTGGGTTCAAGTGATTCTCCTGCCTCAGCCTCCCTAGTAGCTGGGATTACAGGCGCACACCACTATGCCCAGCTAATTTTTGTATTTTTAGTAGAGATGGGGTTTTACCATGTTGGCCAGGCTAGTCTAGAACTCCTGACCTCAGGTGATCCACCCACCTCGGCCTCCCAAAGTGCTGGGATTACAGGCGTGAGCCACCATGCCTGTCCTAAGATTTCAATATATGAATTTTGGGGAGACACAATTCAACCCACAGCAGAAGGTGCAGGTTGATAACATTTTTTTTAAAAGGCTTGTGCTCAAAATGCAACTGTGATTTTTCAAGATAATGAGAAAGAGGCTTAGAAGGAAAGAGAAGAAAATCCTTCTTTCTCAGGCCAATGTGGAGTCCCAGGGGAGATGCCATGTCCTCTCTTCCTCACGAAATGATACGTCTTTATAATTTGAAGATATTTACCTTTCTGTTTTTGAGATACTGAGCCTAGAACAGATTATGTTATGGGTGTGTGTGTGTGTGTGTGTGTGTGTGTGTGTGTGTGTAGACAGTGAGAAACTTCAAGAGGCTGAGGCATGAGCATCGCTTGAACCCGGGAGGCGGAGGTTGCAGTGAGCCGAGATGGTGCCACTGCATTCCAGCCTGGGTGACAGAGGCAGACTCTGTCTCAAAGGAAAATAAAATAGCTATTTTTGGAGATCCAAACAATATCAGTCATGGTATTAATGAACAATGTATCTTTATTTTTATTATTTAAATATTTTAGCATTAAATTTGTTTTATAGGAAGAATGTAACTTACCACAAACATAGCAACTTAATATGACACCCATTTATTGTTTTGCTGTTTTTGGATCAGAAATCTGAAGGCCTGGCCGGATACACTGATTAGGGTGTAGTAAGGCTGGATCAAGGATCAGCCAGCCTGGGCTCTCATCTCGAGACACTGGGAGACAAACAATCTACTTTCAAGATCTTTTAGATTGTTGGCAAAAATTTATTTACTTCTGAGAGTTTCTTTGTGCAGGTATATCCATACCATATTCAATGCCAGCAATAATGTATACAACCCCTCTGATGTTTCTTATCTCTGACTTCCTTTTCTGCTGCATCTCTCCGTCTTATTCTCCTTCTTTAAGGGCTCATGTAATTGGGACTGACATTGGGTCTACCAGATAATCCAGGGCTATCTTCCGGTCTTAAAAACAGCTGGGCAGGCCGGGTGTGGTGGCTCACGCCTGTAATCCCAGCACTTTGGGAGGCCGAGGTGGGCAGATCACGAGGTCAGGAGATTGAGACCATCCTGGCCAACATGGTGAAACTCCAGATCTACTAAAAATACAAAAATTAGCCAGGCGTACTGGGATGTGCCTGTAATCCCAGCTACTCAGGAGGCTGAGGCAGGAGAATTGCTTGAACCAGGGAGTCAGAGGTTGCAGTGAGCCAAGATGGCACCATAACACTCCAGCCTGGCAACAGAGCAAGACTCCGTTTCTATAAATAAATAAATAAATAAATAAATAAATAGCTGGGCAGTAACCTTCATTACAATCGCAAAATCCCTTTTACCATGTAACATAACATAATCACAGAAGTAACCAATGGATAGTTCTTCAAGTGATCATGGACTGACCCAGTTCTCCTCCCTTTCTTGCTATAGTTCTCAAGAATAACTGTAGAGTGTTCTGGAAATGGAGCTTCCTGAGATAGGGAGGGGCTGGCTGGAACAGCCTGGGTTCTGTTTCAGTCTCTGCGAGACACTGGATGTCCTTCAATGCTTTAGCCCATTGTTCATGTGACCCCAGGGTATGAAACCCAGGGTAGCTTGCTCTCTAGGTCCTTCCTTAAGCCTTCAGTGCAAGTGAAACTCACTTAGAGTCCATCTGCCCTGGCTGCTTTCCTGAGCCGTGGTGGGATTGTTGTCCAGCCTTGTTCTTCTTGATCAAGATTGCTTTGGCTATGTGGGTTCTGAGAGCTAAAAATAAAATCCTAAGGGCTCCAACCACCTGTGGCCAAGGGGACCCCAGAGGAACCTTAAAAACGGAGTTCTAGGCTGGGCACAGTGGCTCACGCCTGTAATCCCAGCACTTTGGGAGGTTGGATCACGAGGTCAGGAGTTCGAGACCAGCCTGACCAACATGGTGAAACCCTATCTCTACTAAAAATACAAAAAATTAGCCAGGCATCGTGGTGCACGCCTGTAATCCCAGCCAACTCAGGAGGCTGAAGTAAGAGAATCACTTGAACCTGGGAGGCAGAGGTTGCAGTGAGCCAAGATCGCACCCCTACATTCCAGCCTGGGCGACAGAGCGAGACTCCGTCTCAAGAAAAACAGAAAACAACAACAACAACAAGAAAAACTGAGTTCAGGCCAAGACAGGATGGGAGGTTAGATATTTCATTATACCCTCCTTTTGTGGCGTAAACACAACAACTGACCAACATTAATGTTAAAATAGAAATCATGGCTAGGCGCAGTGGCTCACACCTGTAATCCCAGCACTTTGGGGGGCCGAGGCGGGTGGATCACAAGGTCAGGAATTTGAGACCAGCCTGGCCAACATAGTGAAACCCCCATCTCTACTAAAAATACAAAAATTAGTCAGGTGTGGTGGCGCACGCCTGTAGTCCCAGCTACTTAGGAGGCTGAAGTAGGAGAATCGCTTGAACCCGGGAGGCAGAGGTTGCAGTGAGTCGAGATCAAGCCACTACACTCCAGCCTGGGCAACAGAGCAAGACTCCATCTCAAAAATAAATAAATAAATAAATAAATAAATCGAGATCAGAAGACCAACAGAATGGATTCTTTGGGGCAATGAGATACCAAATTATGAACAAGACCTAAAGCCACACCAGGCAAGGGTTAAGTCACACACCCCTACACTTAAAGAATAAACTATGTTCTAACTGCCATACGGTTGTTCTTTTTCTCTAGCAGCAAAAATAAAGTGCATTGGCCTCAAAACAAGCAATATTAAAACAATTGCAGTATATCCATCACCAGATACTGACCCAGAGCCCCGTGTTCCACAAGCCATAACTATAGCTTTGATTGGACAAGAGACTGATTTTGGTAACATTCTCCTGATAAGAGACCACCAACCATGGACTGCTTCTGGCGGGTTTTACAGAGGCTGCACACAGAGCACCTTCACCTTTTGACTTGTAGGGCCTAATTGCAATACATTTATATGTTCAACCTCCATCTCAAGGTTAGCATGAGACACAGGTAGCATGCATGTTTGTTCAAAATGCATGCATTGGGGCCCCCTGCATGAATAGTTATAGCTCATCCTGTTACCTGTTGAATATGTATACTTGGCCAACTCGTTCAGCATAAATTTCTTTTCCACTGAGAGCTCTACTGGAATTTACACTTCCCAGTCTATCAGAATGGCCACCTTGTAGGCTGTAACCCTTTATAAGAAATGATTTCTCCCATCTGAATTTGTAGGTCTTGTGATTTCTCAGTAGAAAGTTCTTTTCCTGTTGCCATATGAATCTTAGGATTGGTTATTCTTTAGTGTGATAAATACGATCGACATTTTTATAGGAATTGAACTGAATCTGTAGATCACTCATTATACTATAGACCTTTTAGAAATACTGAATCTGCAAATCCATTAACATGGGATGTATTTTCATTTACTTATGTCTTCTCCAATTTCTTCCATCAATGTCTTATAGTTTTAAGGGTGCAGATATTTCACCCACGTGTTTAAATTCATTTTCAAGTATTTTTGGTGCTACTGTAATGAGATTGTTTATTTCCTTTGCAGACAGTGTATTGTTAGTATGTACAAATGCAACTAATTTTTATGTTGACTTTGTACCTTGCAACATTCCTGCACTCGTTAATTAGCTGTAAAAGATGACATACATGTAAAAGCCGACATACATACAGCCAATTATCATATGAAAAAAAGCTCAATATCACTGATCATTAGAGAAATGCAAATCAAAGCCACAATCATCACACCAGTCAGATGGCTCTTACTAAAAAGTCAAAAAAATAACAGATGCTGGTGAGGTTGTGGAGAAAAGGGAGCACTTATACACTTAGTGAGAGTGTAAATTAGTCCAGCCATTGTGGAAAGCAGTGTGGCAATTCCTCAAAGAGCTAAAAACAGAACTACCATTTGACCTAGCAACCCCGTAACTGAGTATCTACCGAAAGAAATATAAATCATTCTCCCATAAAGACACACACACCTATATACTCATTGCAGCACTACTCACAATAACAGACGTGGAATCAACCTAAATGCCCATCAATGGTACTGGATAAAGAAAATGTGGTACATGTACACCATGGAATACTATGCAGCCATAAAAAAGAATGAGATCATGTCCTTTGCAGGGACATGGATGGAGCTGGAGGCCATTATCTTTAGCAAACTAATGCAGGAAGAGAAAATCAAATACCACATGTTCTCACTTATAAGTGGGAGCTAAATGATGAGAACACACGGACAGATGGAGGGGAGTGAACAACAGACACCGGAGCTTACTTGAGGATGGAGGATGGGAGGAGGGAGAGGACCAGAAAAAAATACCGATCAGGTACTATGCTTAGTACCTAAGTGATGAAATAATCTGTACAACAAACCCCCATTATACAAGTTTACCTATGTAACAAACCTCCATATTTACCCCCGAACCTAAAATAAAAGTTAAAAAAAAAAAAGACTATTCATAAGAGGCTGGATGCTGTGGCTCCAGCCTGTAATCCCAGCACTTTGGGAGGCTGAAGAGGGTGGATCACTTGAGCCCAGGAGTTCAAGACCAGCCTGGGCAACACAGGGAGACCCCTCTCTACAAGAAAAAAAAAATTTAAATCAGTGAGGCCCAGCGGCATGCACCTGTAGCCCCAGCTACTCAGGAGGTTGAGGCAGGAGAATCACTTGAGCCCAGGAGGTGGAGGCTGCAGTGGGCTATGATCCTATGATCACACTTTTGTGCTTCAGCCTGGGGTGACAAAGTAAGACCCCATCTCTTAAAGAAAAATAAAGAATATGCATAGGAGACAAAAAATGTGTGCATAATTGCACACATAGGGTTCTCCAGAGAAACAGATACAGTAGTTGTGTGTGTGTACATAGATATATGAAAAATATTATTATGAGGAATTGGCTCATGAGATTATGGAGAAGTCTCACAATCTGCCGTCTGCAAGGTGGAGACCCACAAAAGCCAGTGTTGTAATTCCAGTTTGAGCCCAAAGGCCTGAGAACCAGAAAGTCCGTGGTGCCAGTCCTAGACCAAAGGAGGAAAAGATCAATGTCCCAGCTCAAGCAGGAAGGCAGGAGGAAAAAGAGGTAAATTCTTCTTTCCTCTACCTTTTGTTCTATCCAAGCCTTCAACTGATTGGATGATGCCCAGGGACCCTAGGGAGGGCAATCCTCTCAGCTGAGAACATCGATTTGAATGCTTATCTCATCTGGAAACATCCTCACAGACGCCCTCAGAAATGATGTTCCAACTGCACATTCCTTGGCCTAGTCAAGCAGACACATAAAATGAACCGTCATAATGAATTAATATAATATGTATTATATAATATCAAGAATGCGATGTGCATGCTTATCTTAATGAACTTCAGGATATTTACGTATGATAACACATAGTATATACTATGTAAAAATAGTACTAGGCCAGGCACGGTGGCTCATGCCTGTTATCCCAGCACTTTGGGAGGCCGAGGCAGGCGGATCACCTGAGGTCAGGAGTTCGAGACCAGCCTGGTCAACATGGTGAAATCCCATCTCTACTAAAAATACAACCAAAATTAGCCAGGCATGGTGGTGCGCCTGCAATACCAGCTACTCAGGAAGCTGAGGCAGGAGAATCCCTTGAACCCGGGAGGCAGAGATTGCAGTGAGCCGAGATCATGCCACTGCACTCCAGCCTGGGTGACAGAGGGAGACTCTATCTCAAAAAAAAAAAAAAAAAAAAAAAGGAATATACATAGATACAAATTTAATGGGAAAATATTTAAATAATAAATTAAAGGCAAATGGTTCATTAATAATCCATGACTGATACTATTTGGATCTCCAGAAGGAACAATTTTTGGTATTAAAGTGTATTCTTCCTTCGAGGATTGAATACGTATTCAATCTGAAATTGGATCTGAAGTTGCTCTCTGTCTATACACACACACACACACACACACACAACTAACATAATGTTCTAGGCTCAATATCATACACACAACTAACATATTCTGTTCTAGGCTCAGTATCTCAGAAGCAGAAATCAGTAAAGAGCTTCAAATTCTAAAGACATGGCATTTCCTGAGGAAGAGAGGACACAGCATCTCACCTGGTACTCCACATTGGCCTAGGAAAGAAAGATTTTCTTCTTTTCTCCTCTAAGCCCCTTTCTCATTATCTTGAAATATCTCATCTACATTTTGAGAATATGCCTTTTATGGCATCAACATGCACTTTCTGCTATGGGTTGAATTGTGTTCCCCCACCCAATTCATGTTGAAATCTTAACCCCCAGTACCTCAGCACACGACCTTTATAGAAATAGAGACTTTGAAGATGTAATCCCGTCCACCACTATCCATACCTTGGCCATCATCCCACTGCCGTTTAGGGCTTATTCATCCCCTAATCTTCTCTCTGTCCCATCCTTCTATAACCCCTTTACTGACACCTGCCCCACCCCCATCCACCCAAACCTTCTACATTTTCTTTTTTCTTTCTTTTTTCTTTCTTTCTTTTTTTTTTTTTTTTTGAGACCGAGTCTCGCTCTATCGCCCAGTCTGGAGGGCAGTGGCACAATCTTTGCTCACTGCAACCTCCACCTCCCGGGTTCAAGTGATTCTCCTGCCTCAGCCTCTGGAGTAGCTGGGAGTACAGGCGCCCACCCCATGCCCTGCTCATTTTTGTAGTTTTAGTAGAGATGGGGTTTCACCATATTGGCCAGGCTGGTCTCAAACTTCTGACCACGTGATCCACCTGCCTCGGCCTCCCAAAGTGCTGGGATTACAGGCATGAGCCACCGCGCCCGGCAACTTCTGCATTTTCTTATTCCACCTCCATTCTACACCCACTTTGGATTCCTTTCTCTGTCCATGCTATGCTCTGCACAATTCCAGGCACCTCAGCCCAACACTCCTCCTAGTTTATGATGTTTACACTCTTCCTCTTGACTTTTTTTTTTCAGTTTTCTTTTTTCTTTTGCTCCCCTCCTTGTAATCTCAGCTTAATTCTCATATCTTCTATGGCTTCACCTTTGAAATCCAAGACCTTAAACATTGTGTGGTGGCCGGGCGTGGTGGCTCATGCCTGTAATCCCAGCATTTTGGGAGGCCGAGGTGGATGGATCACCTGAGGTCAGGAGTTTGAGACCAGACTGGCCAACATGGTGAAACCCCATTTCTATTAGCCAGGCATGGCAGTGGATGCCTGTAATCCCATCTACTCAGGAGGCTGAGGCAGGAGAATCACTTGAACCAGGGAGGCGGAGGTTGCAGTGAGCCAAGATCATGCCACTGCACTCCAGCCTGGGCAACAGAGCAAGACTCCGTCTCAAAAAATAAATAAATAAATAAAATAAACATTGTGGGTCATCAGCTCCCTGTGTTCCCCATCCATACACTGCATTTTTCATTTTCCTCAACTCCACTGTCCTTACCACCTTATTATTATTATTATTATTATCATTATTATTTTGAGACAGAATTTTACTCTTGTTGCCCAGGCTGGAGTGCGGTGGCACGACCTCAGCTCACTGCAACCTCCGCCTCCCGGGTTCATGCGATTTTCCTGCCTCAGACTCCCGAGTAGCTGGGATTACAGGCATGCGCCACCACGCCCGGCTAATTTTGTATTTTTAGTAGAGACAGGGTTTCTCCATGTTGGTCAGGCTGGTCTTGAACTCCTGACCTCAGGTGATCTGCTCGCCTCCGCCTCCCAAAATGCAGGGATTACAGGCGTGAGCCACCGCGCCCAGCCCTTAGCACCTTATTCATCATATCACCGTGTTACTTATCTCCCCTGCTGGGCTGGAGCTCCCCCTCCTGGCCTCTGTCTCTGTCTTGGAATATTAACTACTCTGAGGACATCCATATCCCATTATTAGATTTTGAAGCAGATTTTTTCCCTTTTATTTGTAATCCTGTCTTGACACAGATTTGAGTTACTGGCTAGGGTTGGCAAGTTCCCCTTATTGAGAAGCTGATTGTGTCCACACCCTAAAGCCACGATGTACCCTAATCCCCGTAGAGCTATGTACCAGCTTACCAGGGATAGCTGCTTTGGCCCAGAGCCCATGAAATAATTCAACATAGCCAATTCACAAGGTGTCATGTAACACTAGCTCAGCCTTCAGCTCCGACACTCATCATAAGCCCCCCTACTGCTCCAGCGTGCTGTTACTTAGCCCTTGGTGCAACGCCCTGCATGGCTCTTTTGACATTTTTCTGTCCTTTGAAACTGTAACTAACAGAATTCTGCCTTTCTTCTTTCCAAGTGTCAGTGTCTTGTGTCTTTCTTTGAAAAAAATATTTAAATCTTATCCCACATATATGCTTTCTCTCCTTGTGTCTTTAATCCTAATGGACATAAACCTTCCTGGTTGTTTTACCCACCCCTGCCCATCCCTCATTTCTGCCTAGCATCCCCTCTCCATTATCCCTTTTATCCCCATAACCACTGCACCCCTTAGTCCCTCAGAGCAGAATGTGTGCAGGTCCCTTAACTTCCTTGCACACTCTGTCTCATGCTACACTGAAACCCAGCAGTGCCCTTTAAACACACTGCATCCTTTAACCCCCAAGTGCTTAGGGAATGGTGTCCCTGCTCTTAAAATGCCATGTCTAGTAGGAGTATCTCTGTTTACTTTCAGACTTGTTTCCTGAACACTGTTTATTTTTTTGTTTGTTTTTTGTTTTGAGATAGAGTGCAGTGGTGCAATTTCGGCTCACTGCAACCTCCGCCTTCCAGGTTCAAGCGATTCTCTTGCCTCAGCCTCCTGAGTAGCCAGGACTACAGGTATGCGCCACTATGCCCAGCTAATTTTTGTATTTTTAGGAGAGATGGGGTTTCACCATGTTGGCCAGGATGGTCTCGATCTCTTGACCTCGTGATCCACCCGCCTCGGCCTCCCAAAGTGTTGGGGTTACAGGCATGAGCCACCGCGCCTGGCCATACGTTATGATTTTTTATTAGGGCTTTGGATATACCATATCAATTCTGAACTCTGGAGGAACTGTAAATCTATATATAAGGCTGGACACTGGGAGGGGCTGGAAACTAATGGTCAGCCATGGAGAGTATGTGATCACACCTCAGTAAAACTCTGGGCACCAGGGCTTGAATGAGCTTCCCTGGTTGGCAATATCCCATAGGTGTTGTCGTGTATTGGTGCCTGGAAAGGAATTCACCCATGACTCTGCAGGGAGAAGACAAATGGAAGCTCCAAATGTGGTGCTTATCCTGGACTCTGCCCTGTCTGCTTCTTCCCTTGGCTGATGCTACCCTGGATCTTTTTCATGTAATAAACTGTAACCGTGAGCATGGCAGCTTTCAGGGAGCTCCATGACTTCTTCCAGTGAATTGTCCAACTTTAGGGTGATTTGGGGAAGCCCTGAAATTGCAGTGGGCATCTGAAGTGAGTGTGGTCTTGTGTGGACTATGTTTCCTGTAACTTCTCAGTTTACCTCAAATGTCTCCTAGGAGAATGGAGAGTGGACCTAGGTCAAATTGTGGATTTGTGTGTTGGGAAACCAAAGTTTCATTTTCGGCTCTTCTATTTTAAACTTCCAAATTAATGGCATAACTGGTTAGTGCTTTTTACTAAAAATTCAGGAATGGTAAATGTAGAGAAATTTCCTATCTACTGCTGTTCAATTGAGAAGATAGCCTAGGTTTATCTAATAATTAAAAGAATGGCTGGGCATGGTGGCTCACGCCTGCAATCCCAGCACTTTGGGAAGCTGAGGTGGGTGGATCACCTGAGGTCAGAAGTTCGAGACCCGTCTGGCCAACATGGTGAAACCCCATCTGTACTAAAAATATAAAAAAATTAGCCAGGTGTGGTGGCATGCACCTGTAATCCTAGCTACTTGAGAGGCTAAGGCAGGGGAATTGCTTGAATCAGGGAGGTGGAGGTGGCAGTGAGCCGAGATTGCACCATTGCACTCCAGCTTGGGCAACAGAGGAAGACTTTAACTCAAAAAAAAAAAAAAAAAAAAAAAAGAATGGTAGAATTTGGCTGTTAAATCATGTGATCCTTGTGTTTTATTTGTGAGAGACCTTTTTTTTTTTTCACATCTTTCTCTTTAGAATATTTTTATGTCCAGACTTTTTCTGTCACTGCTGAGGTCACAATAGTAAAGTATATTTCCTAGAACGTGTCCATATTATCATTTCTAAATTAATTTACATTTAATTATACAAATGAGTCCAGCGATTTCTAATGCAAATTACTCCATGCTTTTCTCTCACATTTATCTCATTTTTTGTTAATCCATTCTAGATCCTTTATCTGATTCCAGTTACCTGCTGAATACTTACATAATGGATCTGCAAATTAAGGATGAGCTTGATTTTAGGAAGAAGAGTATCTCATAGAATTAGGAAATCCAGTGAGACAAACATGCTTCTCTACAAGTGCGTCACAGATCAAACCTCAATATTTTCTGCTCCTTGCAGTCTTTAGAGATTGTGAAAAAGTAAGAGCCTCTTTTGGATACTTCAGTGGTCTCTTTGGAGACATTTATGAGAAAGTTGTAATTGCCTCTGGTAATTAGCAACTGCAAAAAGTTTTTCAAAAAGTTATCAACTCCCTAAGTCAGCTGTCATTGCTGCTACAGGTAAAATTCTAATTGCACTTCTGAGGGAAGATGAGGTCACAGACTCACAAACCTTTATCTCAGGGTCTGGCTACCTCCTTCCCACACAGTGCTGTTATGACCGTCACACAAACTGGGCTGTCCTGGCAGTGGGAAGGAATCAGGTGAGTATTTTTGTATTTCAGTCTGGCAGGCAGAATCTGCAAGAAAAGAAGTCCAAGTGGTCATGTCTGGAAAGGGATTTCTCTTTTGTAGAAACAAAGTCAGTAGCAAAGCCAGACAGGGAGGAGGAATAATTCCTTTCTTATGGGCTGAGTCAGTAAAGAGAGATGAGAGGCCTAAACCTTATACCAATCCCTGATGGATACAAAGCTATCATAATAAAATCCGGACGAGCATGGTGGCTCACACCTGTAATCCCAACACTTTGGGAGGCTGAGGCGGGCACATCACTCGAGTTCAGGAGTTTGAGACCAGCCTGACCAACATGGCGAAACCCCATCTCTACTAAAAATACAAAAATTAGCTGGGTGTGATGGCTGGCGCCTGTAATCCCAGCTACTTGGGAGGCTGAGATAGGAGAATCACTTGAACCTGGGAGACGGAGGTTGCAGTGAGCTGAGATCACACCTCTGCAGTCCAGCCTGGGTGACAATACTAGACTCCATCTCAGAAACCAAACAAAACGAAGGTAACTTAATAAAATCTTCACTTAGGATGAGAGTTGGTGAATAATTCCAGTAATAATTAAACAAGATTTATGGTGCTCAAGGATTGTAGTAAATAAATATATATGTTGTTCACACACCTCATAAGAATCACACAGTACATTTACAGTATTTTAAATAATATGCTTATACTGCCTCCATGATTATAATGAAGAGTAGGATAGAGCTAGAAAAATTACCTTATCCTGTGCAGAAACCATATATCTGAAATCATTTCCAGAATAAAATTGTTTTTTAAGAAATCTAACTCTGTATAAATGATGCGCTTAATGGAGACAGTGATTGTCCTCCACGGAAAACCTCTGTGCTCTTAGGATTATGGTGAGGCTGCTTTCCCTCTTGAGGTTAGGGAAGTAGCATTTAAGGGAAGGGTAACTTTACTATTAAGAGTTGCAAACAGCAGTAGTCAGGATCAACTGTATCTTGTGTTATTTTTCCTGGTCAAAAATATTCTGCATAACTCTTTAATTTTTTTTTTTTTTGAGATAGAGTTTTGCTCTTTTTGCCCCAGATGGAGTGTGTGATTTTGGCTCACTGCAACCTCCGTCTCCCGGGTTCAAGCTATTCTCCTGCCTCAGCCTCCCGAGTAGCTAGGATTACAGATGTATGCCACCATGCCTGGCTAATTTTTGCACTTTTTTTAGTAGAGACAGGGTTCCATCATGTTGGCCGGGCTGGTTTCGAACTCCTGACCTCAGGTGATCCACCGATCTCGACCTCCCAAAGTGCTGGGATTACAGGCATGAGCCACCGTGCCCGGCCTATCCTACTCTCTCATTCTATGAGGCTATTTCAGATTACACACACAAGTGAATCATGCAGTATTTGTCCTTCACTGACCGCCTTACTTCCTTAGCATAACGTCCTTAAGATTTATCCATGTCGTCATCTCTTGCAGAATTTCCTTCTTTCTAAAGGCTGAATAATGTTCCGCTGTATATTCACACATCCCATTTTTTTCATCCATTCATCATTCAATGGATAGTTAGGTCGTTTCCACATCCAAGCTATTGTGAGCGGTGCTGCAATGACCGTGGAAGTTCTGATATCTCTGAGGTCCTGATTTCAGTTATTTTGCTATATACTCAGAAGTGGGAAGGCTGGATCATATGGTAATTGTCACTATTTTATTTTATTATTTTATTTTATTTTAGAGACAGAGTTTCCCTGAGTAACTGCAGGTCTGCAGGCGTCCACCACATCTGGCTTCATTTTAATTTTTCTGAGGAACATCTGTATCATTTTCCATATAGGCAGCACCATTTTGCATTTTCAGCCACAGTGTATAAGAGTTACAATTTCTCTGCCTCTTTGTCACACTTGCTATTTTGGGTTTTTGCTAATAGTAATTATAAGAGGTGTGAAGGGATACTTCACTGTGGTTTTGACTTGTATTTTCTGCAGAATCAGTGACATGGAGCATGTTTTTATACACCTGTTGGGCATTTGAATGTCTTCTTTGGAGTAATGCTATTCAAGCCTTTAACCCATTTTAAAATTGATCTATTACTTTCTTGTTTTAGGAGTTATTTTTTGCTATTGAGTTGTGAAAGTTCACTTTACTATGATTTTGACATCCATAATGCTCAAGATTTTGTGTTCTCCAGATTCCATTTTGCAGATATTTCTTCTGTTTTAATGTATTTTACAAATTACACTACCCTGCTAATAGTTTCACATAACTTGTACATTAACATATTGATTTCTGACTGATCAAAAATTACCAATAATTGATTTTCTATCTATATTGTTTTATTAGCTGTTAGTATTTCATGTTTAACAGTCTAGAAACAGAGTAATATACTTCAATAATTTCATTGATAAATGCTGTAGTATTTTCTCCTCCTATTGGATGAGTTAATGAGTTTTTCTGCTACCAAAGTAATATTGAGCCATTCTTGCATTCAGTAAATCCAACTTGTACCAGGGGAAGTTTCCTTCAGGATTATACTCTAAATAGTGCACCAACAGAGTGTATTGGGATTTCAAAGGTTACTGACGTTGGATATTGACTTATGCAGTAATTCTTTACACAGGAATGGAAACTTGTTTTGAACAAAATTATAAAATAAAATACCACAGATGGAAAATAAAATGACATGGTAAACAAACAAAACTAACTAGGTCCAGATTTTTTGAAAACACAGCTGAATGGTCTGTTAGCATAGCACAGGCCTTAGCAATCACCTTCGCAGGCACCCTAGTCAGGTGCAAGTCTCCTCTCAGCCCCTAAGCAGCTTGTGAATTTCCACAAATCACTGCACCTCTCTGTATCTTAAGTTCCTTTTGTCTCTACAAGGAAAAGTATGCCAGTGAATCCATCATACAGTTATAAAAATCAAAGAAGGTATCATACATATCACATTACAGCAGTGATTCCCATATCGTAAGTGCTCTTTACATGTTATACATTCAACCCTAGAAAGCCTCTTTGCAAAACAAAACTTTAAATGTTTCTCAGTAGAATACGGGTTTTTCCATTGATATTATTAATGGATAATATCACCTCACATACACTTCATGTTCTCTGCAGGATCTTCTGGCTCTAAAGATGAATATCAGTCACTGGGAACTCACAGAATGGCCTCCAGGGAGTTGGCAATAGGAATGATCTACTTGTCGTAGAATTTTGTTGGAATCCTGAAGAGTTTCTGTCTTCTTTACTATTATGTCTTCTTTTACTTAACAGGATGCAGGTTGCGGACCACAGATTTGAATTGGAAGCACCTGATTATAGCCACTTCTTACGCATTCTGTTTAAGGGTATCCCCAAGACACACCTCTGTACGCAGCACCAAGTCAATGTCAGATTTTATATTGAATAATTTCCTTCATGATTTTGGATTCTGGTTTGTTATCCTCACAGAGTTGGTAGGGTGTGATCGTTGGCACCACCTGTGCCTGCAGTGTTTCAAGCCATCATGATGAGCCCCAGGAACTCCAGATGTATAGAATTTAAAATAAACTATCCTAAGTATATGGAGCTTTCTATTTTCCTCTACTGGACCTTGAATATGCTGATAAATATGGTTTTACCCTATGCGTGTGATTGCCAAACAGCAGCAGAAACATTACAAACAAAACAAGATAGGATAGTTTTCTTCTGTATTCAGGACAAAAATCAAAGAATCAGCATATATAGCATTGGTATTATTCTCTTATGTTTCTTGCTGTGGCTGTTAATCTGTGCCTGCGTCTTCATAAATTTTATCTGGTACAGACACAAGTGGAAGCTCACACACATTCTTAGCACCGATATCCCCACCCTGAACTTCTTTTAACTCTTTTCGGTGATATGTATTATTATTTTTTATTTTTTTAATAGTTTTTTTTTTAATTAAATTTTAAGTTCCAGGATAAATGTGCTGGACGTGCAGGTTTGTTACATAGGCAAATGTGTGCTGTGGTTGTTTGTTGCACCTATCAACCCATCACCTAGGTATTAAGCCCTGCATGCATTAGCTATTTATCCTGATGCTCTACCTCCCTCCTCCTCCTGGACAGGTCCCAGTGTGTGTTGTTCCTCTCCCTGTGTCCATGTCTTCTCATTGTTCAGCTCCCATTTATAACTGAGAACACGTGGTGTTTGGTTTTCTGTTCCTGTGTTAGTTTGCTGAGGATAATGGCTTCCAGTGATAAGTATTTTGATTAAGTCAAAGACTTATTATAGGTTATAAATCACAGTTCACTGGAGTTTCACAAAAGAACATAACTCTTTATGCAGCACGTGGATGAGGAAACAGAATACTGCCAGTTCACCAGAAGCTCCTCTGTGCTAAGTCACTATCCTCAAGGTTGTCGTTCTGTTGGAACTATTTGTAGAAGTGTTGCTGTCAAGATACTGGTTTACATTTATTCCAGTATTTAAGAGATTAAATCACATTTGTCTGTTTGCTACTTGATATAAATGAAATCAGCATAAATTATTTCATATTTGGCTCCTATATTCCATAAGAATTTTTTGTGAATATATCTTTATGATTATGGTTTTTGGTTTTTGTTTGTTTGTTTGTTTTGATACGGAGTCTCGCTCTGTTGCCCAGGCTGGAGTGCAGTGGCACGATCTCGTCTCACCACAACCTCCACCTCCCGGGTTCAAGCAATTCTCCTGCCTCAGCCTCCCCAGTAGCTGGGACTACAGGCATGCGCCACCATGCCTGGCTAATTTTTGTATTTTTAGTAGAGACGGGTTTTCACTATGTTGGCCAAGCTGGTCTTGAACTCCTGACCTCGTGATCCGCCTGCCTCAGCCTCCCAAAGTGCTGGGATTACAGGTGTGAGCCACTGTGCCCAGGAACAGAGTGAGACTCTGTCTCAAAAAAAAAAAAAAAAAAAAAAGTTAAACTCCAAGACACATATGCATCAGTTTCTTCAATCCAGGAACAAAAGAATAACTGAAAATTGCCCTGCAAAAAAGGCAAATCAGTTTTATCCTCAGACAATATCTAAATTCATGTAGCATTAGAGCCTTCTACATGAACTCTAGAGTCACTGAAACTCAAGCTAGTAAGACATTCATTGGCTGAATCCCAAGGAAGAAACTAGGGTTTCCACAAGCACTGCTAAGATAGAGGAGAGTCAACAGAGGAAGAAACACACTACAGCATTTTCTCCTACCTTGAACAGAGGCAGTTATGAGTCCTACATCCAAATAGCCACCTCTGAGACCCTTCTCTTCCCTATAGGTTCTCCCCCTCTTCCTGTAATGTCAACCCGAGACTTCACTGGAGACTGAAATTGCAAAGACTAGTTTAGAAATAGAAATTTAAAAAATAGAAGTGGGCTGGGTGTGGTGGCTCACACCTGTAATCCCAGCACTTTGGGAGGCCGAGGCGGGCAGTCACCTGAGGTCAGGAGTTCAAGACCAGCCTGGCCAAAGTGGTGAAACCCCGTCTCTCCTAAAAATACAAAAATTAGCTGGGCGTGGTGGCAGGCACCTGTAATCGGGAGGCTGAGGCAGGAGAATCGCTTGAACCCGGGAGGCGGAGGTTGCAGTGAACCGAGATCACACCATTGCACTCCAGCCTGGGGAACAAGAGCAAGACTTCATCTAAAAAAAAAAAAAAAAGACTAGAAGTGAAGTTGTTTTGAAAAAAAATCCCCAGGATTTCTCTTTCTTTTTGTGACAAACTCTGTTTTAATTCCATTTCTTTAGATTCTGTATTTGTCTGTTTGGCACCTGTCCATCACAGGGCCAATTATATTTATTATATTTCCTTATTTTCTGTGTTCTTTGGTGCTGTGACTGTGTCTTCCCTGACTGGGTAGAGACTGCCCATCTTGGGGCTAGCACATTCTTAGACGTAGAAGTGGGTTTCCTGGAGCCAGCCTTTCCTATGAAAATTTACCCACCCAGAGCCCATGCCCCAACCCTCTCCATGTCAAACTCTCACACACCAAGCCAATATTCTGCTCTCCTAAGTCAACACAAAGCCAGATACCAGACAACTAGGAACAGCCCCTTTCCCCAAGGCCCTCAGGAATGCCTCAATCTGGCCAATCCTGAACTGTGCACCCCGCTCTGCCCTGCCTTTCCTTTAAAAATCCCATTGGCCTCTCTGTGTCATCACTCAGTTACTTTTCTAAATTAAGACCCATGCACTGAATAATGTCAGAGCTAGAAGATAGAAGTCTGCTTCTGATGTGGTGAAAATTAAGAACAAAGGGATTTTACAGAAGGTTGAGAAAAATGCCCTCTTTGGTTAAATCCTGTAATTTTAGATTCTGTGAGCATCAGAAATCAGGAAGCAAGATCCAAAACATCTATGACTATAATATGAAGCCTCACACATGTGCAGTGATTTATATTTACCACCTCCTTTCACGCGCAGAATGCCCTGTGAGACTCACAATATCCCTGCGAGGAATGCCGGCAACTGCTATATCACTGGAGGATTCAGACTTAGAAAAGTTAACGATTTGTCCAAAGACAGCAACAGGAAGTCCTGCCTCTAAAACCAATCAGTGCTCTTCACACTACATCTCAGCAGTTTCCCTCTAATGGAGAAGACATCTTGGTGACTTTGTTATCCTTTAATTCCTGAAAATGCGCAAACAATATAATGGGAGATGTATGCCCAGATTCTGCTTTCTTTATACCTCCCTGTGAAGCCTCTCCTTTCTGAGAGGCTCAAGCTGTAAGAACTGACATCCTCAGAGACTGGCAACCTGGAACTCATGAGGAGAGATTATTAGAAACTCATAGAGGTGTCAGCATTGAAAAGGGAGATTCTGCTGGGTGCATTGGCTCACACCTGTAATCCCAGGACTTCAGGAGGCTGAGGCAGGTGGATCACTTGAGGTCAGGGTTTCGAGACCAGCCTCAGCAACATGGCAAAGCCCTGTCTCTATTAAAAATACAAATAGCCAGGCGTGGTGGCGGGTGCCTGTAATCCCAGCTACTCGGGAGGCTGACGCAGGACAATCACTTGAACCCAGGAGGCAGAGGTTGCAGTGAGCCGAGATTGTGCCACTGTACTCCAGCCTGGGTGACACAGCGAGAGTCTGTCTCAAAAAAAAAAAAAAAGAAAGAAAGAAAGAAAGAAAAGGCAGCTTCTTGCCTTGTGTGTTAATCTGCTCAGGCTGCCATAACAAAATGCCATTGACTAGGTAGCACAAACAACAGATATTAATTTTCTTAGTGTTGTGGAGACTGGAAGTTCAAGATTGAGGTGAAGGCAGGCTTGCTGTTTTCTCCTTGGCATGCAGATGGTCGCCATTATGAAGTGTCCTCAAAGTCTTTATGTGCACGACACTCTGGTGTCTCTCTCTGTGTCCATATTTTCCCTTTCTATAAGAACATCAGTCAGATTGATTGGACCCCACTCTAACACCCTCATTTTAATTTAATCACCCTTAAAGGGTTCTATCTCAAAACACATTCTAAGGTACTGGAGATTCGGGGCACTTCAACATTTAGATTTGGGTAGCAGCACAAAATTTTTCACATAACACCTTTCAGTGATCCACCCTTTGGCCCCTTTTGGCTGAGCAAAGTGGCTTATGCCTGTAATCTGAGCACTTCAGGAGGCTGAGGTGGAAAAAATCCCTTGAGCCGAGTTCAAGGCTGCAGTGAGCCATGATCGCCACTGCGTGGCAGAGCAAGATCCCATTTACTGAAGCAAAAAATGAACTAATCAGGGAATTTAGGATACCCATCACATTAAATGCTTATCATTTCTTTGCGTTGAGAACATTTTAGATCGTCTCTTAGCTATTTTGAAATGTACAATAAATTATTGTTAACAATAATCTCTACTGTGCTAACAGTAGAGCTTATTCATTCTAACCATATCGTTGTACTAATTAATCAAAATTTCTTCACCACCAGCACCCCAACTTTTTGCTGTACAGAAGTTTTGGATATAATCCCAATTGTCTATTTTTGCTTTCATTGACTGTGCTTTTGGGGTCATATCCAAAAATCATTGCTTGGACAAATATGATGTAGCTCTTCTCCTATGAATTATTCTAGTAGTTTTATAGTTTCAGACCTTATGTTTAAGTTGTTAACGCATTTTGAGGCAATATTTGAATAAAAATCGGATTAGAAAACCCCAATTTTATTATTTTTCTAGATAGATATCCAAATGCATCCTTCCACATCATGTGTTCTTGGCACTATTGTTGAAGTCAGCTGACCATGAATGCATGGGCTTATTGCTGAGCTCTCTATTCCATCCCATTGGTCCATCTGTCTGTTTTCATGCCAGTGTCATATGTTTTGATTAGTATAGCTTCATAGTAGATGTTGAAATCAGGTAGTGTTATACCTCCAGCTTTGTTTCCTTTACCCAAGATTACTTTGGAAAATTTGGGGGGTTTTGGGTTTCATATGAATTTCAAGATTGTTTTTTCTATTACTGTGAATAATGCCATTAGAATTTTGATAGGGGTTGCACTGAATCTGCAGATTGCTTTGGTTAGTATGGACATTTTAACACTATTAATGCTTCCAATTCCCAACCACGACATATCTTTTCATTTTTTTGTATATTCTTCAGTGTTTTATCAACATTTTATAATTTTCTGTTTACAGGTTATTCACCTCTTTAGACAAAATCACTTCTATGTATTTTATTGTTTTGCTGGTTATTGAAAAAAGATTGTTTTGATTTCTTTTGCAGAGTTAATTGTTAGTATATAAAAATGCAACTAATTTTGCTCACCAATTTCATATCTTCAAACTTTTTAAAGTTCATTTATTATCACATTATTTCTAACAGTATTTTTGTTTAGTCTTGAGTTTTCTGTGTATAAGATCATTACTAAACAAGCATAATTTCACTTTTCTTTTTTATTTGAATGCTTTATATTACTTTTTCTTGCCTGATTGCTCTGGCAAGAACGTTCACCACTATGTTAAATAAAAGTGGTGAGAGTGTGCATCCTTGTCTTGTTCCTGATCATAGAGGCAAGGCTTTCAACTGTTCATCTTTGGGCATAGTATTAGCTGTGGGTTGGTCATATGTGGCCTTTGTTGTGCTGAGGTGCATTCCTTCTATACCTAATTTGATGAGAGTTTTTATCATGGAAGAATGTTGAATTTTGTCCAATGCATTCAGTGAATCTGTTGAGATGCTCATATGGATTATGTTTTCATTCTTTGTATGTGGTGCATCACATTCACCGATTTGCATAGGTTGACCCATCCTTCATCCAGGGATAACCTACCACTTCATTATGGTAAATAATCCTTTAATGTGTTGCTTTTTTTTTTTTTTTTTTTGAGATGGAGTCTCACTCTGCCACCCAGGCTTCACCTCCTGGGTTCAAGTGATTCTCCTGCCTTAGCCTCCTGAGTAGCCGGGAATACAGGCACCTGCCACCATGCCCAGCTAATTTTTGTATTTTTAGTAGAGACACGGTTTCACCATGTTGGCCAGGCTGGTCTCGAACTCCTGACTTCAGGTGTTCCACCCACTTCAGCCTCCCAAAATGCTGGGATTACAGGCATGAAGCCACCGTGCAGGCATATATATATATATACATATATATATATATTTTTTTTTTTTTTTTGCTAGTATTCTGTTGAGGATTTTTCTATCTAAGTTCATAGGGAATGTTGACCTGTAGCTTTTTCTTGTATTATCCTTGTGTGTAGCTTTGGCATCGGGGTAATGCTGGCCTCAAAAAAGAGAATGGAAATGTTTTCTACTCTTAAATATTTTGAAGGAATTTGAGAATGATTGGCATTACTCTTTTCTTAATGTTTGGTAGAATGCTGCAAAGAACACATCATGTCCTGGGCTTTACTTTGATGCAAGTGTTTTATTACTGATTGAATCTCGTTTCTCATTCTTGGTCAGTTCAGATTTTTAATTCGTTTTCGTTTTTCTTAATTTTATTTATTTGAGATAAGAGTCTCCCTCTGTTGCCCAAGCTGAAGTACAGTGGTGCCATCTAGGCTCACTGCAACCTCCACCTCCCCGGTTAAAGTGATTCTTGTGCCTCAGCCTCTCAAGTAGCTGGGATTACAAGCATGCACCACCACACCCAGCTAATTTTTGTATTTTTAGTAAAGACACGGTTTCGCCATGTTGGCCAGGTTGGTCTCAAAACTCCTCACCTCAAGTGATCTGCCTGCCTCAGCCTCCCAAGGTGGTGGGATTACAAGGGTGAGCCACTGCACCTGGCCTAATTTGTTTTCCTCAATTCTGCATTAATGAAAGATACTTTCTATTTCCTCATGATTCAGTCTTAGCAGGTTTTATCTTTCTAGGAATTTCTCCACTTCTTTTAGATTGTCTAACTTGTGGGCATATAGTTGTGGATAATGTTGTCTTATGACCTTTTGTATTTCTGTGGTATTAAGTGTAATGTCTCATCTTCCATGTCTGATTGACTCTTCTTTTTTCTTGGTTTGTTTGGCTAAAGGTTTGTGATTTATCTTTTCAGAAAAGCAAACTTAGTTTCAAGGATCTTCTCAATTGTGTTTTGCTGCTCTCTCATTTTTTTCTGATTACACTGGATCTTTATTACTTCCTTCTTTTTACTGACTTTGAGTTTAGTTTGCTTGTCTTTTTCTAGTTCCTTAGGGTGTAATGTTAGGTTGTTTCGGAGACCTTTGTTGTTGTTGTAGGCATTTATTGCTCTGATCTTCCCCCTTAGAACTGCTCTTGCTGCTTTCCACAAGATTTAGTATGTTGTGTTTCTATTTCTGTTTGTCTCAAGATACTTTAAAATCTCTCTTGTGATTTCTTTTTTGACCCATTGTTTGGGAGCATGTGGTTTAATTTTCCCATATCCCTCCATCTTGAAATTCCTCGTTATTGATTTCTAATTTTGTCCCATTGTAATAGGAACTAATACTTGATATAATTTCAATTAAATTTGATAAGATTTGCTTTCTTATCTATATGATCTGTCCGGAGAATGTTCCATATGCCTGAGAAGAATGATACTCTACTACTGTTTCATGGAATGTTCTGTGTATGTCTGTTAGGGTACATTTGGTTTAAGTGCAGTTTGCATCCAACGATTCCTTATTGATTTTCTGTCTGAATGATCTGTCCACTATGGAAAGTAAGATATTTAAGCTCCCTACTAATATTGTGTTGCAATCTGTCTCTCCCTTCAGATTAATATTTGCTTTATATATTAAGGTTCTCTGATGGTGCACATATCTACATTTACAATTCTTATATCCTCTGGATGAATTCACCTCTTTATCATTGTATAATGACAATTTTTGTACTATTATAGTTTTTCCTTAATGTTTATTCAACCTCTACTCTGTTTTGGTTTCTATTTGCATAGAATATCTTTTTCTAGTTCTTCACTTTCTGTGTTCTTAACGGTTAAGTTAGTCTCTTCTCACAGCATATACTTGGGTCTTTTAAAAAATTATTATGATATTCTGTGTCTTTAAATAACTTAATCCATTTACATTCAAGGTATTTATTTATTTGATGGAGTTTTGCTCTTGCAACCTCCGCCTCCTGGGTTCAAGCGATTATGCTGCCTCACCCTCTCAAGTAGCTGGGATTACAAGTGCCCGCCACCATGCCCAGCTAATTTTTTTTATTTTTAGTAGAGACAGGGTCTCACCATGTTGGCCAGGCTCGTCTCGAACTCCTGACCTCAGGTGATCCACCTGCCTTGGCCTCCCAAAGTGCTCGGATTACAGGCTTGAGCCACAGCGCCTGGCCTCATTCAAGGTAATTATTGATAGTTAAGAACTTACTCCTGGCGGGGCACAGTGGCTCATGCCTGTAATCTCATCACTTTGGGAGGCCAAGGCAGATCACAAGGTCAGGAGTTCGAGACCAGCCTGGCCAATATGGTGAAACACCGTCTCTACTAAAAATACAAAAAAATTAGCTGGGTGTGGTGGCAGGCACCTGTAGTCCCAGCTACTCAGGAGGCTGAGGCAGAATTGCTTGAACTGGGGAAGTGGAGGTTACAGTGAGCTGAGATTGCACCACTGCACTCCAGCCTGGGTGAGAGTCAAACTCTGTATCAAAAAAAAAACAAAACAAACAAACAAACAAAAAAAACTTACTCTTCATTTTATTATTTCCTCATTGTTTTCTAGATACTTTGTTTCTTCCTACTCACTTGCTGTCTTTGTTATTAGACGCATTTATGAACTGGTATGTTTAGATTTCTTGCTTTTTATCTTTTGAATACTTACTATAGGTTTTTTGCTTCATGATTAGCATGAGTCTTGCATATAACATATTTTACTTATAAATGGCTATTTTAACCTGATAAAAAGTTAACTTCTATCACATAGAAAACACTACACTTTTATTCTTCCACCCACATTTTATATTTTTGATGTTAGACTTCTTTCATATTGTATATCCCTAAACAAGTTAATATGCCTATTAACAGTTTTGCCTTTTAGACTTTATACTCAATATATGTGATTATCATACTTCCATTACAGTGTTAGAGTATCCTGAAATTTGATTCTGCATTTACTTTTATCAGAGTTCTATCCTTTCACGTTTCCACATTACTACTTAATGTCCTTTTTTTCATATTAAAAAAACTCCCTTTATCATTTTCATAAGACAGGCCTAGAAGTGATATACTTGCTTAGCTTTTGTTTGTATGGCAAAGTCCTTATACGATGTCCTTCATTTGTAAAGGACAGATTGCTAAGTAAATTATTCTTAGCTGCCAGGGTTTTTTTCTTCTGTAATGTAATAATATCAACCTACTGTCCTCCTGGCCTTTAAGAGTTTTTACTGAGAAGTCTGCTGATAGCTTTATAGAGTTCCATTGTAAATGATGAGTCTCTCTTCTTTTGTGCCTTTAAAACTGTCTTTGGGCCGAGTGCGGTGGCTCATGCCTGTAATCCCAGCACTTTGGGAGGCCAAGGCAGGCAGATCACTTGAGGCTAGGAGTTCAAGACCAGCCTGGCCAACATGGTGAAACCCTATCTCTACTAAAAAATATAAAAATTAGCCAGGTGCGGTGGTGCACACCTGTAGTCCCAGCTACTTGGGAGGCTGAGGCACAAGACTGGCTTGAACCCAGGAGGCAAAGGTTGCAATGAGCCAAGATGGTGCCACTGCACTCCTGTCTGGGTAACAGAGCAAGACTCTGGCTCAAAACAACAAAAAACAAAAACCCCTGTGCTTCTGTCTTTGATTTTTGACAGTTTATTACAACATATCTTGCTGAAGTTTTATTTGAATTAAAACTAATTGGAGACCTTTAAGCTTCCTACACCTAGACATTTATATCTTTTCCCAGGTATAGACATTTGTGGCTACTATTTCTTTAAATAAGCTTTCTATAGCCTTCTTTCTGCTTTCTTTCTTGAAATCCTGTAATGTCAACTTGGCTCTTTTGATGCTGTCCTGTACATCCTGATGACTTTATTTTTTTATATTCTTTTTTCTTTCTTCTCCTCTGAGCATGTATTTTCAAATAACTTATCTTCAAGTTCACAAATTCTTCCTTCTGCTTGTTCAATACTGTTGTTACCGCTCTCTATTGCTTTTCTCATTTCACACTCGTGTTTTCAGCTCCACAATTTCTGGTTTTGATTAGGTCAGAGTATACACAGATATCTAAGAGATGAGGCAGTACAGCTGATATTTGGGTTACATACAGAATAGCAGGGGAGTTATTAGTGTATATAAAGTATGATGAGAGAATGAAGGTGGGAAGTAAGGAGGCCCAAAAGATCAAGTGGGGTCAGGACAGGTGGTAGTGAACCCATGCCCAAAGAGTTAAATAAACCAGTAACTAACAAAGATTATGAATTTACAGAACAGCAGATAAGAAATAACTTTCTGAAATGTTCAAACTCCCTCTACAAAACTGGCCAAAATTGGTTGAAACCAATATGGCCAAATGGAGTTTGCACAGACCAAGCATGCTGATGTCACAGCCTGAATTTCCTCACCATGTTTCAAACTCCCACTAAATGTGCGCATGATGCATGAGGAGACATGAAGAGAACTGTGCACGCCTGAAGACTCTCCAGACCTCTCCTTTCCTTCTACCTATCACCTGAGAACCCCAGAATCCACCTCCTAAACGTTTTATAATTAAATTACTGCCTTAAAACCAGCACAGGGAGACAGATTTGAGCTTGACTCATCTTGTGAGTCAACTTACAATAAAAAAACTTTTCTTTCTCAAAAACCTGGTGTCAAAATATTGGCTTCCAGTGCCTCAGGGAGAGAGCTCCTTTTGCTTGATAACAGTAGTATCAATTAGACCAGATGGCATAACAGGGGCTGCAGGTTCATCTTTTCTTAGTGCCTTTCCTCACCCTTAAGAATCTTTTGGGACTGTTCCATTGCTGTGTGATGCAGGCACAGAACTCAAGAGTGAACACGCTGAGAATTCTCGATGCCAGGCTGCCCAAGGCCACAGTGAGCATCAGATAAGGGAGAACTATTCCTTTGTTCTGAAAAGACTTCATGACTCAGGGCTGAGCTCAATCTAAATGACATGCAGCGTTAATTTCATTTTCTACTTACTATGTAGTCTAGGGTTCCTCCTGTTTCTCTGCCATCTAGAGATCAATTCATTTTTATCAATATTTGGGAAAATCAGCGACATAAATCAGGTAAGAGGACCCTAGATCCAGCCTCCAGGATCCTGCCCTTTGCCTGTTGATCCCGCCCTTTGCCTTTCCACTTTTCTAAATAAATTACACTAGCACAGACACACTGACATGCAGACTCTCGGGAGATACTAGCACATAAGCACTTCAGAGCAGTTTGGGGATGACAGGTATCAAAGTGAGGGCTAGGGCTGGGGCTTCTATCTGAAGTTCATAATCTATCTGTGCGTGCCGGCTAGCTCCTGGGAAAATCCCAGGGTATTTCTGTGGCCATGGGGGAGATTATTGAGACAGGGCAGGACCCCTGCAGAACAGTGTCTCCCAGACACTTATTATTTCCCTTTTCATGTGAAGATCTCTGGACCAAGCCTCCGTGATAGGGCTGATCTGGAGACCACTGTGGATGCTGTGAAAGCCTCTGATCACATAGGAGAGTAAGCTCTGGCCTCAGGAAGCAGGATCCTATCCAAGAGAGCTCCATGCTCCTGGAGGTGAGATTCTGTATGCTTCTTCAGTAGATGGCCACAGACTGAATAATCAATTGAGATTCGCATATCTTTTAGTTTCCCAAAACAGAAAAATTTTTAAAGTATTTTTATCCATGTTAAGAATAACAGCAGCTACTCAGGAGGCTGAGGCAGGAGAATCGCTTCAACCCAGGAGGTGGAGGTTACAGTGAGTGGAGATTGCGCCACTGCCCTCCAGCCTGGGCAACAGAGCGAGACTCCATCTCAAAAAGTAAACAAAAATGGCTGGGCACGGTGGCTCACCCCTGTAATCCCAGCATTTTGGGAGGCTGAGGCGGGCAGATGACCTGAGGTCGGGAGTTTGAGACCAGCCTGACCAACATGGAGAAACCCCGTCTCTACTAAAAATACAAAATTAGGCGGGCGTGGTGGCGCATGCCTGTAATCCCAGCTACTTGTGAGGCTGAGGCAGGAGAATCGCTTGAACCTGGGAGGTGGAGTGCCACTGCACTCCAGCCTGGGCAACAAGAGCAAAACTCCGTCTCACAAAATAAAATAAAAAAAAAGCTTAGTATCTGTATAAAATATACGAAAAAAGAGGAGTAACAGCAAAGGAACACAGACATGAATTAACTCAACATAGAAAGCCTAAGTATTCATGAATAATAAACATCTGCCATTTGCCTAGAGAGTGAGATTGGAGTTCTAGCCCCTCATTCTTATTTTCAGCATCAGGGAAGGTCCATTCTCCCTACTGCTCTAGAATATGCACAGGGTACAGGAACAGCAGGGTGGGGACTGAGGCTAAGCCCAAGCTAAGGGGTGGGTGGAAGCAGATTCCCGCTACTCAGCTTCTGTCAGGAAAGGCATGTGCTCTTGGGGACAGAGGGCAGTGATTCCCCATGAAGAGTTGGGGCCTCAGGTTTCCCTTCCCTCCTCCGAAGTCTGGGAAGGACCCAACTAGCCAACCCAAACTTCGAGCTACTAGTCTCTTACCCTTCCTGGAGGCTGACTGGGAAAAATCCAGCCCTACAAAGCCTGTAACCCCCCACCACCTTGCAGCTCTGTATGGCAAGACATCAAGAGAGCAGAGAGCCTGCTGGAGTCAGGGCCTGGCACTAAATCTTTATTGGATTTTCTCTTTTTGACAAGTTCCTGAATTATTATTTTTTTTCATATGGGGTCTTGCTCTGTCACCCTGGCTGGAGTGCAATGGCCCAATCTAGGCTCACTGCAACCTCTGCCTCCCAGGTTCAAGCAATCCTCCCGCCTCAGCCTCCTGAGTAGCTGGGATTACAGGCGCCCTCCACCACGCCCAGCTAATTTTTTCATATTTTTAGTAAAGACAGGGTTTCACTGAATTGGTCAGGATGGTCTCGAACTCCTGGCCTCAGGTGATCCACCCACCTCGGCCTCCCAAAGTGCTGGGATTACAGGTGCGAGCCACTGTGCCCACACCATTTTTTAAAATGTATGCCTCATGCCACCAGCTTGGGTAGATGAACCTGGCCTCCTTCCCTCCAGCCCTGATGGCCACAGGCAGAATCTTGTCGGTGCCCTGCAGTTCACTCCTCGGGGCTGAGGCACCACCTCATCATCTTCATCTGCCCGGGGGAGCCATGGTAATTCTCCTCTAGCGACAACCACAGCTCAAGCACCATAGGCAGATTCTGCACCCTGAGTCAAGGGCATGGTGATTTTAGAGCTCTACTCGTGCCCCTATGCATTAGCCAAAGGCAACAAGTGACTCGACCTCATCCGCATCCAGATGTCTGGGTCAATGCAGTGGAAGGAAGGGGTCAGTGAAGAGGCTGTTGGCGAAGACAGCCAAAGAAGTGCAGTCATCACAAAAGGAGACAAAATTTGTGTGTGGGCTCTGAAGAACAGTGCTGTGGAAGGAACCATTAGAGATGGCCAGTGTGACTGCTGGGATTTAGGCCTAGAGAGCGGGAGAAACAGGCCAGGGTCATGAGTCCTGGCTCCACACAGTCTCTCCACCCTGACCCAGCTCCAGCATCAAACTTCAGCTGCTACAGAGAAGGCCAAGTGTACGGAGCAAACAAAGCCTGCAGCCTGGGAGATTAGGAACCGCTCCTAACAATGAACTTAATAACATCACATTCATCACCTGATAGGATTCTTCCAACATGAAGCTCACAGAAGGTGAGTTACCTCAGTCCCTTCTCCTGAGAGCACTCCCTCAGTAACACACTTGTACGAGTCTCCACTCGGGCTCTGCTTCTAGGGCACATGACCCAAGACACCGGGCAACTCCTGGTTAACTCAGGACTCTGCCAGGGTTCAATAACTCAAGCTATCCTTCACCCTCGTCTCTCATACTCACTCCTGTGGTCGCTGAGTATCACCTCATTACCCAGCACATCCTGGGTAGCCATTGCACCTCCACCTCCTGTAATAATCCCATTCCATCACTTGCCCAATCTTGCAGCCTCAACATATCCCTGAGCCTTGTCTACATACACACGTCCAATTCTAGACCCCACCTCTGAGCCATAGCACATCCTCAGCCCTAGATCCACGTAGCATTAACCTCACTCTCAAGAGAGAAAAACTGGGTTAGTATTTAAGGCAGGACTTCTCAAACTTCAGTGTGCAGATGAACCTGGGCATCTTGTTAAAATGAAGGCTCTGCCTGAGCAGGTCGTGGCAGGGGCAAGAAGCTCTGCATTTCTAACAAGCTCCTGAGAATGCAAAGGCTGCTGGTCCACTGCACTCTTGTTACAATGGACCAGCAGCGTTAACCATGGGGAAAGTCAAAGTTTAATGTCAGACTTTGACGTTTGGTTACACGTGTGTTCACATTTCTAGAGCAGTTCTCAACTGGGAGAGAGTTTATCGCCCAAGGGCATAAATGGAAATTTCTAAAGATGCTTTTTGGTCTCCTTCAGCCTCATCCCCTAGGGCACAATAAAGTCTAACAAAGGGTAGGGATGTGGTAATATGAAGGCTGAGCTGGTGAAATCACCTTGTCACTCAAAGCCACATTTCCCTTCCACCACCTGGGTCAAAATGTGCTCAAGCATCGTTTCCTCTGTGAAACCCTTCCATGCAGACACCACCAGCCATACGTCCCTTGCTCCTTTCTCCAGGGTGCTCTGGGCCCCTCCCTCCATCAGTCAGAATTCCGGTCACCTTCAAGTGATGAAACCCTAAACGAACAGGCACTTGAGCAGTTTAATTCTCCCAGGTGACAATACTGGCATGGCTCTTCACAGCCTCGGGGAGGCAGGCTCCTTCTATCTTGTCCTGCCTTACTTGACCTTCACTCCTAAGATCATTTTCTGGCCCAAGGTGGCAGCTCCTACTCCAGCCATCTGGTCCACATTCCAGAGTGCAGGAAGGAGGAAAGCTGGGGGATCACGCCTTCCCCCTTAAGAACACTTCCTAGAAGCTGCATATACCACTTCTGTTCAACATCTTTTTGGCTAGAATTTGGTCACAATACCACACCTAATTTCAAGAGACACTAGGAAAATACCTTGAATCCACGTAGTCATCTGCCCAGCTAAAAATCAGAGCTTCTACATTAGGAAGGGGAGAATAGATACCGAGATAACTGATCTATCTTGCCACAGTTCTCTCCCTAGTACCGTCCTGATTACTCTGAGACCTCCTGGGGACAGGGTCCAAGCCCAAGTCTTCTTCAAGAACACAGGAAATGGCCCACAGGGGGTTCTCTGGCAATGTACAGCTAACTCTGCTTCTCATGTTGTGTACTTCTCATGTTGAAACTGTTACACACTTTCCAGGTACTAATTCACTTGGTCTTCGCCACCCACCCTGCAATCTAGGTATTACTGTAACTCTCATTTTACACAATACAAAACTGAGCTCATAAAGACTTAACAAGCTACTCCTAGTCACACGTCTATTAACTGAAGGAGCCACAATTTGGACCCAGGCAGTCTGGTTCCAAGGCACCTGCTCTTAACCCCCCAAATACTCGGCCAACATCTATGAATCTGAACTGCACTACAGGACACCACCCAGAGCACCTCGTGGACCCTCTACCCCGAAGGCCAGCAGCACTCCTGGGGGGATCCCCAGAGAATTCTTTCGGGACATAGGGGTATAATGGGTCCTGTAACAAGATCTTCTCCAGAGAAAAGCGCAGATGTTGTGGCTCTGGGGTGGTGCCCCCTCCTCCATGCTGATGACTAAGGCCAGAGGACCGACTACTTCTAGACCTTTATTTCTCTGTGAAAAGGGGGAAAATAAAAGGAATAAAATAAAAACGGCACAGTTGACACACAAAAAAAAACCAATGAGGGGGAGGACGGGAGGTGGAGAAGTAAATGGGGGAGGGGTTCCCATTACAGCAGCAGGATCCAGTGACCCGGGATGCTCACATCTCTCCCCGACGTGGGCGGAGTAGCCCCTTCCTCCCAAGGTCACTGTCCTGTCCAACCCCGTGGTCCCCTAGCCCGCTGGGAGGTGGACAGTGAGACATCTTCCCAGGCTGGGGAGAGGAGGAACCGTGCTGGGGGAAGGGGCCTGGGGTCAGACCATGCACAGGGAGTGACAGCCAAAGGCCCCCCAGTGTCTCCCCAAAGAGGGACTTGTGGGGGTTGGAGGGTGGACACCAGAGGCCAGTGTTTGCTCCTCTTCCAGCATCAGGCGAGAGACAGAACTAGGAAAACAGGAACAGGCAAGAATCAGAACCAGAGCCCTCTCTCTGCCCACAATGCCATGGTACCTCCCCCTCCCAGAAGCTGCTGCCCGCAGGCCCAGCGCCTGTCCTCAAAGTCCACCCTCCTGCTAGGGCTCCGTGCTTTCTAGGTCTTACCAGTCAGAGCCTCCTGGGCAAAGTATTTGACGTCCACATCCTGGTCCTGGGTCAGCTTCTCTAGGATGGGCTTGACTTCACTCTGCAAGGTGCTGGAAAGCGAAAGGAGACAGGGAGAGAGAGGGTGAGCCAGGATGGACTGGGGCAACAGGTGGGCACAGGGCTCTTGGGCAAGAGAGTGTACACAGACACGGACACACCAAACCCAAGGTGGGAGGAGTCTCAAGAATCCAGGGCACACACAGGAATTAGAAATCTCTGATCACTGCACAGGAGGGTGACCATAGTTAATAATAATATTTTGCATTATTTCAAAACAGCTATAAGAGAAGATTTTGAATGTTCTCATCACAAAGAAACAGTAAACATTTAAGGTGATAGATATGCTAATTATCCTAATTTGATCATTACACATTTGCACACATTATTGAAACACTACTATACCCCCATAAATATGTAAAATTATGTGTCAATTAAAAGTAAAATCAGGCCGGACGTGGTGGCTCACATCTGTAATCCCAGCATTTTGGGAGGCCAAGGTGGGTGGATCATCTGAGGTTGGGAGTTTGAGACCAGCCTGGCCAAACCAACATGGAGAAACCCTGTCCCTACTAAAAACACAAAATTAGCAGGGCGCAGTGGTGCACGCCTGTGATCCCAGCTACTTGGGAGGCTGAGGCAGGAGAATCGCTGGAACCTGGGAGGCGGAGGTTGTGGTGAGCCAAGATTGCACCATTGCACTCCAGCCTGGGCAACAAGAGCGAAACTCCGTCTCAAAAAAAAAAAAAAAAAAAAAAAGGTAAAATCAGGGCCGAGCACAGGGGCTCACGCCTGTAATCCTAGCACTTTGGGATGCCAAGGTGGGCAGACCACTTGAGGCCAGGAGTTCAAGACCAGCCTGGACAACATGGGAAAACCCCCGTCTCTACTCAAAGTACAAAAATTAGCCAAGCATGGTGGTGCACACTTGTAATCCCAGCTACTTGAGAGGCTGAGGCACAAGGACTGCCTGAACCCAGGAGGCAGAGGTTGCAGTGAGCCGAGATCGCACCACTGTACTCCAGTCTGGGCGACAGAGCGAGATTCTGCCTCAAAGGAAAACCAAACAAACTGCAAAAAACCAACCAACCAATCAACCAATTACTTAAAGGTCACAAGTATGATAAACAAGGACAGACTTCTCTGGGGCCCCAAACAGGGAGATCAGAGCAGGCTGGGAAAGTGGAACAGAATCTCAGAACCCCCAAGTCTCTGAGGCCCAGCAAATGGGTATCTTTCATTGATTTCACACATATTCACTGAGGCCTACAATGTATTAGGAGTGAATACGGAGCTAAATCACTCTTGATTTCTGCCATGAGGCACCCGGGCCAGGAGGAAGAGACCAAACTGGTACGTAAGAGGGGAGTGGTAAGTGGCCCCAAGGGGAAGTTCCTGGTCCTCCAGGAGCCCAGAGGAGGCATCCACTCTCATCTACGGGGCCCAGGGAAATCCGCCTGCACCAAGAGTCAATTGTTTTGGAAAACGGAGGAGGACTTCGGAGAGAAACGAAAGCTGAGGTTGTGTTCTGGAACAGACAGAAAGAGAAATCTGCAGTTGTGGGTCCCCCACTTTCAGTTGACAGTTCCCTGTTCTCCCCAAATAACCACTATTCTTACTTCCATCATCTCGATTCCTTCATTCTGCCTGTTTCTGAACTTGACATAAATGGTGTGTTTTCTTGGTTTTGGCTCCTCACTCAACATGGTATCTGTGAGAGTCACCTGTTGCTGCTTATAGCAGGTATTTGTTTCGTCATTGCTGAATAGTTTTCCACTGTTTGAATGAACTAAAATTTATCTACTCTACTGTGGACAGACATGGAGGTTGTTTCCGTTTTTATGGCTACTATGAATAAAGCTACCATGAACATTCTTCTGACAGAAACAGCACTCATTTCTCCTGGATAGAGACCCAGGAGTGGAAGGGCTGTTTCACAGGCTGTTTGTATAACAAGCTTCACCAAATTCCACTCCAGATCCACTCCCGTTTTCAGAGTGATCAAACCCTAAATGTACAGCCCCACGTGCAATGGATGAGAGTTCCAGCTCTTCTATGTCTTCACCATTTGCACCACTGAGTCTTTTTTAATGTTGGCTGTTCTGGGAGGTGTGTAGTCATATGTCACTGAGATTTAATTTGCATTTTCCTGAAGGCTAATGATGCTGAACGCCCTTGTCATATGCTTACTGGCTATTTGGAGATCCTTTTTCAAGTGCCTATTCAAGTCTTTTTCCCCAACTCTTTCTTGTCTTGCCTGATTTGTAGACAGGTATTGTGGATGAGTCCTTTCTCAGAAACATATATTAAAACATCTTCCTCCAGTCAGTGGCTTGCATTTTACTCTCAAAATGCTGTCTTTTGAGAAATAGTGTTACATTTTACAGAGGGTCAACTTACCCATCACTTCCTCTGGTTTGCTGTTTAACAAATCTGTGCCTACGCTAACTCAAGAAGATATTTTCCTACATTTTCTTCTAGGTCCTTTATTTTTTAAAATCTTTCTGGTTCTGGTCTGTCATCTCAAATTAATTTGTTTATGCATTGAGGCGAGACTTCTTTTATTCCTACGTGGATATCAAATTGACTCAGCTATGTTTTTTAAAAAACATACGTTTCTCCACTGAACTGCAGAGGTGCCTACTGTTAAACACATGTGGGACTGTTTCTGTACCCTTGATTCCATTCTATTGGGCGATTTAAATATGCTTGTGTTCACATCTATTTTAATTACTGTGGTGTCATAAGTCTTCGTCTCTGGTAGTATAAATCAGACAACTTTGTTCATTAGAATGTCAATTTTCCACTAAAGAACCTGTTAAGATTATTGGGCTTATACTGAATCTAAAGATGAGTTCGGGGAACTGTCCCATCCGTGAATATTATGTAGGTCTGCTTTAATTTTTTTTGAGACAGTCTCGCTCTATCGCCCAGGCTGGAGTGCAGTGGCATGATCTCAGCTCACTGCAACCTCCCCCTCCTGGATTCAAGCGATTCTCTTGCCTTCAGGCTCCCAAATAGCTAGGATTACAGGTGCGTGCTACCGCACCGGCTAATTTTTTGTATTTTTACTAGAGACGGGGTTTCGCCATGTTGGCCAGGCTGGTCGTGAACTCCTGACCTCAACTGATCCGCCCACCTTGGTCAGGTCTGCTTTAATTTCTCACATTAGTGTTTTACAGTTTACACTACAGGTGTTACATACACATCTTTCATTGAATTTATTCCTGGCTATTTGATATTTTTGGTGCAATTATAAATTATACACATACTTACATATAAAACATAAGGTGATTTCATTTTCTAATGACTTGTTGCTAGTATACAGGACTGCCAGCCCATCACCCCCTCTTTCTATTTCATGCTGTGATGTTCATTTTACAGTTGAGAAAACACACCTTGAGAAGGGAAGGGAGCCAAGGTCACACAGCAAGCAAGAAGCGCTGCCAGGCCTCTGACCCTGGGCTCTACCTTCAAAGGTCTAAGATTAAGGTGCCCACAAGAAGCCCCTGCCAGTGTGTGGGGGAGTATCCAGACCTCACCTGTTGTCCAGGATGGGCCCTATCTTCTGCAGAGACTTGGCCACATTGAAGCGGACATTGGCAACCGGGTCCCCAGCCATGCGCAGAACCGTGGGTAGCATGTGCTTGGTGGTGATGTCCTGCCCACAGACCTCAGACAGCACCTGGGGGCCAGTGAGTGGCAGGGGTGAGTATGCAAAGCTCCTGGCTAACTCTCATTTCCTGCTGCCTCTGACCAGGCCACTCTGGTGATCATCAGGCCCCACAGAAGCTGAGCAATACGGGTGACTCAGTTAGTGGAGTGAATCTCCCAACTCCACTAACACCATCCTAACACCATGTCTCCATTCTGCGATGTCCCAGTTTCTCTGTCCTCAGGCTTCCCTTAATTATTCTGGAGATCGACCTTAATTACCAAGCCCTAGGATCCCTCCTTAAAGCAATGCTCTCCAGAGAGTGGCGTGGGAAGAAATGATCAGAACACTTAGTTATATTTATTTTTAAATCCCTTCCTTTCTAGCCCTGTGTATGGTTTACACATAAATAAGTAGTACATGAGATAATTATAATCGTAGGAAAAGCAAATAGACAGGAGCACTTCCTATCTGTAGCATAACTGTTCTAAGCCCTGTGCGTGTATAACCTGATTAATCTTCACGCTCACCAGGCTGTGATTACCAGTATGAATTCTTTACAAATGAGAACACCAAAGCATCAGTTAGGTAACTATCCAAGGTCCATAGCTAATATATGGCAGCACCAGAATTTAAAACTAGGTCTGACCTAGAGCCCATACACTCACCCAACGCACCACAGATAGAGACACACATTTCTCAGGGAAGGAGAGGGGTGCTCATAAAGCTTGAGATCGCTGCTCCAACAGGTCAAGTCTCCCAGGCCCTGGGTCCCTCACCATCCAAGTCCCCAGTCCCAGAGGCCCTATGACCCTGACCCTGGGAGCCCCACCCCCTTGCCTGCAGTTCCCCAAGGACTCATCTCTGGATAGAAGATGCACTCCATGTCTCCATTCCCAAGCCAGGTGTCTCCCTTGGGGAACCCTCTAGCATCCCTCCTCTCCCATGCGCTCCAGTTCCCTAGGGATGGGCCAGCAGGCAGGTGGAAGGCTCACATTGATGCAGAAGAGCGTAGTCATGCGGTGCAGGTAGTTGGGGTCTCCGGACATGGCCAAGACCTTGGGGATGATTGTGGCATGGGCCCACTCCTTCCCAAACTTTTCCACTAGCTTCTTCAGGTTGCTGGTGGCTGCCTCGCGGATGGCATATACTGCAGAAGGGTGAGGGTGAGAGAGACAGGGATTTGGAGGTGAAGAACTGATGTGGGCAAAATGTAGGTCACATTCACCATGGCTTACAAAGCAGCCCCTAGGTGCCAGGCTGCATGTGAGCCAAAGAGAGAAAAAAGGACTTACTATGTGCTATATCTAGTAACTGTTTTTTTTTTATACAGTATCTTTTCAGCCACTCCAAGAGGTAGGTTCCACTACTGGCTTCATTTTACAGATGGGCAAACTAAGGCTCTAAGAAGTGATTTGCCTAAATTATGTGGCACTTATTACTTCAAACAGGGCTTCACAGAGATAAATAATACCTTTTATTTTTTACCTCTCTTAGTGTAAACAATGAGCCATTCTCATAATGGCCCCAAGGGACCAGAATAAGAAGTTTCAAAGAATGAGTGTGGGGCTCATTCAAAGACAGCAGGTGACTTGTTTTAGATCTGACAGCCCCAAGGGCAGGATTCAAAACCCTGGTCTGGCTGCTCAGTGGCCCTCTGGCTCTCCACTATACCAGGCAACCCCTGGGTGATCTGTTTCATCCTCCTCCCACTCAACACTTCTCTAGGACTCTAACAAGCATGTGAGCTGGTCCATACGAGCATCCAGCGGCGTGGGGAGTGACTCTAGCCTCCTCCACTGCCCGCCACAGCCCCAGCCAATCCATCCTGCCTTTCTGGAGCTCCCATCTCCTCTTGCTGCTCCTGTGAAGGTACTCACCATGATCCACAAGCCAGGCCATGCACAAGGAGTTAAGTTTCTCATCAAAGAACTCCACTCCCTACATGAGAAACCAAGGGTTCCAAGGTAAGCGTTCCAGGAGAGCAAACAGGGGGAGCTGCTAGCCACATCCCACGGAACCTATACCCACCCTAGAAAGACCGGACACTTCTCAACTTTGTCTGAGGTGCTCCTTTCCCTCCTCTCTTTGAATCCAATGCATCTTTTAAGGCCCCATTTCCTGGGTCCCTTCCTTCAACTCCCCAGGCAGTTGTCACAGCCTCCACTAAGCCTTCAAAGCCCCGTTTCCCCATCACAGCCCTGGACATACTGCACCTCCCCTGAGGCAGCACTGCCTGGCCCCAAGGCCTCCTCACTCACCAGCTGTCCAGCCAGGAGGGGCATGTACTCAATGATGGCCAGCCGCACCCGCCACTTGGCGTCCTCAGCCAGCTCCACAATGGCAGGGAGCAGGGACTGGGACAGCTGCCGGATGCCAATCACCTCGTTCACACAGTCCAGGTTAGAGATGATGTTCAGCCGTACCTCAGGGCACTGAGGAGAGGAAAGAAGGATTCTGAGAGAATGCAATGCACACAGCAACCCAGGACAGGATGGAAAGAGCTCAGCTGCATCAACTTTTATGGACATCTCCCGAGGGACTACTCCTGTCCAAGCCCAGCTCCCCGTTCTGGGAACACATTAACGGCACACAAAAAGCAAGCAGCATGGATCACTAACTTAAGCAGATTTTTAAACCTTACAATAGTATCACAAGAAATGTTTATCCATTTTCAAAGGACTTTAAGAATCACAGTAGGAAAATACAGCACCCTGGAAAAAACAGGCAGACATGATTCTTCTAATCCTAGCTCCGCTGCTTGCTAACAAGGGTTCCTTCCTGGATATCAATCCACAACATGGGAGAAGGGAAGGAAGAAAACTATTTCCTTATTAAAACTATTTTAGTCTAAATAAATAAATAAAGGAGCACTGAAATGAATCAATAACCAAGTGAACAAGCCTGGCAGGCTTGGGCTGTTGAAACCCTGCACATTCTGAGAATAGGACTGGCCCTTGCCCAGCTCCAGCCCTTGCTGTGTGAGCCTCAAGCTGCTGAACATGTGCGTGAGAAGAGAAGGCTCAGAGACTATACCTCACCCATTTAAAAAGACTTCTTTTTGGTGCACCAGTAAAAAGGTAGCCTTTTTCATTTAGACAAGTTTATAAATTCTGGTGAGAGTCAAAATGTAAAGTTTATAAATCTAAAATGGAAATCTCAAATATAAGTCAGATGAATTCCTCACACCAAGAAAACCATGCTGGTTCTTTTCTTCTAAGAGAAGCTGCCCTGAGACAGGCTGGCTGCCAGCACATGATTGCCATATAGTGCTTGCTGAAGGTGAAACTGGAGCAAAAAATGCTCCAGTCCTAGCACACTTGCAGCACATATGGGCTTGCCTTCAAACTGGGCTGAGCCTGGATCCTTCCCTCATGCCAGAGGCAAAATGATCCCCAAAACGCTGGAGAGGTGTGAAATGACATAGCAGACAACTTGAGGGGCTCTCACCTGCCAAATTATACCCATTAAAGCATCAAAAACAAATATAAATTGTATTAATATCTATAAAATGATTATAAAAACTCTGTGCATGTGAAGCATAACTCAGATAAATTACTTAAGTCATAAAATTCGTCATGAACATTAATGAAGATTCAGACTTTTAGCAACTGACGTAATTAACTGATTAAAAACAGTACAGTTAATCACCCACTAATAGGGAAAAACAAAAAGAACAAAAAATATATTAAAAATAGCGCACTCTTTTCAATGCATTAAAAATTGACTGTAATTCTGGGGCTAAGAGATTACTCCACTGTAACAGAATTGAATAACGTAACTTTTAGGGGCATGGGGGACTGAAATGTGATGCAGTACTTTCTGTTACAGTATTTCCTCCAACTTTCTAGCAGACTGTGTGGGCGCCTGTGTATAAAAAAGAAAGAAGGGGATGGGGAAGAAAGACTGAGGCTTTTGGGAACAAAGATGTCACACACCAGCAAACAATTGCACCATCTGCCCAGTTTCTCACCACCAAGGCCAAAACCACCACGTGGTCCCTTCTGCCTCCTGAACAATCTTGAATCCTTCCGTATCACTGCAGCCTCATCTCTACATACCACTTAGTCTAGCCTCAGCCTTCCAGACTCCCACAGCCTCTGGTTTGGTCTCCCTACACCGCTGCTGGCCGCCTCACTTCAATCTTTCCTTCACATAAGCCTCAGGGTGCCTTCTAACACCAACTCTATTCTGGCTCTTCCGCTTGCCCACAGTCAAGTCCAAACTCCTTCCCCAGTGGTCACCCTGATGATCTCTCCAGTCACCACCCAGCACCACCTCTCATCCTTTGTAATACAGGCAACCTGAACTGCTGGGTGTGGTCACGTGACCCTCCTGGCCAATGGGTGTATGGGGTGCAAGCACAGGTGAGGAATCTCGTCCTAGACTGTTATGAGAGAGAGAAAAAAAATCCACCACCTAATTTAAGCCAGAATGGATTCTGGGGTCTATATTACAGCACCTTAGCCTAAACCCTAAAAAACATGAACTCATCCTTAACAGCACCTGTAACACCTTAATGGCATCATGGGACTGCCTGTCTCTCTCCACTGCCAGTCTCTGAAGGCTTTTGAGGATCAAAACTCTTATTCTAGGCTGGGGGCGGCGGCTCACGCCTATAATCCCAGGCCTTTGGAGGCCAAGGCAGGAGGACTGCTTGAGATCAGGAGTTCAAGACCAACCTGGGCAACATAATATCTTGTCTCTATGGAAAATGTTTTTAAAAATTATCTAGATGTGGTGGCTCTTGCCTGTAGTCCCAGCTACTTGGGAGGCTAAGGTGGGAGGATCACTTGAGCCTGGAAGGTGGAGGCTGCAGTAGACCATGATCACATCACTGCACTGCAGTGTGGGCAACAGAGCAAGACCCTATCTCAAAACATAAATAAATAATTTTTTTTTTTTGAGAGAGAGTCTTGCTCTGTTGTCCAGGCTGGAGTGCAGTGGTGCAATCTTGGCTCATTGCAACCTCTGCCTCCTGAGTTCAAGTGATACTCCTGCCTCAGCTGCCCGAGTAGCTGAGATTACAGGCACTCGCCACCATGCCTGGCTAATTTTTGCATTTTTAGCAGACACGAGGTTTCACCATGTTGGCCAGGCTGGTCTCGAACTCGTGACCTCAGGTGATCCACCCGCCTCAGCCTCCCAAAGTGCTGGGATTACAGGCGTGAGCCACCGCGCCTGGCCATAAATAAAAACTTTAAATTTCTATTTTTCATATCCTCCATGTCCAGGAAAGGCCTCATGAAGAGTGCCTGGAGGAATGAATGCATGAACACACAGCTATGCCCACAAACATGCAACTCAGCAAAGATCTGGATGTTTGTTGAGATATCAGCAGATTCCTGGTCAATGTAGGTAAACCCTAGCAATCTAGGAAGACCCACCTGTCCCCTCCACAAACCCAGAGCTGAGATCCTGGCGCCCTTACCTCATCCTTCAGCTGAGCCAGGAAGAGGGGCAAGAGGTGCTCGATGGTGTTGTCTTTGCCCAAGATGGGAGAGAGACCCATGATGACTGAGGCCAGGGCAGACTTGACATGTTGGTTGGCATCGGACACCAGCTCCTGGGAGAGAGAAGAGGTAGGCACAGGGGTCAGTGCAACCCCTGCAGCAGCAAGTGGCCAAGCAGATGCCAACTCCTAAGAGACAATAACCTGCTTCTGCCCCTCTCATTCATAGAGCAGGGGATGACTTAGGGTACAGGGGAAATCACTATTCCTTATGAGTACCACCTACTTAGAGTTCAATGACCCCTGCTCTCAGCAGCCCCCACTCCAACCCCAAAACCCTGTGAATGAGAGGACTCAGTGACGTCTGAGGTTCTAGAAAGTACTTCCACCTTTAAGGTCAGCCTCAAGCTGCAGTCAGGACCCCTAACTGCTTGAAACCCAAGAGCTGCCTGGTTCCAGAGGGCTGGGAACCTAGTTTGCAGCTGACTATCCCCAAAGCCTTGTCTCCAGCCCCTCTTTTTGGCAGGCTCGGATCCACTTGGTTCCTCCCATCAAACTCTCTGTTACCTTGATGCAGGGCAAGATCTGGGACATGATCACATTCTCCCGACAGTCAGCTGAGAGGTTTTCACAGAACTCTGTGGGCAGGGAGAGGGAGGCAAAGGGAAGTGAGACCTGATGTGCTAGTTCCACCTCCAGCCCCTCGGATACCCACCCCACTTGCTGTGTTCCAGCTGCCAGCACCAACCTTTGACCTTGTGGGAGGCTGCGGCCCTCACCTCGGCCTCACAGTCTTTCATCAGGTTCTGGAAGGCAGGGACCAGGTCTGTCTTGGTGATCTCAGGCCCCACTGCTTTCTGGAGCTGCAGACAGGAAGGAGGAGGGGGACAGTGAGAGGGGCTGGCAGTTTACTCTGGGCTAAGGAAGCCAAAATCAAAGTGAAGGCACCAGAATTAGGGGACAAAGCGTGGGCCTTGGAAGCAGTGCTAAAATCTAATTCGAGTGCCAAGTCTGGCCCCAGGGCAAGGCTCTTCACCTCGCTGAGCCTCTTCTGCTTCCGAAGAAAAATGAGGACTGCAAGGGCACCTACCTCACAGTGTTGTCAGCATTAAAAATAACACATTTCCATATTATTCAGGCTACTGAGGTTAAGTTTTCTGTTACCTGATTCAAAAACATTCAAATAATATAGTGACTGCAACTTTTTGATTTATATATGGCTGTATTTCTTAAAGATCTGTTACCAGAAGCACGAATTACTTTTGTAATGAAAATAAAACAATAGGCCAAGTGCGGTGGCTCATGCCTATAATCCCAGCACTTTGGGAAGCTGAGGTGGACAGATCGCGGGAGTCCCAGAGATCAAGACCAGCCCGGGCAACACAGTGAAACCCTGACTCTACAAAAAACAAAACAATTAGCCGGGTGTGGGGGCAGGCACCTGTCGTCCTAGCTACTCAGAAGGCTGAAGTGGGAGGATCACCTGAGCCCCGGAGGTCAAGGCTGCAGTGAGCCGTGACTGTGCCACTGCACTCCAGCCTGGGTCATGGTGTGAGACCCTGTCTCAAAATAAAAATAAAACGATAAAGATTGACAGAAAGGAAGGCACTCTAGGGCTGGGCGCAGTGGCTTACACCTGTAATCCCAGTGCTTTGGGAGACCGAGGTGGGTGGATCACTTGAGGCCAGGAATTCGAGACCAGCCTGGCCAACATGGTGAAACCCCATCTCTACTAAAAATACAAAATTAGCTGGGTGTGGTGGTGCACACCTGTAATTCCAGCTACTCAGGAGGCTAAGGCATGAGAATCACTTGAGTCTGGGAGGTGGAGGTTGCAGTGAGCTGAGCTTGTGCCACCGTACTCCAGCCTGGGCAAAAGACTGAGACTCTGTCTTTAAAAAAAAAAAAAAAAGGGAGGCACGCTTGGCCCTGCCTGTTTCATGGCACCAGGCATGGAAAGACACACGGCTCCTGCTGCAAAGCTGGTTCCTGAAGACCTGGTAGGAAGCAGGACAGTTCATTATGAAGATGGGAATGAACAAGTAAAAATCTTGAAGGACCTCATGATATCTTGGGAAAATACTGCCTTTTATTCATCTTGCAAATATTTACTGAATGTCTACTATGTGCCAAGAACTGGTTTAACAGCCTAAAATTCCTGCCCTCATGGAATTTTTATTCTAAGACCCAGTGTGACACAGTTTATGCAGCTCAGGAGACAAGGATGGGAAGAACCTTCCCTAACTGTGGTGATGGTACGCTATTCTGAAGCTCTGAGTCCTTCCCGCAAATGCCAGTGGGAACCAGCATAATTAAAGGCAAAGGGCGCCCCAGGGTGGAGTGGCACTCAAGGCCTCTCTGATCCCACCCTGCCCTCTCTCCTGCTTTCTCTCAGGCTGGGCCATCAAGATCAGGCCTGAATGTTCCTGCTTGCACTTGCTCTCGCCTCCCAGGGTTCTTTGTCCTCTGGCTGGAACAAAGTTCCTATCTTAGCTCTTACCCACTCATCTTCTAGAACCAGCTGTAACACCACCACCCCTCCTCAGTGCTTCCAAGGCCCCACATCTGTCTGTCTGTCCCACACCTGTGACACTTTATAATCAAATTTCCCCTAAGTCAGTCTTCCCCTTCAGACTGCCTGGCTCCGCGAAGGCCAGGAATGTGCCGAATTCACTGGCCCAGCAAATAGCTGGTGCTCAGCAAACATGTTTGTGGGATGAGGCAATCTGGATCCCTGTGGAAGGAGCGCTGTCCTGAGAGTCACAGACCTGGAGTCTTGTCCCCTTTCTGCCTGGCTGTTAGTGTCACTCTGATCAGTTAATGAAACTTTCCGGGGCTGGGCATGGTGGCTAACACCTGTAATCCCAGCACTTTGGGAGATGAAGGCAGGCGGATCACTTGAGGTCAGGAGTTTGAGACTAGCCTGGCTAACAACATGGTGAAACCCCGTCTCTAATAAAAATACAAAAACTAGCCGGGTGTCATGGTGGGCATCTGTAATCCCAGTCCCTCAGGAGGCTGAGGCAGGAGAATTGCCTGCACCCGGGAGGGAGAGGTTGCAGTGAGCCAAGATTGCGCCACCACACTCCAGCTGGGCAACAACACTCTAGCCTGGGCGACAGACTCCGTCTCAAAAAAAAAAAAAAAACCACCAAAAAACCCCACCTTTTTGGGCTGTCTTCCCCTTTGTGAAAGGACAGCTTGATTATGTCAGGAACACCCCACATGTGCTACCCTTCTCTGCTCCTGTGGCACTTTCCTCCACGTAGCCTTAACTTAGCCTCAGAATCTTTCTCAAGGCAGCACTTTAAGATGCCATGTCAATCAACCAGGATTGGCATATGAAGCGAGACGCAGTTAGATGATCATAGAGATCTTACTGCTCAAACGCCCAATGATTCCATCGGCCTAATGGAAACCTCAGCTCCTATACACTTCCCTTCTGAGGGTGTCAGTGTCCCCACCAGTGGGACAATGTCAACGGTCGCTCATCTACCTCTGTGAACTTGTCAGCCACCATGTAGCGGACGCGCCAGGACTTGTCTTCAGCAGCCTGGCGCAGAGTGGGCATCACCAGGGCCTCCAGATCCTCCTGGGGCAGAAGCTGGGCGATGTTCACGCACGCCTCCACCGCCAGCAGCCGCACCGAGTCCTGGGGAGAGGAGAGGAACAGTGGGAGGGCAGCAGAGGCCTTGCTGAGCTCTGGGATTCTCTTTCATGGGTAGGAACCACCAGAAGGACGGGAGAGCAGAGGGCCAGGAAGCAAAACTCACCTGCTCGTCAGAGGCCAGGTTGGAGAACATGGGGATGATCTCACTCTTGACGTTGTCCAGCTCCAGCACCTTGGCAAACTCCCCCAGCTTGGAGGCTGCGGCCCGCCGCACCATGGGGGTGTCATCTGAGCACAGGTTCCGGAAGTACCTGGGAGTCGGGGACGGGGATCCTGAGGCAGCAGGCAGTATGGCAGAGAGGAGCAAGCACAGACTCTGCAGTCGTGTGGGTCCAGGTTTTAGCTGAATGACCTTGGGCAAGTGATGACCCCCTCTGTCTTCCCAGCCCTATGAAATGGAGCTGATAGTAACAGTACCTACCCCACAGGTCCGCATGAGGTTTAAATGAAAATAATGTGTGTGAGACACTTCGCAGATTGCGCATAATAAATCTAGTCAATGCTAAGTGCTGACGATCACATCATTCCCATAAAAATTGCTTAACCAACGAGCCAGGCACAGTGGCTCATACCTGTAATCTGAACACTTTGGAAGACCAAGGCAGGAGGATTGCTTGAGCCCAGGAGTTCAAGACCAGCCTGAGCAACATAGTGAGACCCCATCTCTGCCAAAAATAAAAAATGAGCCCAGCGTGGTGTTGCACACCTGTGGTCCCAGCTATTTGAGAGGCTAAGGCAGGAGGAATGCTTGAGCCCAGGAGGTTGAGGCTGCAGTGGGCTATGACTGCACCAGTGCACTTCTGCCTGGATGACAGAGCGAGATCCTATCTCAAAAAACAAACAAACAAAAAACTGCTTAACTAAGAGGCAGGTCTAGAGCCACAGAAAGGCTTTATTTTTCAGCAGCAATTGCTTCGGTCAAAGACGGTGGGGGCCAGTGTAAGTATCTAAGCAAGTGTACAGCCATAAACCAGAGTTCTGGAGTGAGTCAGGCTCAAACCTGGGCTTGATGGTCAATTGTTTGCAAAGTAGAGGAGCAGGAGGCTGAAAACTGAGGTGGTTTATCTGCCAAAGGCACTGGACCTGGGACAGGCTGGAGATACCATCAGATGTAATTTGCTGAAAGTTTTTATGTTCCAGATTTTGCTCTAAGCACTTTATGTGTGATAATTCTTTTAAATCCTCACATTAACCAGTGGGAAGGAGGACCTGTCATCATCTCAATTCCTAAGTGAGCAAGGGGGCAGAGGTGGGTAAACTGACACGTGGTCGTGTCCAGAGACCAACTCTCGAGGATGTGGCCTATCAGGTGGTAAGCAGGAGTGGGAGTGGAGAGAGTTCAGGGGCATTTGGGCCCCAGCTAGACCGAAAGGAGTCTGAGGCTTTAGAGAAGGTTGGAGCTGAGATGGGAGCTTGGAGCTTCCAAGGAGGCAGAGACTCACTGTCGAAGTTCCGCCTTCACAGCACTGGACACTCGGGGGTAGCAGACGGAGAAGAGGCCGCAGGCCGAGGTCCGGGAGGTGAACCAGTCGCCGCCCGCCAGCCGCTTCACTAGCGGCACAAAGTGCGCCTCCAGGTCAGAGGGCGAGTGCTCGTGTGAGATGGCCCGTAAGGACTCCACTGCCTTGTCCCGCACCACTGTCTCCTCCACTGTGGCCAGCGACTCCAGCGGTGGCTGTGGTGAGAACACAAAGTCACTGGACAACTCCCTCTCCACCATCCGCAGCCCTGGAGCCCCATCCTGCACCCCATCATGGGCTCATCTCCTCAGAGAAAACTTCCCTATTACCCATCCCGACCTTCATTAAAATAGCCTTTAAAAATGGTTGCAATGAATGATTCAAAGGAAAAACGTAACATCATGCCAGCCAGCAGAAGGTCTCTGTCAGCGTGCCTTCCACAAAGGTTCTTATTTAGGGGTCCTTGAAGGAGTTTCACTGGGGTCCATGAACCTTAAAATTACACACGTCGCTTTCTGAGGAGAAAGTTCTTAGCCTCTCAAAGTGCAATGATCATCACTGACACTGTGTAGAACATCTTACTCACTGTGTGTACTAGGCAGGACCTCCGTGTTGTACCAGGGGTGCTTGTTCTTCCTCACTGAATTCTATAAAGCAAGTCCTGATTTTAAAGAAGAGAAAATGGGCCGGGCGCAGTGGCTCACGCCTGTAATCCCAGCACTTTGGGAGGCTGAAGCGGGTGGATCACGAGGTCAGGAGTTCAAGACCAGCCTGGCCAATATGGTGAAACCCCGTTTCTACTAAAAGTACAAAAAAATTAGCTGGGTGTGGTGGTGCGCGCCTGTAATCCCAGCTACTCGGGAGGCTGAAGCAGAAGAATCCTTGAACCCGGGAGGCAGAGGCTGCAGTAAGCCGAGATCGCACCACTGCACTCCAGCCTGGGCAACACAGCGAGACTCCGTCTCAAAAAGAAAAAAAAAAAAAAAAAAGGAAGAGAAAACTGAGGTACAGCCTGGCTTGCCCAAGCTAGTAATAGCTACAGGTCAGGATCGAAAACCTGACCTAAGCTTCCCATGAACAGTTACACACAGCTCTGGTGACTGAATTGGGATCTCATGTTTCTGGGGGACTATGGGGCTCGGGACTGCTCGCTGGTTGTTACTGTAGGCCTAGAATGACTGCGCTCCTTCAGATACATACGACTGGCTCTCCACTGTATCCCCAGAGCCCAGCAGCACTCTTAGCACAAGACAGGAACTCTTAATTAGTGACCTACTGAAGGGAGACTCAACTTATCCCAATATGTTCAAATAAAGGTGTGGAGGTCTCTGATCTGAAATTCAACTTGGGCTGACAGGTATTTAAAGCAGGAAAAAAAAAATCATAAATGGAAATGCCTCCAGGGCCCAGTCAAGTAACAGAATGATGCCATCAGCCAAGGTGACAGGCAGGGGTGGCAGGAGGCATGAATAGGAAGAGGCAGGCACTGTGGCACCCTGGAGGGCATGTAGCCCAGGGAGGGCAGGTGCTCCCCAGCTCCAAGGACTGTCACTATGGGAGAATGCAGTTGGCAATAAGCAAATCTGGTTTTCCAAATGCAGCCCTCAAAAAAACTCAAGAGTCTTGTATGTGAGAAGTCTCATGTAACACATGCTACAACATGGATGAACCTTGAAGATGTTATGCCAAGGGAAATTAGCTAATAGTCATAAAGACAAATATTTTCTGATTCCACTTATATGAGGAATCTAGAACAGTCAAACTCCTACGGTGGCTGCCAGGGGCTGGGGGAGAGGGAAGGGGGAGCTCATGTCCAATGGGTTTGGAATTTCAGTTTGAGGAGGTGAAAAATTCTGGAGATGGATGGTGATAATGGCTGCACAATGTGAATAAACCTACTGCCACAGAGCTACACACTTTAAAATAATTAAAATAGCACATTCTATGTATATTTTTACAGTAAAACTAAGAATAAAAACAAATGTTTAAAAATAGCATTTAAAAATAGTTGCAATGAATGATTCAAAGGAAAAATGTAATACTAAGCAAGCCAGCGTAATGTCACTGTCACAGGTCCTCATGCTATCGTGACGTCTCAGGTTCAGGACAGTATCATGGGAGTGTGACCATAGGTGCGGTGTGACTGGGATACTGCAGGGACAGAGTTCCTGTTGTTCACCTCAGTTCTCCCACCACCTGGGCTGGCACAGAGAAGGTACTCAATCAACACTTGCCAAGTGACTACAGGTGGAACTTACGGCAATCTGTTATAAGGAGGCCTGGGACAGAGGCTGAGCAGTAATTATGTAAGCCAAGGTTCTCTTCTCGAGTAGGTTACTGCAGGAAGTAGTTCTCAAAGTATGATCCCTGACCACCCTGCAGCAGAATCACCCGGAGGCCTATCCCAGCATGGACCAAAACAATCAGAATATCTGGAGGCAGGGCCCAGGAAGGTACACATTTAAGAAACTGCAATTGATGCCTTTGCACAGTGAAGACTCACTACTGTGAAGCCTCTCTGTGAAGTCTGGGGGCAAGGGTTCTCAAACCTGGAGACCACACAGGGTAGGGAAGAGTGTGAACCGCCTAAAATCCTGTGTACTTTTATAAGAAGAGGGTCCAGAATTTAACAGATTCTCAAAGGGATCCATAATTCCAAAAGAGTTAGGAACTGCTGGCCGGATGCGGTGGCTCACGCCTGTAATCCCAGAACTTTGGGAGGCCAAGGCAGGTGATCATTTGAGGCCAGGAGTTCTAGACCAGCCTGGCCAACATGGTGAAACCCTGTCTCTACAAAAAATACAAAAATTATCCGGGCATGGTGATGGGTGCCTGTAATCCCAGCTACTTGGGAGGCTGAGGCTTGAGAATCACTTGAACCCGGGAGGCAGAGGCTGCAGTGAGCTGAGATTACAACACTGCACTCCAGCCTGGGTGACAGAGCGAGACTCTGTCTCAAAGAAAAATAAAAATAAAAAGAGCTGCTGACACAGAAACAACCCTCACACCCAGGCACGGTGGCTCACACCTGTAATCCTAGCACTTTGGGAGGCCGGGGTGGGTGGATCACCCGAGGTCAGGATTCCGAGACTAATCTGACCAACAAAGTGAAACCCCGTCTCTACTAAAAATGCAAAAATTAGGTGGGTGCGGTGGCACACGCCTGTAATCTCAGCTACTCGTGAGGCTGAGGCAGGAGAATCACCTGAACCTGGGAGGCAGAGGTTGCAGTGAGCCGAGATCGCGCCACTGCACTCCAGCCTGTGCAGCAAGAGTGAAACTCCATCTCGGGAAAAAAACAAAACAAACAAACAAAAAAACAATCCTTACACTGCAGCTACAGGAGTCTCTGTAATTAATTCCATTTCATCACTGCTGAGAGCGAGGGCCGGGAGTGGGTCTGACACATCTCTGGGTTTCCACAGCCTAGAGACCTTGCTCAATGTTTGTGGAATGAAGAAACTACACAAAGCCATTTTCTATTTCTTATAACCTGTCAAAATCCAGGTTAACAGCCACCTCCTCCAGGAAGCCTTCCCTGACAACTTCCCAACCCACCTAAGCAGGTTAGGCGCCTTCCCTGGGTTTTAAGGACCCCCCTGCCTCCCTTGTTTACAGCTCTGAAAGCAACCAGGAGCCCTCTGAGGATAGCACATAGGAGTGGCTAAGAATTAGGGGCCTGGGATCGAATCTGGACTCTGCCTCTTCCCAGCTCGGACAATTCACTTAAATCTGCCTGTGCCTCAGTTTCCTCATCTGGGCAATACAGCTAACATCAGTATACAACTGTGTAAGGCTCTTGGGATGTGCACTGCAGGCAACGAGCAAGCACAAGCTATTCTGGTTTCCAGCACTGCCTGGCCCAGACAGCCCCAGGATATGTCTGCTGGCTGACATGAACGTCAGGCACATCGGTCACAGGGAACTGCTTCCCAAAAGGAAGCGTGGCTTGACTGGGACTTTCCTCACTGAGAATGTTCTGTTGGGAGACCCTGGCCAGGTAGGAGAAGGATCCCTGGGTCCCAGCCCAGCTCCACAGCAAGCCTGAGTCCCAACCTCAGTTGCAGACCCTGGGGGCCCTTGTTGAAGCCTTGTGGTTTCATAAAAATAATGTCTTCTGCTCCTAAGTCCTCTGAGAAGCTACTGAAAGCTATGAATTCACTGCTCAGAAGTTCACCTGACAAATACCAGGCAGGGGCTACAGACAATTTTGTGAAATTCAAGGAATCCCTTCTAGGCTGGCCCCCAAACCTCATCATGCTCATGTTAAGCCCTGTTTTGTGTAAAATGTATGAAACGATCTATTTGTATACAATTTTCTGTGTGTCCATACGCACAAATTATACACATATGCCCAGATGAAGGCTGAGATACCCGAATTTAATGGTAACTATCAAGTTTCCTTAGATAATGCTGTTTGGGAAAAAACAAATTGTTATATTGACTCAAATCCCAAGATCCCAACAATGATAAGCACCATTCTTTATACACCACTAGAGCTAGGAGAAAGGCTGCTGCTAACTAATACACCATCAACTGCCGGTGCCACATTGTATCTCTAGCGACAGTGAAATACACAATCACTGGGGGAGTGGGGCAGAGGCAGAGGCAGCAGCAGCGGCCCAGCACTCTGAGAACAGTGAAAACCAGGGGACTAGGTAACCTGTAGGGTCTGCCTTCCCAGATCATCTTCTCTCAAACAACGCTGCTTGTTGGGATCTGGCCCATCTTTGTGTCCTTGGCCATCACCTAGCACGGGACACACAGGCAGGCAGTGGGGTGGGGACCTGGCAGACAGTCAAATGGACAGACCAAGAATCCCAGCTCTGCCATCTACTAGCCATACAATCTGAAGAGACGCTTAACCTCTCAGTGCTCCAGGTGGCTCACCCATAAACAGGGAATCCCTCCTACCCCAAAGGCTGGATATGATGTCACAGCAACAATAATGACAACTGCAGTTAACATCTGTTAGTACCTACTAAGTGCCAAGTACTGTGCTAGGGCTCTTCAAGATAATTTAAAAAGGTTTTCATAACCCCATTGTGCAGATGAGAAAGGTACAGCACAGAGAGGGTAAGTAATTCTCTTACGAGTCACACGGCAAATAAGTAGTAGAACCCAACCTGACTCTAAACCCACAGCCCTGTATGTAGAATCCCAGGTAAGGCCTGGCACTGGGCACCTACCTGACCACTAAACAGAAAGGATGATAACTGCACCCTGAGTTCACGATATTAAAAGCCACTCCTGACTTGCTGGATTAAAGCGGATGTCCATGGCCCGGCTGTTCTGACGTGATCCCCACGCTCTCTGACACGCTCCCCTCCCTGCCCTAGGCCAGCAGGGCCATGGGCCGACCCTAAGGGGTGGGCAAGAGGACTTCCTGCCTTCCACTCACCAGCAGGCAGTGCACGTACTCTGGGCCTCCCACCAGGGTAGTGAAGGTTCCCAGCTGTTCTGCCAGGGCCAGGAGGACTTCATCTTCATCATAGATGGTATCTGTGGAACCAAGACAGACTTCGTGACTATCCCATCTCAACTCTGACCCCAGCCCAAGCTCAGAACACATGGACTCCATTCTGCTTCCTCAGGCTGTCAGCACTCAGTTCTTCCATCCGCCCACTTGCTCCCCACTCTCCACCTGGGCTGACACAGATATTAAGGTACAGGCTTGGCTGGGATAAGAGAGCCCTAAGTCCTGCTTCTGCCCTCTAGCGGGTGTGAAACACTGACTGAGTGATTCTACCTCTCTGAGTCCCAGCTTCTGCGTCTGTAAAATGGTGTTCACCATCCCTCCCTCGTAGCAACGGTTACAGTGAGGAGCAAATATGACTAGGTGTATAAAGCGCAGAGCATGGTCAACGAGAGCTTTTTTGGGGTCCAGCTTCTCCCCTCAGCACTGTTCCCTCTGCCAGAAATTTATTTTTATCCTTGGAGATTCAGTTTAGCCGCCCCTTCTTGGAAGATTTCTAGGATGTCCGCTACACCTTCTCTGGGCTCAGTCTCTCTCTCCTTCCATGCCACCTTTACCACATCCTTAACATAGGCTATAATCAGCGAGCCCAGGACTGGCTCCTCTCTGTGCCCCAGTTCCTGCCAGAGCTGAGCACAGACAGACAGCAATTCAGGTTTGCTGAAAGAATGAATATGTGAAGGGAAAATCCATTCTGTCCCTAATGCCCACATCCAAAGGCCTCTCTCTTAAGCTCCATCCTCTCATCCCTGAGGCAGTGGGAACTGCTGATCTCTGCACAGCACAAGCTGCTAATATCCCTGGCATCTATTGGCACTTAAACCTCCTGCATTTAAGTTGGGTGTATGGCAATCCAGCAGCCGACTGCATTTCCCGGACGCCCTTGCAGTTGGCAAGGTCACGTAACCTTGCTCTGGCCAAAGGGGTGTGAGTGTAAGTGGTGGGTTCAACTTCTGCATCACCTCCTTACCACAACCCTCTCATTTAAGGAGTCATTATCATCATCTCCATTTTATGGTAGGTTCAAATCTTGCTTTACTGTTGGCTGCTTATACAGCAGCTCACTTCATCTCTCTGAGCCTTTGTCATCCCCTAAATCACAACAGGGCTGTTCTCATTTCATAGGGTTGTTCGGAGACTAAAGGGAAATAAATGCTTTCATTGAAGAGCTCAGCACAGGGCCCAGTAGGAGGGTTAGTATCTCTGCCTCTTCCTTCAATAAATAAATTCTCGCCAATATGACTCCAGCTACACTGTTCTTAGGCTCGTTCCCAGCCTCAGTTTCCCTGGCTCCCTCTGCACACAGTTAAAACCACCCTTCCTGTTTTCTTTGTCTCCTGAAGACCTTATGCGTATCCACGGACTCAATTCTTATTCATCTTTATCTCCAGTCTAGACCTTATAGCCAAGCAATGCTGCTGAAGGCCAAACACCTGGGAGCTGCCAGCACCTTGTCTTTCCACCAATCCACAGAGAACTATCCTTCTTGGAAGGGTTGGCAGCTCCTTCTGAGCCAAGCCTGTCAACCCTCCCAACCTAAGGTCACTCTGATCATCACTAGCTGTCGCCTGGGAGACTGCAACAGCTTCTTACCTGGTTTTCCTGCTTCCACCTTTGCCCCTACACCATCTGATCTCCCAGACCCCAGAGTGACTCTTTCAGGTGTAAAAGAAATCCCGACACTCTTTCATTTCAATCTGCCAATAGTTTCAAAGAAACCTGATCTCACATATTGTGGTCACTGTTCTTCTCCAACCTCATGTCCTAGTCTCACTCTCCCTTAACAATCTTGCTCAACCCATGGCTACCTCACTGCTATTCTTCCAACACACTGAGCATACATCTGCCTCTCCCCACAGCCTGAAATGCTCTTCCCACAGAGTTCCACATGGCTGGTGCCTCCGTTCCACTCAGGACCCTCTGCCATTAAGCTTCCATAAAAACCCAGAGGGTTCAGAGAGCTTCCAGATGGTGAAACACGTGGAGGTTCTTGAGGGTGGTGGGCTCAGGGAGGGCACGGAAGCTCCAGGCCCTTTCCCCCATACCTCATTCTCTGTATCTCTTCATCTGTATCCTTTGCAATATCCTTTATAATAAACCAGTAAACATAAGTGTTTCCCTGAGTTCTATGAGCCTAATCAAACCCAAAGAGGGGGTCGTGGGAACCCCAACTTGAAGCTGATCAATCAGAAGTTCCACAGGACCAGCGACTGGTGGGCGGGGTTGGGGACAGTCCTGGGGACTGAGCTGTCAATCTGTGGGATCTGACACTGTCTCTGGGCAGACGTGTCAGAACTGAATTAGAGGACAACCAGCTGCTGTCCACTGCTTAGTTTGCGGAAAAAAACCCAGACATATGGTCACAGAAGTCATGTTCTGTGTTATGATTGCTGTGGTGTGAAAGTAGAGGAAAGTCACAGAGTTTTCCCTACACACCCCAAGTGTTAGGTACTCCTCTTATTAGACTCCTTTACAGACAAGGGAAATGAGGCTAAGAGAGGTGGAGTGACCTACTCAGGTTTTCCTAGCAAGTCAGTGGCACAGCTGCTTATTGCAAACCCAGGTCCAACATTTTTCCTCTACAACTTCTTCACTACTTTATTATCCTGCCATGCTTCAGCATTCTAAAGCTTTCAACTCTCCCCAACAGTTCACCAATAGAAGCCACCTGGTTTGGGGCCATTTGTTCAGTGTCACATGAACAGACACCTACTCTTCATGTACCATCCAGTCAGACACACCTGCACCCCTCAGTCATTAGCTGTGCCACTGCAGGCGAGTCACTGCACCTCTTTAGGCTCCAATACCCCATCTGTCCAGTGTGGGGAGGGGTAACAATCTCAAGCTCCTTCCTCCCCAGGATCATCACTAGGTCCAAGTAAGATGTTCCCATACACAAGAGTTTAGTGACAAAGCACTCTGAACCTTCAGCTGTGATTTCAGCTGGTAATAAGTATTAAGATAGGAAGTAGTAATGGGAATAATGATAACAGAGAATTTACTATTAATTGTGGTCCAGTCTGTGTCAGACAGTGTATTAAGTGCTTTACCTACATCCTCACAAACAGCAGTGCTTAGTAACAGCCTGGCAGCTATCGCTTAGGCGGCACGTACTATACAGTGTTATAAGCACTTTACAGTATCTTATTTAGTCTTCATCTTAGGTTACATAATTATGCCCATTTCATCTGTGAAGAATCTGAAGCAGGCAGATGTAAAATATCTTGCCCAAAGTCACACACCTAGAAAGTGGTAGAGCTCGGATTTGAAATCAGTCATTAACCAATGCTGTTAAGTTAAAGGCCAGAATGACTAGATAAATATCCCTTCTCAGTTACCTCCTCACTGCACGACCTTGGGCAAATGAATCACTTCACCTCTCTACACCTTGGTTTCTTCATCTATAACATGGGGACAGTAGTATTACCTGCTTAAGGCACTGCCGTGAGATCAACTGGGTGAAATGATGGTGATGTATGTTTACTGAGTACAGGCAGCTTTCTAAACACTTTATATGAACTCAATCCTCACAAGATACGGTGTAGAACACCACCTGGCATACAGTAAGCATATCATAAGTATTAGCAATTGTTATTAACATTGAATGCTCAGATCAACACTTTGGCACATGGATGATTATCCCAATCTACAGATGAAAAATGTAAGAAACAGGTAAACTAACTTGTCTAAAGTCACCAGCTTCCAACTGTTGGAGCTGCAACTCAAACCTCGTTCTATCTGCTTCTAGATCCCTTTCACCATCTGTCTCCATCATTCCAGACCATTCTTTTAGAGCAAGACTGCACTTCTCTGAATCCCTTTTCCCACTCCATAGTGTCTAACACAGGGCAGACATTCACAAACAATATGTTAAATCCACAAGTCTTCTCTTATATAGTGAAAACCACCTCCCAAGAGTCCCCACATCTGGGCCCCAGGGGTCCCCTTCGTTACCTGTAAGGAAAGGCAGAAGCTCACTTCGGGTCCTTTCAACCCCAAGGGCCAAGGCGATGGTGGACAGCTTCTTGATGCTGTTGAGGCGAAGCTAATGAGAGAACAAGAAGAGGAGGGGAGAGTGTTAGAAACCCCAGACACGCATGAGTTCTGACAGCTCTGAACCCAGTCAGCCCCTGCAAGCCTTGCTTGGTTACATGTGAAGATGCTCAAGAGTAATTTGGCAAACACCCACCAAGAGACTCTGTGACCTCGAGTGAATCATTAAATAACAACAACAGTAGTGGCAGCAGCAACAAATGCAAAAGCATCCCTTGGGTCTTATGGAGGTGACACCTACTCAGTTGCACTTTCCAGGACCACTCTGTTGAAAACTGTACTCCCTCTCCTCCCTCTCTCTTCATCACTTTCTCCTGTACATAGTATCATGTAACATGCCAATGCACTGTACTTTAACAGCAGCAGCCACGTTTATAACACGCTTCCTCTGTGCCCAGTCCTCGGCTAAACACATCCACACACCTGCACCCATGTCACTAGCTGGAGTCCCATTTTACAGACAGGGAAACAGGCTCGGGGAACAAAAGCCCCCCTCAGGGTCAGATAGCTAAGATCGCATGGAGCAGGATTTAAAGCCAGGATTGCTGGCTAAGTGACTGTAAAAGAACAAACAACACTCCAGCCTGGGCAACAGAGTGAGACTCTTCGTCTCAAAGAAAAAAAAAAATTATTGTAATAAAATGACTACAAAAACAAGAGTAGCATTAGCAGTAGTAATAATACCACCAGTATTATTACTGAATAGCAGCCTCAAAAAGTTATATCCCAGTGACGTGCACGTCAAAACAGTCTTTGCAGACGTAGTTAAGTGTGTCCAGATAATATCATCCTAAACGGAGGGTTAGCCTTGAATCCAGTGACAGTGTCCTTCTAAGAGACAGAAAGGAAGACAGATACAGAGGGGAAGGCACGCATGTGAAGATGGGTGGAGAGACCAGGAGATGCATCCACAAGCCAAGGAACACAAGGAATTGCTGGAGCCACCAGAAGTCCTAACTTCCAGAGAGGCATGGAATGGGTATCCCTCAGAGCCTCCAAAAGGAACCAACCCTGCGGAGACCTTGATTTCAGACTTCCGGCCTCCAGAACTGTGAGAGAATAAATTCGTTGTGTTAAGCTACCCAGTTCATGGTGATTTGCTGTGGCAGTCCTAGAGAACTATTATATTTGGCTAACACACATAATAGATCTCACAACAAGCATTTACATGTTGGGACCTCATTTGATCCTCCAGATCCTAAAAGAAAAGCATGGCTAATATCCTTTTTTCACCACTTTGGAAAGTGAGGATCAGAGAGGTAAAGACACCTACCAAAGCAAGCACCGAGGGAGTGTGGGATCCAAAGCCAGCTGCTCTGATGGCAGGACAGACTGTGAAACTCTCCCCATTTCTTCATCACCACGAGGCCTCTCCCATTATTAATAGCTCCCAGCACTGTCACAAGAATGGAATGAGCTCATGAGTGTGAGAGTGGGAGGAAATGCTTTCATGAGGGGGAGAGTGACTAATGGTCCCACAGGGGACCTTTCTTCCTGGATAGAGGCAGAACAGGTAGGGACAGGGCGAGGTTGAGGAACAGGAGCTCCCTTAGCCTGTTCTGTTCTGAGGCCCTACATAACTGAGACGAGGTCTACAAGTGGCTAAGATCTTGCGTGAGTTGGGTTCTCCGGTCCAGGAGTTGAAGAGTATCTCTGGGATCACAGACGATGAGCATCTGATGAAGTGTTGTGATGGTCTCTCCTCAGAAAAATGCACACAGTAAATCTTTCATACAGGTAGTCCAAAAACTCACCATTCTGGCATTAAACGGACCTCAGGATAAAGTACTACAAAACCTGCAACTGATTTTCAGCTAAAAAATAAAACGTATATAGAGACAGACCTATAGAAAGATAAAAAACTAATATAGCGAACACTAACAATCACTGACCTGGGGTGTAAGTATAGAGACGCTCACTGCACTACGCTAGAAGTCAGCAAAACTTATTCTATACATTGCCAGACAGTAATTATTTTCAGCTTTGCAAACCTAACTACTGAACTCTGCCTGCGTGGCACTGAAAACAACCATAGAACCAGAACTAGAGAAGCAAACAGGCATAGCTGTGTTCCAATAACTTTACTTGCAAAAGCAGACAGTGGGCTGAATTGGGCCCATGGACTGTAGTCTGCTGACCCTTGTATTAGTCTTCCAAAGTTATGCATGTCTGAAACTTTCAGAATAAAATACTGTGGGGAGGCCGGGCGCAGTGGCTTATGCCTGTAATCCCAGCACTTTGGGAGGCTGAGGCAGGCGGATCATGAGGTTAGGAGATCGAGACCATCCTGGCTAACACAGTGAAACCCCGTCTCTACCATAAATACAAACAGAAATTAGCCGGGCGTGGTGGCGGGCGCCTGTAGTCCCAGCTACTCGGGAGGCTGAGGCAGGAGAATGGCGTGAACCTGGGAGGCGGAGCTTGCAGTGAGCCGAGATCGTGCCACTGCACTCCAGCCTGGGTGACAGAGTGAGACTCTGTCTCAAATAAATAAATAAATAAAATAAAATAAAATAAAATACCGTGGGGAGTATTGACCTAGTTGCCTATTTCTTTCCTCTTTGTTTTCTCCAAGTTGATCTGTGTGTTCTTCTCTCAGCCTGAGCTATGGGGAAATACACACATGGGCTAGGGCCATACTAGGTGACCAACAGCCCTGAGGACAATCAGATGGTACAGGGAATAATCACAATTAATAATCATAATCGTAAATGCCAGAACAATAGCAACAAACATTTATTGTTTGCTACATGCGTGGCAGCATTCCAAGTGATTGACATGGATGATTAACACACTGAATCCTCGTAACTGCTCTGAGGTGTGTATTGTTAGCAGCATCCCCACTTCACTGATGCACAGAGGCGAGTGAGGACACTGATGCACAGAGGTGAGGCTGTCACTTACTGGAAAGCAATGAAGCCAGGCAGCCTGACTCAATTTCAATATCATACTGTCATTTAGGCAAAAATGTTTGTATCATGAAGCTTCCATAAAAACCAAAGAGGAAAGGATTCAGAGAGCTTCCTGATAGCAGAACATGCAGATTCTTGGAGGGTGGCATCCCTCCAAGGCACGAAAGCCAGGGATGGCACGAAAGCTCCCCGCCCCTTCCCCCATAGCTCACCCTATGCACCTCTTCATCTGTATCCTTTGGAATATCCTTTATAATAAACCGGTAAACCTAAGTGTTTCCTGGAGTTCTGTGAGCCACTCCAGCAAATTAATCAAACCCAAAGAGGGGGTCGTGGGAACCCCAACTTGAAGCTGGGGATGCCCAAGAGGTGGGCCCATGACAATCAGGCTGCTTTCCCATCCAGAGAGCTCCCTTCCTTCCACTGCTGTTCTTTGGGATTCTGCTTTTGGTTTCATTAAAAGTGTTTCTTCAGGCAGACAGCATCATCAATGCTTGAGAAAGATGGCCTAGGGTGGTACTACAGAGCTGCACTGTCCAGGTTCAAGGCTAAACTGCTTACATATTAGCTGTGGAATCTTGGGCAATCCTTGTACCTTTCTGAGCCTCAATTTTCTCATCTGTGAAGTGGGGATGATGAGAATACCTACCCTCAGAGGGTTGTCTTGAGTACAAAATGACATTCTACAGGGACACCCTAGCACTAGGGGAAGATTAATAATGGCAGCCGTGGCAACCACGCCTCACTGACAGCATCCTGATTTTGTTCAGATTATTAAGAAGGACATCGTGGCAGCTGGTCCACTGATGTTTCTTTTCCCTTTTTTCACCATGACAGAATAATAACAGTAAATATTTCCTTAGTCTCTACTATGCCCCAGGCTTTAATGTTTTAATTCATTTGACCCTCACAATCCCATGAGGGAAATACAGAATCCCCCATCTTGTGGCAGAGAACACAAAGGCACAGGGAGGTTAACTGCATACAGCTTACTGGTAGCAAAGCCAGGATTTGAATCCCAGCCACCAGGTTCTTAACCAGTACTATGGATTCATATTTGCTCTGTTTTTTCTTTTTTGTTGTTCTTGTTGTTGTTTTGAGACAGGGTCTCGCTCTGTTACCCAGGCTGGAGTGCAGTGGCACAATCGTAGCTCACTGTAGCCTTGACCTCCCGGGCTCAAGTGATTCTCCCGCCTCAGCTACCCAAGTAGACGGGTCTACAGGCAGGTGTCACCAAGCCCAGCTAGTTTTTTAACTTTTTGTAGGGATGAGGCCTCACTATGTTGCCCAAGCTGCCCTCAAACTCCTGAGCTCAAGCGATCCTCCCACCTCGACCTCCCAAAATGCTAGGATTACAGGCATGAGCCACTGCACCCGGCTTTTTTTGGTTTTTCTCTTGCAGAGGGGTGGGGTGGTGCCATGAATCCCCCCAGTAGGTCTAATAATGAACGCAATTTTGAAAGAGGTGAACATAAACAACACTAGAAGATATGTATAATAGCAGAAATGACATGCGAACACAATTCCTGATTTCCACTGGTAACAGTCACAGGTTTTGCTAACGCTACCTATGATATACTATAGTAATATTATAATCTATAACAGAAGGGAAGTTAAATGTAAGTTAGAGGTTAATGAAAATAAAATGTTATTTTTGCCATCCAAATTCATGGACCTGCCTGGGAATTGCAGATGATCCCCAAGTTAAGAGCTCCTGCATGGGGCTATACTGCTGTTCATAATCCTTGGTTTTCAGCTGTACACATGACCCCTGGAAAAGACATTTGTGAATTGCCTTTGCATCTGAATGTGACTATAAGACTAACATCTGGCCGATAAAATCCAAGTGGAAATGTTTTGTGCAACTTATAGGGATGGGGGTCACACTTATCTTCCCTCCTTCCTGTCTGGAATGGAGCTATAATGGTTGGTGCTTCGGCAGCCAACTTGGGGACCTGAGGTAACCTGGGGGACACGGAGGGTAGAATGGAGGATACAACCAGCGCATAATGGTAAGAGCCTGGGACCCTGACACCATGAAGTGCCACAGCAGCCTGGATTGCCACCAGACATTTTGGTCATCAGTCAGATATAAACTTCAAGCTCATTTAAGCCCCTGTTATTTAGAGTTTTTCTACTACTTACAGCCAAACTTAACTTCAACTAACTCTGCATATGACCCAGTTCTTGGCAAAGAGATATACAAGCAAGTCTGCTGAGGAGATTCAGGAGAGATTTTCCTCCTTCATAAAAGGGAGGAGGGAAAGAACCTCTGTGTCCTAGGCTGGCCTCTGCTAAACTGCACTAAAAAGTGCAGTTCCACTAGGACAGCAGATGCTGCCGGAATCTTATAACCAAAATAGGCCGGTCAAAAAAACCGCATTTCTGTGATATCTTTGAGCTGACCCAATTCTGTGATAGCTTTGAGCTGCTGAACTTGCTATATGAGAAATAAAGAGAACTCTTACTTGTTTAAACAACTCTAGGTTGGGGTCTCCGTCACATTCCTGATAGAAAATCTATTAATATCATTTCAGAAACCTTGACTGGCCATTGATCATGTCATATCCTGAGAATTCCCTGTGCGCTGACTATCTCCCAAGTGTGTCCCCACCAAGCACCTGCTACAATTGTGATACTGTGAGATACAGATTTGGGCTTCATCCCCATTTCCTTGCGTACAACTCCTCAAATCTTTGGAATCTCCAAGGCGCTTTTTGTATGCTAATGTTGACTGATACCTTCAGGATGGGGTCCATGGTCACTGGAAAGATAGTCATGGAAAACACAGGGGCATGATTAGAGGGTTGGGATTTTCAGCCCCACCCCACAACCTCCAGGGATCGGAGAGGGGCTGAAGGTCAAGGTGATCACCAGGTTTAATCAATCCTGCCTACCTAACAATGCCTTTATAAAAACCCAAAAGGACAGGGCCTGGGAACTTCAACATAGCCGAACACACAGAGGTTCCTGGAGGGTGGTGCACCCAAGAAGGGCATGGAAGCTCCACACCCCTTCCCCCATAGCTCACCCTATGCCTCTCTTCATCTGTATTCTTTATACTATCCTTTATAATGAACTGATAAACTTACATGTTTCCCTGAGTTCTGAGAGCTGCTCTAGCATATTAATCAAACCCAAAGGCAGGGTGGTCATGGGAACTCCAACTTGAAGCAGGTAGATCAGAAGTTCTGACAACCCAGAATGGCAACTGAAGGCGAGGGCCAAGGGGCAGTTTTGAGGCCTGAGCCCTCAACCTGTTGGATCCAACACGGTCTCCAGGTCGTGTCTGAACTGAATTGGAGGACATCCAGTTGGCGTGTGCTGCAGAACTGAATGCTTGCTTAGTGGTGGTGAAGAATCCCTCCCCACCCCAACACACATTTAGTCACGGAAGTCTTCTTCTGTGTTGTTGATTGTTGTGTTAAGTGAGAGAATAGGAATTGGGATTTTCCAAAGAGTCCACCCATATGGTTCCATGACAGCACTTACCACCCTAGACTGGGACTCTCTGTGTCCCAGCAGGCCTCGGCACAGAGCCTGCTCTGCGGTGAGTTAATAAATAAAATCCGCCTTCCCACTATATGCACCTGTGGAAAGGGGACCCACTTTTGAAGATCCACCCTGCATTCAACCCATGGAGCCTTCCATAATATGAATGTATATGGTATAATCCCACATGTAGTATGTTTTCCCTGCACATTCAGAATAAAAGCTAAGGCCTTACTCTGGCCTACAAGGCCCAACACAATCTGACCCTAGTCTACTGATCCATTCTCACTGGGCCTGGCTTGTCACAACTGCTTCCTTGATAGTAACCAAAAAAACAAACAGCCCAGTGTATTCCCAACCCAGGCCTTAGCACTTGCTGACGGTCCCACACGGTTCCCCAGATGCCCCATTTCCTCAGGTCTGCTCAATCCCCACCATATGACTACTGCAGAACAATGAACAAGCCAATTTCACTGCATCTTCACAACCAGGCACACGCTGATTCTTCATCATTATCCCCATTTTGCAGATGAGGAATCTGGGTCCAAAGAGGGGAAAGTACTGCTCCAGGGGCACACAGAGAGCACAACTGGCAGAGCAGGGGTTCAAACCTCAGTCATCCTCAACTCTTCCCTCTACATTACCCACCAGCAAATCCCATCAGCCCCCCTCAACATGTCCTGACTGTAACCGTACTTCCCCCCTGCATGCTAACACTGGTCCTGGGTGCTTTGTAATGGCACCTCAACAGGGCCCAACCCCTATGACAGCCAGAGGAAGGATCCTTTAAAATTATACCAGAGCCGATAATTACTACTCAAAGCCTTGCAATTCCTCCTCCTCCCTCCCATCTTCAAGGCCTTCACCTTGGCCCACAGGCCTCACTTGATCTAGTCCTGGTCTAGTCCTCACCTCCCACCACTTTGCCTTTCTCTCTGCCTCAGTCACACTGGCCTTTTTGCTGTGCTTTGAACGCATCAAGCATCCTCCCACTCCTGGCCTTTGTACCAACTATTCCCTCTGCCCAGACTGCTCTTCCACGACCTGTTCATTTCATTCAAATCCTTGTTCAACATCACTTCCTCAGAGCAGCTTTCTCTAACCTCCCTATCTAACAAAGCAGCCCCAGGTGCTTGCTCTATTCCCTGTACCTGTCTTATTTTGTTCTTTTTTTTTTTTTTTTTTTTGGAGACAGGGTCTTGCTGTCGCCCAGGCTCTCACCACAGCCTGGATCTCCCTGGTTCAAGCAATCCTCTGACCTCAGTCTCCTGAGCAGCTGGGACCACAGGCCTGTGTCATCACACCAGCTAATTTTTTTTTTTTTGGTAGAGACAGGGTCTCACTTTGTTGCCCAGGCTGGTCTTAAACTCCTGGGCTCAAGCGATCCTTTCACCTTGGCCTTCCAAAGTGCTAGAATTGGCCAGGGGCGGTGGCTCATGCCTGTAATCCCAGCACTTTGGGAGGCAGAGGCGGGCAGGGAGTTTGAGACCAGCCTGGCCAACATGGTGAAACCCACTCTCTACTAAAAATACAAAAATTAGCTGGATGTGGTGGTGGGCGCCTGTAATCCTAGCCACTCAGGAGGCTGAGGCAGGAGAATCACCTGAACCCGGGAGGCGGAGGTTGCAATGAGCAGAGACGGCCTGGACGACAGAGTGAGACTCTGTCTCAAAAAAAATAAAATAAAATAAAACCAAAGTGTTAGAATTAGGCTTGAGCCACCATGTCCAGCAATTTTTCTTCTTAGCAATTACTGCCACTGACATCCCACTACAGATCTACTATCTGTCTCCCAAACCATAATGTAAACCCCACAAGGGCAGCTTTGCTGTTTTGTTCCCTACTGTATGTCTAGTATCTAAAACAGAGTCTGGCACACAGGAGGTGCTGATAAATATTTGCTGAACAAATAAATCAAGACTACAGGATTTCATATCCCATGTTCCTTCTAGTATCCTGAACTGTCTCAGACACAATTAAAATATCTGGCATATGAATATAATCAGCAACCGTGTGTCCCACCCCAGATTCTATTCCACCCTTAGGTCCTACTTCCTTTCCTGGCTCCTTCACTTCTCAGCTGCACAGCTTTGGCCATGTTATTTATGGTGCTTCAGTTTCCTCATCTGGAGAATGTGGACAAGGACAGGACCTACTTCAAAGAGTGACTGTGAGAATTCAGTAAGATCGTCAGTGATATTCCTCTGTACTGTACCTAGCATAGAGCAAGCACCCAATAATTTGTTACGCAGATGGTTTAAGTCAGAGGTCAGCAATTTTTTCCCTGCAAAGGGTTAGACAGCAAATATTTGAAGCTTTGAGGCCATCTCTGTTACAACCATGCAACTCTGGGCTGTAGCACAAAAGCAGCCATAGGAGCTTCCAGACAGATGAACACCTCGCGGTTCCTGGAGGGTGGAATGCCTAGGGAGGGCATGGAAGCTCCACACAACTTCCCCCACACCTCACCCTGCATGTGTCTTCATCTGTATCCTTTGCAATATTCTTTAGAACAAACCGGTAAGCTGCCTAGCTCTGATCCTGGCACAAAGACATCTCCCTACAAATGTCTGCTGGTTAGTGGATGGATGGATGGATGAAAAGATGGGAGGATAGACAGCTGAAGGAAGTGATCCTGGAGTTAAAGAAAACAAAAAACTGGCCGGGCACAGTGGCTCACGCCTGTGATTCCAGCACTTTCGGAGGCCGAGGCAGGAGGATCACCTGAGATCAGGAGTCTGAGACCAGCCTGGCCAACACGGGGAAACCCAGTCTCTTCTAAAAACACACACACAAAAATCAGCCGGGCGTGGTGGCCTGCGTCTGTAGTCCCAGCTACTCAAGAGGCTGAGGCGGGAGAATTGCCTGAACCCGGGAGGTGGAGGTTGCAGTGAGCACAGATCGCGTCAGTGCACTCCAGCCTGGGCAACAGAGCAACAAGACTCCGTCTCAAAAAAAGAAGAAGAAGAAAAAAAAAGGCCATTACATATCTGTTCCCTCTTCCTGGGAGGCTCTCCCCCACCTTCTTTCAATCTCTTCTCAAACTCTGCATCCTCAGAGGGGCCTTGCCTGATTGGCCTTCTTAAAATGGATCTGCCCCACCCCACTTTGTACTTGCTGTGCCCTCTGCTTTCAGGCGTGTTCTCAAACAGGATCTCAACAAGGCCTCCCCTGACCACACTTTAAAACTGCATGCCCTATATATACCCCATCTCTCTTATTTTTATTTGTCTCCCTAATGCTTATCCCCAGTATACTCTGTTTATTGTCTGTCTCTCCTCACTACAAAATAAACTCCCCAAGGCCTAGAGTTTTTGTCTGTCTTGTTCCTGCTATATACCAGTGCTTAGAACAGTGCCCTGCACAGAATAGAGGCCCAATTCAATATGGATTCGCTACCACTACATCCTATTTGTTTCCTTCCCATCACTTTTCACACACTCATCTATTCAGCTCTGCTGACCTGTTTCACACCTGGATCCTGTATAGCAACTGGTGTCTCCACTATATCCCCAGCATCATATCTCATACATGGCATATGTTTACTGAACAAAAGAATTCATACAACCGCCCTATGAACTAGGTAATTAACCCCATTAAAGAGAAGAGGAAACAGGCCTAAAGAGATTAACTAACTTGCCCTTGTCAATCAGTAACAAGTGGAAGGGCCGGGAATACAACCACAACCTGTATGCCACCAGAAACAGTGATATACCAGGAACCTAGGAGGCGAGACCCACGTTTGGCAGGTTACCCAGTGCACCTTGTCCAATTTTATAAATGGGAAAACAGACCTAAAGGGAGGATGGGACCTCTTTAATCACCACTCCCAATAATTACAGCTAATATTTATCGAGCCCTTACAACAGGCCTGACACCATTCTACTTTTTATTTGTGTCGTAATTCGTTCAGTCCCTCACAAGTCCCTCCAGCAAGACCAGGACTACAATTAGCCCATATTTTACGGAACACAGAGACCCAAAGCGGTGAAGTAATTTGCACAAGGTCACACAGCAGGTGGGAGGTGGACTTGCAGTTCTAACTGTTCTCAATCCCACACCAGCCCGGCTCAGAGCCTTGGGTCGCCTCGTCCCATAACCAGGAATGTTCATCCGGGCTGGGCGCGGTGGCTCACGCCTGTAATTCCAACACTTTGAGAGGCCGAGGCGGGTGGATCGCTTGAGGTCAAGAGTTCCCGACCAAGCCTGGCCAACATGGTGAAACCCCGTCTCTGCTAAAAATACAAAAATTAGTTGGGCGTGGTGGCTCGCGCCGGTAATCGCAGCTACTTAGGGGGCTGAGGCGCGAGGATGGTTTGAACCCGGTATGCAGAGGTTGCACTGAGCCGAGATCGCGCCACTGCTCCCCAGCCCCAGCCTGGGCGACACAGAGACTGTCTCAAAAAAAAAAGAAATAAATAAATGTTCATCTGCTTAGCAAATCCTTCACCCCCTATCCTCGTCAATGGGAGGATCCGGGGAGGTGGGTTTCTACAACCTAATTCACTCCTAAACTTGGCTAGTCCCCACCTTTGGTGGGGGGGTGTTTTTGCGTCCCCGTCCTCTTAGGACACCTAAACCAAAATGAGAGGCGGAGGAAGAGCAGGAATTGGGATGGCAGGCCTTCGCCTCTCGGTCCCCACTTGGCCCAGCAGTCGAAACCCAGAAAAGAAAAAAACCTTCCCAGGTCCCGACCCACCAGGCGGCCCTCCCGTACTTGGAGCAAGTCATGCGCGCCCCACATCCCCAAGAGGCCATTCAGAGGCCGCTGCCAATCACGGAGTCCTCCTCTCTCCCAGACCCAGTCCGCCGACCCCAGCCCTGGCCACAACCTCCCAGGACCGCGGACCGCCGCGCGCACAGGGCAGGCCCGGGACCCTCGAGGCTAGCGCTGGCCCCCGCCCTCCACTGGGCCGACACCCAATCGGGAGCGCCGTCTCAATGAGTCCGGGCACCCGGGGAGATAAGAGACGCACGCTGATTGGCCGTCGCCCCCTTCCGCCACTCCCAGCGAATGCTGAGTCTTCCCCGCGAGGGCCGCCCGTGCCCCCAGGTACCCCTCCGCGTCTTCCCCAAGTCCCCGGTAGCCTCCGGACCTGAACGTCCTCATTGCGGAGTTCGTCTATGAGCACCGCGATGGGGTACAGCGAGTCGTCGCCGTCGGCCGCCGCCATCTTGGCTCCGTCCCGTTCCTGTCAGACTGCGGCCAGCGCTGTGCTGAAACGTGGGGGGGGCAATGCTGGGAGGAGAAGGAAGGGCGGGCGTGGGGGCGCCCGAGCCAGTTTACAGGGGCTGCTCCACGGCCATTGGCCGCGCTACGCCGGGCTAAGCTCGCGTTTCTTTGGTCCGGACTTGTGAAGTCCCGCCCACTTCCCATTTGCCATTGGTCGAGTGAACAAGATTTGACTAGTTTGAGCCTAGGAGAGGGGGAAGAAAGCGGAAGTTAGCCGTGTCCTAGCGACCAAGATTGTACCCGCCCTGGTCGCTGCTAACAACGACCGAGACGAGCAGTAGTTTCTACCCAATGAGGGGCGACATGGGGAGGAGGCTAAGCCTGCCCTTTCGTGAGTCCCCGGGAAGGCTTCTGCGCGTGCGTCGGTGGTAATACGTGACGTCATGTGGGGAGCTGGAGGGTGTGCAGGTTTTGGGTTACCAGGCCGTGGTTCCGCTGGCTGGCTGGCTGGCTCTCCGCGCCTTTGCGCGGCAGGAGGAGGGAGTGAGACTTTGATTTGTGCTTGATTTATGCCAAGGCCCAGAGAAGGGAGCGACTTGCCCTTCTCTCTTTTTTCTTTTTCTTTCTTTTTTCTTTCTTTTTTTTTTTACTTTTTTAAAGACAGGGTCTCGCTCTGTTGCCCAGACTGTAGTGCAGTGGCAGGATCTTGGCTCACTGCCGCCTGGACCTCCCCGAGCTCAAATGATCCTCTCGCCTCAGCCTGCAGAAATAGCTGGGACTATCGGCGCGCGCCGCTAGGCCCGGCCAATTTTTAAAAAAATGTTTGTGGAGACCGAGTCTCACTGTGTTGAGCTCAGTTGCCTTGCTGTTTGGATGAAACCCAAGCCCCTCGGGCGGTATTCAATACCCTGTCTAGGCGCGTCTCCCGTCTGTTTTTTACCTTTTATCTGATGTCCTGGAGAATTACAGCTGCCTGAGCACTGCTTGCGTTTTCATGCCAGCAAGCCTCCTTGCCCAAGCTGTGCGTTCTGCTCGGGGTGCCTTTCATATTCACTTCTGAGATCTCTGCATAAATGCCTCCCCTTTACTCCCTTTCCTCTCTGTCTTCAGGCTCTGTTCTCTAGGCTTCCAGAGCCACAGAACCCCTCTCTCTGTCTCTCCAGTCCCATCTATCTCTCTGTCTCTCCAATCCCACCTCTCTCTCTCTCTCTCTCTCTCTCTCTCTCTCTCCAATCCAATCTCTCTCTCTGTCTCTCAATCCCAGAGCCTGGGCTGTGACTATGTATTCGAATCTGTTTCCTCCATAGAGTGGGAGCAGGATTGGTTCTGACTAATCTCTGTTTTTAACCTCTTCAACACAGCCCCACCCCGCACCGCAATCTTAGGACTACTCTAACTGAGGGAGTTGAATGGGGATGGGAAGGCCTGGGATGCTCTTTCCTCCTTTATTCTGCTACTTGAAGGGCTGGGCTGAGCTAGCACTCTGACAGGTCTGAATACCCACAGCATCTATTTCTTTTTTCTTCTTTTTCTTTTCTTTTTTCTTTTTTTTTTTTTTGAGACGGAGTCTCGCTCTGTTGCCCAGGCTAGAATGCAGGGGCCCGATCTCGGCATACTACAGCCTCTGTCTCCCGGGTTCAAACAATTATCCTGCCTCAGCCTCCAGAGTACCTGGGATTACAGGCGCCTACCACAACGCCCGGTTAATTTTTGTATTTTTAGTAGAGACGGGGTTTCACCACTTTGGGCCAGGCTGGTCTCAAACTCCTGACCTCAGGGTGATCTGCCTGCCTTGGCTTCCCAAAGTGCTGGGATTACAGGTGTGAGCCACCGCGCCCGGCCTTTTTTTGAGACGGAGTTTCGCTCTTGTTGCCCCGGCTGAAGTGCAGTGGCTCAATCTCTGCTCACTGCAACCTCCACCTGTCGGGTTCAAGCGATTCTTCTGCCTCAGCCTCCGGAGTAGCTGGAATTTACAGGCATGAGCCACCACGCCCGGCTAATTTTGTATTTTTAGTAGAGACGGGGTTTCACCATGTTGGCCGTCTTTGGTCTCGAACTCCTGACCTCAGGTGATCCACCCACTTGGACTTCCCAGAGCGCTGGGATTACAGGTGTGAGCCACCGTGCCCAGCCCAGCATCTATTTCAAATACCCTTACCCACTGCAGTTAGGAAACTGCTGCTCATAAAAGTGGGGATGGGGTTGAATATTTCAGTCCCAGCCCTCCGTATTCCCAGGACTCCTCTCAGCCCCAAGGTCTCTGAGGCTAGGGATCTTTTTAGCTATGCATGCCTGTCTTGGTGTCAGGCTGCTTGGGATGTTGGGCTGGTGGCCTTTGAAGTGCTTAGGGCCTAGGAATTTTCAGAGGCTTAAATGAGGCATTATAAATCTCAGAAACAAAATAAAAACAAATTATGGATTCCAAAATGCAAACTTTAATAAGTATTTAACAAATAATTATACAAATCAATACCTATACAGATCAATACCTATACAGATCAATACCTATACAGATCAATGCCAATGATAATAGCTACAGTAAAGTGTATTCAATAAATTAATTCATTTAACCCTGACAATAACTCTATGATATATGTAAAGTAGCAGCATCATCCTAATTTAATGGATGAGGAAACTGAGGCGCAGAGAACTTTAGGAATTTGTCCAAGTTCTCATAGATGGTAATAGTGGTGCTGGAATTTGTTTGTTTGTTTGAGACAGGGTCTTGCCTTGTTGCCTAGGCTAGGAGTGTAGGGACGCAATCTGTTTCGTGCTCAGTGCAGTCTTGATCTCCCAGGCTCAAGTGGTCCTCTCGCCTTGCCCCCCCCAATGCCCGGTAGCTAAGACTAAAGGCATGTGTGACCATGCCCGGGTAATTTTTTAATTTTTGTAGAGACCGCTGGGGTCTCACTATATTGCCCAGGCTGGTCTCAAACTCCTGGGTTCAAATGATCCACCTGCCTTGGCCTCCCAAAGTGCTGGGGTTACAAACAGGAGCCACCCCACTCATCGGGTGCTGGAATTTGAACATGGGCAGTCTGACTCCAAAGGCTTGCTTGACTAAAACTCAGCTTTAATATAATGATACAATCCAGGTGTGGTGGTGGCTCATGCTTGTAATCTGAACACTTTGAGAGTCCAAGGAGGAAGGATTGCTTGAAGCCAGGAGGTAAAGACCAGCCTGGGTAACATAGCAAGACCCCTGTCACTGCAAAAAAGAAAGAAAGTTTAGCCAGGTGTGCTGGCACATGCCTGTAGTACATCAGGTACATCCCTGTAGTACTCAGGAGGCAGAGGCAAGAGGATCACTTGAGCCCAGGAGATCGAGGCTGCAGTGAGCCATGATCACACCACTACACTCTAGCCTGGGCAACAGCCAAGACCCTGTCTCAAAAAAAATTAAAATAAAATAGAAATACATATATATGTATATATATATACACACACACACACGTATATATATATACACACACACATATATATGTGTATATATATGTATATATATAAAATATTTGATGGGGGATTTTGGATTATTTTACTATGCCTGAGTTCATAGTGGGGTGGGGTGTACAAATGCAAGAGATTCTGGGACTAGGAGACATTCCTGATGTTGGGTCTTGGGCTTTCCTAATCCTCAGTTTCCTTTTTTTTTTTTTTTTTTTTTTTGAGATGGAGCTTCACTCTTGTTGCCCAGGCTGGAGTGCAATGGCGCAATCTCAGCTCACCGCAACCTCTGCCTCCCAGGTTCAAGCGATTCTCGTGCCTCAACTTCCCCAGTAGCTGCGATTACAGGCATGCGCCACCATGCCCAGCTAATTTTTGTATTATCAGTAGACATGGGGTTTCTCCATGTTGGTCAGGCTGGTCTCGAACTCCTGACCTCAGGTGATCCGTGTGCCTTGGCCTCCCAAAGCGCTGGGATTACAGGCGTGAGCCACCACACCTGGCCTTTTTTTTTTTTTTAATTTTAAAAATGTACAGACGGGGGTCTCACTATGTTGCCTAGGCTGGTCTCGAACTCCTGGGCTCAAGTGATCCGCCTTGGCCTCCCAAAGTGCTGGGATTACAGGTGTGAGCCACTGTGGCCGGCCCTGATCCTCAGTTTCTACATATGTAAAATAGGAAAGTCCACTATTTGATAGATTATTGCATAAAGTATCGGACATACCAACTATGGATTATTAAAGAACTTTCATAAAAACCACTTAGATCTGTATGTATGGAGTAAGAGAAATGGGGACGATATATGTTGAATGGAAAGTGGAAGTTGCAAAGTGTCTTAGTTCAGGCTGCTGTAACAAAATACCATAAACTGGGTAGCTTATAAACAACAGAAACTTATTTCTCACAGTTTGGGGCCAGGAAGTCTGAGATCAAGACACCAGCAATTTAGTGTCTGGTGAGGGTCCACTTTCTGATTCGTAGATGGTGCCATCTAGCTGTGTCCTTCTCACATGGTGGAAGGGAGAAGCAAGTTCTATCAAGACTCTTATTTTATTTTTTATTTTCTTCTTTTTAAAATTTAAAACATCCAGCTACTGCACAATACTGGAATTTTTTTTAACAATTTTTTTTTTTTTGGAGGAAAAAATGGTGAGATCCTGCCATAGGGTCTCACTATGTCACCCAGGCTGGAGTGCAGTGGCATGACCACAGCTCGCTGCGGCCTCAAACTCCCGGGCTCTAGCAATCCTCCCACCTCAGCCTCCTGAGTAGCTGGGACTACAGGCATTCGCCGCCATGCCTAGCTAATTATTTACTTTTAATTTTTTGTGGAGACAGGGTCTCAAACTCCTGGCCCCAACTGATCCTCCCTCCTTGGTCTCCCAAAGTCATGGGCTTACAGGTGTGAGCCACTGTGTCTGACAGAATTCGTATAAGGACACTAATCCCATTCATGAGGGCTCCACCATCACGACCTAATGACCTTCCCAAGGCCTTACTACTGAAAATACAGCTATTGGAGAGGTTGAGACAGGAAAATCAGTTCAATCTGGGAGGCGGAGGTTGCAGTGAGCCAAGATGGCACCATTGCACTCCAGCCTGGGTGACAAGAGCAAAACTCCATCTCAAAAAAAAAAGCAATTTCAGGATCAATTTTTTTTTTTTTTTTTTTTTTTTTGAGATGGAGTCTCGCTCTGTCATCCAGGCTGGAGTGCAGTGGTGCAATCTCAGCTCACTGCAATCTCCACCTCTTGGGTTCAAGTGATTCTCCTGCCTCAGCCTCCCGAGTAGCTGTGACTACAGGCGCGTGCCACCATGCCCAGCTAATTTTTGTATTTTTAGTAGAGACGGGGTTTCACCATGTTGGCCAGGATAGTTTCGATCTCTTGACTTCGTGATCTGCTTGCCTCGGCCTTCCAAAATGCTGGGGTTACAGTTTTTTTTTTTTAATCTTTGGAAATTAACCAAGAGTTTGCAGCAATCTAGGGATTATATTCATCGCTTTCGAGGAAAACAGCTGAATCTTGGGAAGAATAGCAAGCTTTGTGGGGTTTTTTTTAACTTGCCCTATTTCATTGTCCCTCCACTGATCCACAGTAGACTTGAAAGCCAGCAGTCTCCATCAGAGAGGAACAGCAACCTGGCAACCATTGGCAGGAGGAGAACAGGGCTGGAGTCCCTTCAAAGTCCCAGTCCCAGGAAATTGTCATTATTTGACTTGTCAAGTGGCCCTCCTGTAAAACCCTACTTGCAGCGCTCTTTTTATTTGTCCTGTCTAGAAGCTCGCTCAGCCTGAGTAGTTCTCTCTACCCTACCTAGGATGGTCTCAAACTCCCGGACTCAAGCAATCTGCCTGTCTCAGCCTCCCAAAGTGCTGAGATGACAGGCATGAGCCACCATGCCCAGCCAGGGGATCTTTTTGTTCAGAAGATTGATTATTCCCATGTATTAAAGGGAAATGTACACTATGTTGGTAGATAATTCTCCCAGGGCATCTCACATATCTTCACATTTTTTAAAGCTCTTGTTCCAGACTATCTTATCAAGAATGTTTTTGGGTTTTTTTGTTTGTTTTTTGAGATGGAGTCTTGCTCTGTCATCCAGGCTGGAGTGCAGTGGCTCAATCTTGGCCCACTGCAACCTCCCCCTCCCAAATTCAAGCAATTCTCCTGCCCGAGCTTCCCGAATAGCTGGGATTACAGGCACGTGCCACCATGCCTGGCTAATTTTTTGTATTTTTTTAGTAGAGACGGAGTTTCACCATGCTGGCCAGGCTGGTCTCAAACTCCTGACCTCATGATCTGCCCATCTCGGCCTCCCAATGTGCTGGGATTACAGGCATGAGCCACCGCGCCCGGCCTGTTTGTGTTTTTTCGTTTGTTTGTTTGTTTGAGACAAAGTTTCGCTCTTGTCACCCAGGCTGGAGTGCAATGGCACAATCTCGGCTCACTGCAACCTCCACCTCCTGGGTTCAAGCGATTCTCCTGCCTCAGCCTCCCAAGGAGCTAGGATTACAGGCTTCCGCCACCATGCCCAGCTAATTTTTGTATTTTTAGTAGAGACGGGGGTTTTACCATGTTGGCCAGGCTGGTTTCGAACTCCTGATCTCAGGTGATCCACCAGCCTCAGCCTCCCAAAGTGCTGGGATTACAGGCATGAGCCACAGCGCCCGGCCAAGAATGTTTGTATAGCAAACGGTTTAGGAAGATAGCAACAGCGAGTCCCCATGGCCAGAGGCAGATTTGTTGCCTAACCACTGTAAAAAATATATATAATAATGATGCATATGTCAGAAGCCAAGGTTGGGGAGGTCTTCCTGTGGCCCTCTTAAAAGATTGCTTTATAAGCTCAGGATTCTTCATTGTGGCACACACTCACTGCATTACACACTCACTGCATTACACACTCACTGTATGCAAAGCATCTGTCCAGACCCTTTCTCATCAGTCCTGTTGGACTTGAAGTGCAAGGGGATTGACGTGAGTATCAAGTTTTTGCTTCTTTGCTGTGTTGTCAGTAATAAAGTCTGTTGGACCTGACACCAGAGTCTTATATCTTCTTCAAGCAACCTTGAATTTTTTATTTATTTTTTGTTTTTATTTTTATTTTTTGAGACAGAGTCTCTCTGTTGCCCAGGCTGGAGTGCAGTGGCGCAATCTCGACTCACTGCAGCCTCCATCTCCTGGGATTAAGGGATTCTTGTGCCTCAGCCTCCCGAGTAGCTGGGATTACAGGCATGTGCACCACTAAAAATACAAAAATTAGCCAGGCATGGTGGTGGGCTCCTGTAATCCCAGCTACTCAGGAAGCTGAGGCAGGAGAATCGCTTGAACCCAGGAGGTGGAGGTCGCAGTGAGCTGAGATCACACATCACTGCACACCAGCCTGGGCAATAGAGCGGGACTCCGTCTCAAAATATATAAATAGCCAGGCGCGGTGGCTCACTCCTGTAATCCCAGCACTTTGGGAGGCTGAGGTGGCGGATCATCTGAGGTTGGGCGTTCGAGACAAGCCTGACCAACATGGAAAAACCCCGTCTATACTAAAAATACAAAATTGGCCAGGTGTGGTGGCACATGCCTGTAATCTCAGCTACTCAGGAAGGCTGAGGCAGAAGAATCGCTTGAACCCGGGAGGCGGAGGTTGCAGTGAGCCGAGATCACGCCACTGCACTCCAGCCTGGGCAACAAGAGCAGAACTCCATCTCAAACATAAATAAATAAATAAGCTGGGTATAGTGGCATCTGCCTGCGGTCCCAGCTACTGTACTTGGGAGGCTGAGGTGGGAGGATTGGTTCGGTCCAGGAGATTGAGGCTACAGCGAGCCATGAATGTGCCACTGCACTCCAGCCTGTATGACAGAGCAAGACTCTGCCTCAAAAAAACAAAAGAAAACAGCCGGGCATGGTGGCTCACGCCTGTAGTCCCAGCTACTCAGGAGGCTGAGGCAGGAGAATCGCTTAAACCCTGGAAGTGGAGGTTGCAGTGAGTCGAGATTGTGCCACTACACTCCAGCCTGGGCGACAGAGCGAGACTCTGTCTCAAAAACAAAATAATATTAACGGGAAATAGTATTGACAAGGATGTGGAGAAAGGGAACCCTTGTACACCACTGGTGGTCATGTAAATTGGTAGAAAACATTACGGAGGTTCCTCAAAAAATTAAAAATAGAACTACCAGGTGATTCAGCCATCCCCCTTCATGGTATATATCCAAAGGAATGAAATCAATATCTTGGAGAGAGATCTGCACTCCTATGTTTATTGCCACAATAATCAAGATGTGGAAAAAACCTAAGTGTTCACTGATGAATGGATAAACACACACACACACACACACACTATTCAGCCTTTAAAAAAAATGGAAATCTAGGCCGGGCGTGGTGGCTCATGCCCGTAATCCCAGCACTTTGGGAGGCTGAGGCTGGTGGATCACCTGAGGTCAGGAGTTCAAAACCAGCCTGGCCAACATAGTGAAACCCCCGTCTCTACTAAAAATACAAAAAACTAGCCGGGCATGGTGGTGGGTGCCTCTAATCCCAGCTACTCGGCAGACTGAGGCAGGAGAATCGCTTGAACCCAGGAGTTGGAGGTTGCAGTGAGCCGAGATAGGGACATTGCACTCCAGCCTGGGTGACGAGTGAAACTCCGTCTCAAAAAAAAAAAAAAAACAAAAAAAACAGGCCAGGCACGGTGGCTCACGCCTGTAATCCAAGCACATTGGGAGGCCAAGGCGGGCAGAACATGAGGTCAGGAGTTCGAGAGCAGCCTGGCCAGCATGGTGAAACCGCATCTCTACTAAAAAAATACAAAAAAATTAGCTGGGCATGGTGGTGCACACCTGTAATCCCAGCTACTCGGGAGGCTGAGGCAGAAGAGTTGCTTGAACCCAGGAGGTTGAGGTTGCAGTGGACCAAGATCGCACCACTGCGCTCCAGCCTGGGCGACAGAGTGAAACTGCGTCTCAAATAAAAAGGAAAAAAACGGAAATCTTGTCATTTGTGATGACTTGGACGAACCTAAGGGACATTATGCAAAGTAAAATAAGACAGACACAGAAAGACAAATAACGTATGATCTCATATATTTTTTTTTTGAGACAGAGTGTCGCTCTGTCACCCAGGCTAGAGTGCAGTGGCACGATCTCAGCTCACTGCAAGCTCTGCTTTCTGGGTTCACGCCATTCTCCTGCCCTCCTGAGTAGCTGGGACTACAGGCGCCCACCCCCATGCCCGGCTAATTTTGTTTTTTTATTTTTAGTAGAGACTGGGTTTCAGTATGTTGGCCAGGCTGGTTTTGAACCCCTGAGCTTGTGATCTGCCTGCCTCGGCCTCCCAAAGTGCTTGGATTAGGGGCGTGAGCCACCGCGCCCGGCCGTATGACCTCATTTATATGTGGAATCCAAAATAGTCAAACACACAGAAGCAGAAAGCAGAATAGTGGTTGCAAGAGGCTGAGAGGTGGGAGGAAATGAAAAGGTGTTCGTCAAAGTGTGCAAAGTTTCTCATGAAGAGAAACTTTTTTTTTTTAATTTCATGGGGAAATTAAAAAAGCAAAAAGCAAAAAAACAAAAACAAAAAGGAAAGTGTACAAAGTTTCAGTCCTGCAAGATAAACAAGTTCTGGAGGCCTACCATACAACATACGGCACATGATTAACAAATACGGCGTTGTACATTTACAACTTTGCTGAAAGGGTAGGTCTTATATAAGATCTTATGTTATCACAAAAGGACAAACAAAACCAAAGCGGAGTGAAGAAATGAACTGGAAGGGAATTTTTGGAGGCAATTGATAAGTTTATGGCATTAGTTGTGATAATAGTTTCAAGGATGTATACTTATTTCCAAACACGTGAAGTTGTATACATTAAATATCTACAGTTTTTTATATGTCAATCATACCTCAATAAAGTAGTTTTTCTTTCTTTCTGTCTTTCTCTTTTGAGGTGGAGTTTTGCTCTTGTTGCCCAGGCTGGAGAGCAATGCATGATCTCAGCTCACTACAACCTCCACCTCATGGGTTCAAGCAATTCTCCTGCCTCAGCCTCCAAAGTAGCTGGGATTACAGGCATGTGCCACCATGCCTGGCTGATTTTGTATTTTTAGTAGAGATGGGGTTTCACCATGTTGGTCAGGCTGGTCTCGAACTCCCAACATCAGGTGATCCTGTGTATTACAGGCATGAGCCACCAGACCTAGCCTAATAAAGCTTTTTTTTTTTTTTTTGAGACGGAGTCTCGCTCTGTCGCTCAGGCTGGAGTGCAGTGGCATGATCTCAGCTCACTGCAAGCTCTGCCTCCCGGGTTCACACCATTCTCCTACCTCAGCCTCTGGAGTAGCTGGGACTACAGGCACCCACCACCACACCTGGCTAATTTTTTGTATTTTTAGTAGAGACGGGGTTTCACCATGTTAGCTAGGATGGTCTCTATCTCCTGACCTCGTGATCCACCCGCCTCGGCCTCCCAAAGTGCTGGGATTACAGGCATGAGCCACCGCGCCCAGCCATAAAGTAGTTTTTAAAAGCTCAAAGAACCCTGCAGAGCTAAGACTCCTAGGGAAAAAAAAAAGAAAAACTTAAAGCAACAAAATACTGTTGCCATTTAAAACTAACTGCTCTCATAAGGGACACAATTATGTTAAAGGGAAGACTCACATTCTCCAAATCAAAATGAGTTTAAGTGTACAAATTGGAGAATAGATTTGGGAGAAAATTGACCTATATAGATGGAGAACATAAAATGTTGAGGGAGAGAGGAACCAGGACAGAGAAGAGCAGGACAGCAGGGTAAGGGGCTGCATAGGTAGAAGGGAAGAGCTTCAAGCCCCCAATGCAAGAGCAGCCCAGAAGGGACTGGAAGAAAAATAATTACAATAAGGTTATGAAACTGTTTCCCATGGAGCTGGATGGCATCTCTTTCCTTGTGTGTCAGCCATGCAGTGTCTTTAATAAAGGCCAGGGTTGGGCACGGTGGCTCACACCTGTAATCCCAACTGTTTGAGAGTCCAAGGCAGGAGGATCACTTGTGGCCAGAAATTTGAGGCCAACCTGGACAACATAGTAAGACCCCATCTCTCTCTTAAGAAAAAGGCCCAATATGGTGGCTCATGCCTGTAATCCCAACATTTTGAGAGGCCAAGGCAGGAGGATCACTTGACCCTGGGGTTTGAGAACAGCCTGGGCAACATGGTGAGACCTCGTCTCCACAAAAAAATCCAAAAATTAGCCAGGCATGGTGGTGTGTGCCTGTGTTCCCAGCTACTCAGGAGGCTGAGACAGGAGTGTCACTTGAGCCCAGGAGGTTGAGCTATGATCACACCATTGTAATCCAGCCTGGGTGACAGAGTGAGACCCTGTCTCCAAAAACAAAACAAAACAAAAAACAAAAAAACTAGCTGGGTGTCAAGGGCGTCCGTGTGAAGAGACCACCAACAGGCTTTGTGTGAGCAATAAAGCTTTTTGCTGGGTGTAGTGGCTCACGCCTGTAATCCCAGCACTTTGGGAGGCCGAGGCGGGTGGATCACAAGGTCAGAAGATCGAGACCATCCTGGCTAACATGGTGAAACCCCGTCTCTACTAAAAATACAAAAAATTAGCCGGATGTGATGGCAGGTGCCTGTAATCCCAGCTACTCGGGAGGCTGAAGCAGGAGAATGGCTTGAACCCGGGAGGCGGAGGTTGCAGTGAGCTGAGATCACGCCACTGCTCTCCAGCCTGGGCGACAGAGCAAGACTCCATCTCGGGGAAAAAAAAATAATAATAAGTAAAGATGTTTAATCACATGGGTACAGGTGGGCTGAGTCCGAAAAGAGAGTCAGAGAAGGGAGATGGGGTGGGGCAGTCTTATAGGATTTGGGTAGGTAGTGGAAAATTACAGTCAAAGGGGGTTGTTCTCTTGTGGGCAGGGGCGGGGGTCACAAGACGCTCAGTCGGGGAGCTTCTGAGCCAGGAGAAGGAGTTTCGCAAGGTAACGTCATCAGTTAAGGCAGGAGCTAGCCATTTTTACTTCTTTTGTGATTCTTCAGTTGCTTCAGGCCATCTGGATGTATACATGCAGGCTTGGGCTCAGAGGCCTGACACTGGGCCTGGTGGCATACATCTGTAATCCTACCTACTCAGAAGGCTAAGGTAGGAGGATCCCTTGAGCCCAGGAGTTTGAGGCTATAGTGAGCTATGATCCACCCCTGCACCACAGCCTGGGTGACAGAGTGAGACTGTGTCTCAAAATAAAAATGAATAAAAAAAGGCCAAATGGTTAAGTGAGGCTTTTCTGTGAATGTGGTTTTTTGGGGGCTACTAGAAAGAAAAGCTGTGTTAATTTAAAGCAAAGACAAGTTTTACAAAAAAGCTTGAATAGAGGACATAGTAGATCCTGAGAGTATAAATCCCTGGGAATTAGCAAACATTTGTGGGAAAACGATGGACTTTCAGGATGATAGATTAATGAGGTTAAAGTCTAGCTCTCTAAGAGTGATGCTAGACTCATATGAGATCTCAGTTACATGTGGAATAAATAAAGTTTTACCAAGGGATATGTTTTTTATATTTATTTATTTATTTATTTAAGACAGAGTCTCGCTCTGTCGCCCAAGTGGAGTGCAGTGGGGCAATCTCAGCTCACTGCAACCTCTGTCTCCCAGGTTCAAGTGATTCTCCTGCCTCAGCCTCCTGAGTAGCTGGGACTACAGGTGTGCACCACCACACCCAGCTAATTTTTGTATTTTTAGTAGAGATGGGGTTTCACCATGTTGCCCAGGATGGTCTCGAACTCCTGACCTCAAGTGATCTGCCCATCTTCAGCCTCCCAAAGTACTGGGATTACAGGTGTGAGCCACCGTGCCCGGCCCAAAGGGTATGTTTGATATGATGAGGGGATGGAAATGGAATAGATGGAGGCTTAGAGAAGAGTGACGGGACCACATGCAAGTGGCTCACGCCTATAATCCCAGCAGTTTAGGAGACAGAGGCGGAAGGATCCCTTGAACCCAGGTGTTTGAGACCAGCCTAGGCAACATAGTGGAACCTCATCTCCACAGGAAAAAAAAAAATTAACTAGGTGTGTGTAGCCGGCACAGACCTAGGGGGACTGAACAAAGGAGGGTGAACAAGGGAATAAAAGACAAAGACAAGAGAGTATATTTGGAAGAAGGGGTCAGGGGGCACTTGCCTCTAGTGGACAAGGACCCTGAGCTTTACACAGTCCTCCTACACAGCCCTCCGTATTTATTAGGCAAAAGAGATAGCGAGAGCGGTGGGGGGGTGTAGGTCAGCAGTTTGATTGACAGCAGGCTTGCAAGACTGCATTCTTCGAACAATAGGTGCTAGATTTCTCAATAGATAACTTCAAGGAGCCCGGTGCCAGGGAGTGAGGCCCTCAGCAAACCTTTTGGTGGCAGGGCAGTGTGAGTTTGCCCGCATCCTGCATTCATGATAAACAGTTTGCTGTTTGATAATATAGTCTCCAGCGGAACGCTGAGTTGGTCATGATCCCTTTGGCCTTTTCGGCTCCCAACAGGTGTGGCGGCGCATGCCTGTAGTCCCAACTACTGGGAGGCTGAAGTGGGAGGATCGCCTGAGGCCGGGATGTCAATGCTGTGGTGATCATACCACTGCACTCCAGCCTGGGTGACAGAGCAAGACCCTGTCTAAAAAAGAAAGGAAAGAGAAAAAGCTAAAAGATATAATATTTTTTAGAGTTTAAAAAAAGAACAGTGGGCTGGGCATGGTGGTTCACACCTATAAATCCCAGCACTTTTCGAGGCTGAGGTGGGTAGATAGCTTGAGCCCTGGAGTTTGAAACCAGCCTGGGAAACATAGTAAGACCCTGTCTCTATAAAAAACCAAAAATTAGCTGGGCGTGGTGTTGTGCACCTGTAGTCCCAGAGTCCCAGCTACTTGGCAGGCTAAGGTGGGAGGATCACTTGAGCCTGGAGGTGTTGAGGCTGCAGTGAGCCGTGGTCGTGCCACAGCCTTCTAGCCTGGGCGTGCCACAGCATTCTAGCCTGGGCAACAGAGTAAATCCCTGTCTCAAAAGAAAAAGGAAAAAGAACAGTGAAGGGATTGGATTGGTTATAGACGTTTGCTGGGGTTGGCTAGACTGGATGGTGGGAGGAGGGTCAGGGCTCACCTTCTCCTTTTTATCTCTTCTCTGCACTAAAGAACCTTTGTGCTGTTCCGTCGCTCTGTGATGCAGGCCTAGAACTCCGGTCTGAGATGCACGCTCTCAGTGTCCAGTAGCTCCAGGCAGCAGTGCCAACAAGAGTGCCCTTCAAATAATAGAGAGCCATTTCTTTGTGGGAGGACACTCGGTGCCTATGGCTGAACTCAAACTGGACTCCACGTGGCATAGATTCCACTTTCTACCTCCTGTGTGGGCTGGAGCTCCTCTTGTTTTTCTGCCATCTAGAGAAGAATCCATTTTTATCATTATTTGAGTAAATCAGAGACCCAAGTCAAGTAAGAGATCACTAGATCCCATCACCAGCATAAATTGATATTTGCCTATTTGTTTTCTTTGCTAAATCAATAACATCAGTGCAAAGAGACACCTAAGATTAGCCTCCTCAGAGAATATCATCCTTCTAGAGATACAGGTTGGGCGGGGCTCAGAGTGATACACAGAGCTTTTTTTTTTTTTTTTCTGATACAGAGTCTCACTCTGTCACCCAAGCTGGAGTGCAGTGGCACAATCTTGGCTCACTGCCACCTCTGCCTCCTGGGTTCAGGAGAATCTCCTGCCTCAGCCTCCCGAGTAGCTGGGATTACAGGTATGCACCACCACGCCTGGCTAATTTTTGTATTTTTTTATTTAGTAGAGACGGAGTTTCACCATGTTGGCCAGGATGGTCTTGAACTCCTGACCTCCAGGGATCCGCCTGCCTCGGCCTCCCAAACTGCTGGGATTACAGGCATGAGCCATCGAGCTCGGCCTAAACAGAGCTTTTATCCAAAAATTCCAATCTATGTATGTGTGGGAGACAGATCTAGGAAAAATTCTAGCGTCTTTCAGTGGCCCTGGAGGAAATTATTAAGGGGCAGCAAGATCCCTGCAAGAGAGCCGAGTCCAACAGTATTTGTTCATAAGATACCTTCACACGTCAGCTGTCTCTAGGCTAAACTTGTGTAATGGTGTTGATCCGAAAAGTAATGCAGAGCCTCTAAAAGCCTCTGATCATATGCAAAAGATGAAGTTCTGGTCTCAGGGAGAAGAATCCATCCATAGAATGTCACACTCCTGTGGGTCACAGCAAAGGACCACTGACTGAAAAGTCAATTGCGGATCACATACAGATCAGCCTTCTTTGAGTTTCTCAAGGAAGGAAAAATAGTATTTATTTATTTATTTATTGAGACGAAGTATTGCTCTGTCACCCAGGCTGGAGTGCAATGGCGCCATCTCAGCTCACTGCAACCTCCCTGTCCTGGGTTCAAGAGATTCTCCTGCCTCAGTCTGAGTAGATGGGATTACAGGCACCCACCACCATGCCAGGCTGATTTTTGTATTTTTGGTAGACACAGGGTTTCACCATGTTGGCCAGTCTGGTCTTGAACTCCTGACCTCAGGTGATCTACCCACCTCAGCCTCCCAGAGTGCTGGGATTACAGGCATGAGCCACCATGCCTAGCCCTTTTTTAAGATTTATATTTCTTTCTTACTTAATTACCTACTCATCTGAAGGAAATTTTTTTTTTTTTTTAAGACGGAGTATCACTCTGTCCCCAGGCTGGAGTGCAGTGGCGCGATCTCGGCTCACTGCAACCTCCACCTCCCAGGTTCAAGCGATTCCCCTGCCTCAGCCTCCCGAGTAGCTGGGTCTACAGGTGCGTGCCACCACGCCCGGCTAATTTTTTGTATTTTTAGTAGAGACGGGGTTTCACCATGTTAGCCAGGATGGTCTCAATCTCCTGACCTCGTGATCAGCCCCCATCAGCCTCCCAAAGTGCTGGGATTACAGGTGTGAGCCACAGCCCCCGGCCTTGGAAAAATATACATTTTTAAAATTTTATCTACTTTACAGTTTGGGCGGCCAAGGCAGGAGGCTTACTTGAGCCCAGGAGTTCAAGACCAGCATGGACAACAACGTGAAACCCTATCTCTACAAAAAATTTGAAAATTAGTCAGGTGTGGTGGCACATGCCTGTAGTGCCAGTGTATTAGTTTGTTCTCACATTGCTATAAAGAAATACCTGAGACTGGGCAATTTATAAAGAAAAGAGGTTTAATTGGCTCATGGCTCTGCAGGCTGTACAGGAAGCATGATGCTGGCATCTGCTTGGCTTCTGGAGAGGCCTCAGGAAACTTACAATTATGGCAGAAGGTGAAGGGGAGGCAAGTACTTCACATGCCCAGACAGGAGGAAGACAGAGAATGGGGAGGTGCCACGCACTGTTTTTTTTTTTTTTTTTTTTGAGCCTAGGCTGGAGGGCAGTGGCACGATCTTGGCTCACTGCAACCTCCGCCTCCCGGGTTGAAGTGATTCTCCTGCCTCAGCCTCCCAAGTAGCTGAGATTACAGGTGCGTGACACCACACCTGGCTAATTTTTCTTTCTTTTTTTTTTTTTTTAAGAGACAGAGTCTCACCCTGTCACCCAGGCTGGAGTGCAGTGGCGCGATCTCGGCTCACTGCAAGCTCTGCCTCCCAGATTCAAGCAATTCTCCTGCCTCAGCCTCCCGAGTAACTGGCAGTAAAGGCACGCGCCACCACACCTGGCTAATTTTTGTATTTTTAGTAGAGATGGGGTTTCACCATGTTGGCCAGGCTGGTCTCAAACTTCTGAGCTCAAGTGATCCATCCACCTTGACCTCCCAAAGTGCTGGGATTACAGGCGTGAGGCACTGCTTGGAGCCAAATTTCCTCTTATCAAAACATCAGTCAGATTGCATCAGAGCCCATTCTAACAAGCTTAGTTTAACTTAATAGCCTCTAAATGCCCTATTTCAAAATACAGTCATATTCTGAGGTACTGGGTGTTAGAACTTAAAGACAATGATTTATTTTATTTCATTTATTTATTTATTTTTTGAGACAGAGTCTCGCTTTGTCGCCCAGGCTGGAGTGCAGTGGCTGGATCTCAGCTCACTGCAAGCTCCGCCTCCTGGGTTCACGCCATTCTCCTGCGTCTGCCTCCAGAGCAGCTGGGACCACACGCACCCGCCACCACGCCCGGCTAATTTTTTGCATTTTTAGTAGAGACAGGGTTTCACCGTGTTAACCAGGATGGTCTCGATCTCATGACCTTGTGATCCGCCCGCCGCGGCCTCCCACAGTGCTGGGATTACAGGCATGAGCCACCGCGCTTGGCCAACAATGATTTTTTTGGGACGTGATTCAGCTCATAACATTCTGGACTCTGGACTCCCAAAATTCATGTCCTTCTCACATGCAAGATCCCTTCACCCCCATCCTAACATCTCAAAAGTCTTCTTCTTATTATTTTTTGAGACAGAGTCTCACTCTGTTGCCCTGGCAGCAGTTCAGTGGTGCAAAGACAACTCATTGCAGCCTTGACCCCCTGGGCTCAAGAGATCCTCCCACCTCAGCCTCCCAAATAGCTGTGACTATAGGCGTGAGCCACCATGCCTGGCTAATTTTTGTATTTTTTGTAGAGACAAGGGTCTTACTGTGTTGCCCCAGGTTGGTCTTGAATTCTTGAGCTCAAGCAATCCTTCCACCTTGGCCTCCCAAAGAGCTGGGATTACAGGCCAGAGCCACTGCTCCTGGCCCATTTCAAAAGTCTTAATCCATTTCAGTATCAAACTCTAAGGCCCAAATATTACCCAAATATTATCTGAATCACATATGGGTGAGACTCAAAGTGTGGTTCATCCTGAGGCAAAATTTCTGTCCAGCTGTGAAACTGTGAAGCCAAAGAAGTTATTTGCTAACAAAATACAATGGTGGGACAGGCATAGGATAGACCGTCAGCCCTGGAAACCACCCTTCTACTCTGTTACTGTAATTTTGATGTTTGTAGATTGCACATGTAAGTAAGCACACGCAGGATTTGTCTTTCTGTGTCTAGCACATTTCGCTTAGCATAATGTCTTCTGGGTTCCTGGATCCAGCCACGGCTGCACATCAAATCTTCACGGAGATCCTAGTTCCCTGACTACTGAGTAACTTCAGCCTTAACTGGCTTCAGCCTCACTGGCAAGACCCGATGGAGTCCACCAGGATCGCAAAAATCGATTTTGACTTAAATTAGTTCAACTTGACAAGAAGAAAACATCATAGTTTCCAACAGAAGTGGACCACAACTTTAAGCTTTGATCTTAAAGTCTAAAACATTAACTTAAAATAGGCAGGAAGCAACGCTGCTTCACAGGACAAGAAATAGTCACAAATACTCCTAAATCGGGAGAACAAAGACTTGCTGGGTGGAAGGCAGAGCGAATAACAGGCCCCGCCCACCAAACAGGTCCCGCCCACACCGCCCGTCCCGCTTAGCCCACCTGGCCCCGCCCACTACCGCATCAGCCTTGCCCCACCCTTTCAGGGTTCCCAAATCTGGCCCGTCTTTCTGCCCCTTCCCTTGCGGGTCGCACCCCGCCCAGGCCCCTCTCCCGCCCCAGTCATCTCAGTCTTTTTTCTCAGGGCGTGCAGCTTCCTGCACACCCGGAAGCAGATCGCGCGGGGAAACGATCACAGCGCTGCGCGTCAGTTTCCGTCTACCTGGACTAAACATTTGCTTCGCCCCGTCTGCCTGAATCGAACGTGCACTTGGCAGTCTTCCCTTGTCCATACCCGTTTCCTGGGGATCGCTACGGACCTTAAAATACCAGCAACAGCCCCTTCGCCCCAAGTAAGTCTGATAATTGCTTCCCTTTCGGTTTAAAAATCTCTCTGAGGCTGTTCCTTGCTCCCTGCCTTTCTGCCTTAGGACCATGTAGACAACCCCACTCAGGTCGTGTTCCTGCTTAAAACCCTTACTGACCTCTGCTTCGGCCCTGCGCCAAGTCGAGTCCTCACTCGGGAGGTGGATTCCCGCTCGTTGCGACCCCGGAGCTTCTCCGTCGTCAGCCCCTGGAGGGGAGCGCCCGCCGTCCGGCTCCTGAAGGAGTCGCTTCTCCTCCCAGGTCCTGGGATTCTGCAGACCCTCCCTGTCCTGAGACACCGTACCCCCTGCCACCTTGTGTCCTCCTCACGCCGGGTCCTTTCGCTCCCCAGGCTTCCCCTTCACAGCCACTGCTTTTCTTGATCCCCCCCCTTGGGGGAGGTCACCTGAGTCTTGTGACACCCAGTGTTCTTCCTTCCCAAATTTTACTCCACTGGAAAATATGCTTTTCCGGGAGGTGGGCATCCTATTCCTCCCCTTTCTTACTGAATGTGTGGGTGAGAGGGATCAGGAGAGGAAAAGACGGGGAGCGACGGAGCAAAAGGAAAGACCGAATAGAAGAGAATGAGGGAGACCCATAAATACACGGCAAAATGGATGATACTTTAGGGATTTGCAAAGAGACAGCAAGAGTGAAAGAGAACGGATGGAGAAAGAAGCAGGGGGAGGAAAGCACATAGAGACATTTAGAAAAAAAGGGGGACCTTCAGAGAGATGAAAGGCAGCAAAATAGAATGGGGCGGCAAAGGAGGAGGCACTGCAGACGGACAGACAGTGGGGAGAAGGTGAAAGAGTTGGAGCCGCAGCCGACAGAGCTACGTGGTGCTGGGACTGAAAGAGAGGGAGAGAGGGCAGTGGGTGACAAGCAGAGTAGAGGGAGAACCACAGCAGGGAGGAAGCCTAGGGAGTTGGGGGTGCTAGAGAGTGGGAACAAAGGAGGTGTAACAGGTAAGAGGGAATTTTAACAAGGAGAGCAGAGAGGGAGCTCAGATGGGGAAAAAGAGGCAGAAATACGTGGAGATTGGGGACAATCAGAAAGATTGGGGAGAAAGAGCTACGAGAAGTGAAGTAAGTTGCAGAGCATTGGGCAGAACAGACATAAAGAGGAGAAAAACAGAAAAGGGGAGGAAAGGTGCAGAATGAGAGAGGGACACACACAGTAGTGAAGAAAGTGGGAGAGGACCCCATCCAGATGAGCGATGAGTTGATTGGATATGGATGGTGGTTGTAATATTCTAATTCGTGACTTTATACTCTAATTTAAAATTCATTTCTTTAAATTGTACTCATAAGGATGAAAATTACCACTCTTTTCTGTAAGGCTTGTGCATTTTGTATTTATTTGTATCAAAAGATATTTGGAATTTCTGTTTAGCCAGAGAGCATTTAAATTAAGTCATTCGTGGTAACTCTTTTCTTCCCTGGGATGGGGTAGAGGATAGAGTAACTGAGAAATGGGGCGATAAATGACTGTCACTGTCACTACAAGGTATGTCTTTTTTTTTTTTTTTTCTTTTTTGAGACAGGGTCTTGCTCTGTCAGACTAGAGTACAGTGCCATGATCTCCGCTCACTGCAGCCTCAACCTCCTGGGCTCAAGCAGTCTTTCTGCCTCAGAGTGCTGGGATTACAGACGGGAGCCAGCACGCCAGGCCTACAAGGTATATCTTTGTATGAGTATTCAGAGTCTTATTTTTTTTTGGTAATGGATTTGCTTTTTTCTTTTTTTGGGACGGAGTTTCGCTCATGTTGCCCAGGCTGGAGTGCAATGGTGCCATCTCGGCTCACTGCAATCTCCGCCTCCCAGGTTCAAGTGATTCTCTTGCCTCAGCCTCACGAGTACCTGGGATTACAGGCATGTGCCACCACGCCTGGCTAATTTTGTATTTTTAGTAGAGACGGAGTTTCTCCATGTTGGTCAGGCTGGTCTTGAACTCCCAACCTCAGTGATCTGCCGGCCTCGGCCTCCTAAAGTACTGGGATTACAGGTGTGAGCCACTGCGCCTGGCCTACTTTTTTCTTTGTAGTTCCACTTAATTCATCGTTATTTTGGAAGCTTGAGATAAGTGTTAGTTTATTCAATATCTGCCTTTCTATAAATAATTACTAACTTCTGAAATAAGATTTGGTGGCATCCTATAATCAGCTGACGTCATTCATTTCTAAATGTTAAGTATTGTCATTTTTTTAAACTTTCACCCTATAATTCATTAAATTTTTCAAAAACTTTCCAAACTGTTAAAGTGTCCAATACAGTATAGACACCACGGTGTACGTTAGATTCCCCTGAACTTCTTCATTTTATAACTGAAAGTTTATACGCTTTGGCCAACATTTTTCCATTCTCCCCACCACCAGCCCCTGGCAACAACTGTTCTACCCTGTTCCTATGAATTGGATACTTTAAAACTCTGCTTGTGAGGTCATACAGTAATTGTCTTTTAGTGTCTGTCTTATTTCACCTAGCATAATGTCTTCCAGGTTCATCCATGTTGTTGCAAATAGCAGGAGAATCGCTTGAACCTGGGAGGCGGAGATTGCATGGTTCATCCATGTTGTTGCAAATAGCAGGATTTTCTTCTTTTTGATGGTTGAATAAATCCATTATACATATGTACGCATACTATATATATCTATATAAATACACGTACACATAAAGATATGTATACAGACACATCATACATTTTCTTTTTTATTTTTATTGATTGATTGATTTATTTGAGATGGAGTCTTGCTGTGTCACCCAGGCTGGAGCACAGTGGCATGATCTCAGCTCACTGCAACCTCTGCCTCCCAGGTTCAAGCAATTCTCCTGCCTCAGCCTCCTGAGTAGCTGGGACTACAGGTGCATGCCACCACACCCGGCTAATTTTTGTATTTTTAGTAGAGACAGGGTTTCACTGTGTTGGCCAGGATGCTCTCAAACTCCTGACTTCAGTTGATCTGCCCGCCTCTGCCTCCTAAAGTGCTGGGATTACAGGCGTGAGCCACCATGCCAGGACACTTGGTCTTTGTTTAGGAATTTATTATCCTTGCATCCCCCTGGTGCAGTGGGCTGTCTCTCCACATGCTGAGGTCTTCCCTGTGGGCATGGTTGTAGCGCAGAAAGGAATGTGTTGTTTCCAAGCATTAAACAACAGATTTTTCACTTTCAGATTTAACTTGTAAAGAATTAATTATATTGACTGAGAGAGAAGCCCAGAAGAGGAAGAAGAGGAAAGAAAAGGAGTCAGGGATGGCTCTTACACAGGTAAAATGATATTCTTAGTGGCTCATTCTGTCTCCTTCCTTTTTGAAATGTGACACATTGGAGTTGCGAATCTCCTCTGAGTCTGAAGCATCCTGCCTGACACGTTTGCTGCCATTCACCCATGCCTTCCCTCAGTTTCTCTCATCTCATTTAGCTTCTATCTCACTGTGACCCAGTGACATTAACTTGGGAAGAGGCTCCACTGGGCATGGTCCTGGGAGAGACTCACACCCAGACACGGATGGAGACGGGGTATGGGCCCCACAATGTCAGAGCTGTTGGCAGCAGAGATTGTTTAGAGGCAAAATCAGGATGCAGTCAGCTCTCTGTAGACCAGAAGTAGAGAAGCTGCACACGGAAGTGACATATTAATGTGCACGATACCTCATAAATTCTGGAAAAGAGGCCTATGAGGGGAGATCTTTTTTGCCTAATTTTATACAACATTTGAAGGTGTATGAATTAGTCACTGTTTCTAACTTCAAAATCTTAATGACTGGGAATGGAATGGACAATTAGATACACACGTCAGTGACAGAGGGCGTTTATTTTATCATTGATTTTTTTTTTTTTTTTTTTTGAGACGGAGTTTCGTTCTTGTTGCCCAGGCTGGAGGGCAATAGTGTGATCTCGGCTCACTGCAACCTCCACCTCCCTGGTTCAAGTGATTCTCCTGCCTCAGCCTCCTGAGTAGCTGGGATTACAGGCATGCGCCACCACGCCCGGCTAATTTTTGTATTTTTAGTAGAGACGGGGTTTCACCATGTTGGTCAGGCTGGTCTCGAACTCCCGACCTCAGGTGATCCTCCCGCCTCGGCCTCCCAAAATGCAGGGATTACAGGTGTGACCCACCGTTCCTGGCCCATCATTGATTTTAAAATATAAAATCAACCTGAATGTCAGATTCTTTTAGCCGTCGTCACTATATCCGTCCCACAGAGACTGCAGTGTTCATGCTGGGACTCTTAGCAGTTGTTTTATGTAAAAAGGTTATAATTTTGCTCAGATGTAGGAGCAGAACTCCTTTGTTATTAGAGAAGATGGAGCCAAATTCTCTCATTGCACCAGTTATTACTGAACATCATATTTCTTTTATTTTAAACATCACATAATATATTTGTTTGCAGTAAAAGTCCAAGCAGAGATGCAGTTGAGTCATTAAGAAGGTGGTACAACATGAAGATGATAGGGAAATAATATTTTATTATATATGAAATTCATGCTATGTTAGATTTTAGCTGTTCCTGTCAAAAAAAAAAGGGTACCTCTGAGATGATGGATATGTTAATTTGTTAAACCATAGTGACTTTTTTTACTATCTATACTGTAATATCATGTTGTATACCTTATATATACCATAAAATTTATAAGCAAACATAAAACATGGGGCATCAAGGAAACATTTCAGTTTTATGCTAAAAAAAAATTTATAATCTTAAAAAAGGACATTGGCCAGGCGCAGTGGCTCATGCCTGCAATCCCAGCACTTTTGAAGGCCGAGGCAGGCGGATCACGAGGTCAGGAGTTAGAGACCAGCCTGGCCAACATAGTGAAACCCCACCTCTACTAAAAATACAAAAATTAGCCTGGTGTGGTGGCGCATGCCTGTAGTTCCAGCTACTCGGGAGGCTGAGGCAGGAGAATCCCTTGAACCCAGGAGGCAGAGGTTGCAGTGAGCTGAGATTGCACCATTGCACTCCAGCCTGGGTGACAGAGCTAGACTCTGTCTCCAAAAATAAAAATAAAAATAAAAAAAGGACATTAAGGCATATATATTCTGAAAATTTAACTACAGAATATGAAATGGCTGCTAGAATGCAGTAAAAAAAAATTGAGCAAAGAATGAAGATTATTTTATTTTGATTTCTACAAATTAATGAAATGGAAAATGGAAATGCAAAGAGTTATCATTTTCCCCAGATCTTCAACATCTAAAAGAAACATAGTAGTAGGTTTTGTTCAAATGAGTGAGAAATCTCATGTGATGTTGGTGGGAGAGGGCTGCTTTGCAGCTCAGGGTAGTGGAGAATCTTGCCAGATCTAGCAAAGCAGGAAATGCACCATCCTAGAGGAAGCGATCACTCTTTCAAGTGCCCAACCTGGGGGAACCCAGGTTCCTTTCCCTATCACATCATCCACCATCCCTCATGTTTCTGTGAGGAGCTACTGTTGCAAGTTCTGTGGCAAGAGTCAGTGAGAGGTGTCAAGTTGCATTTACAGGTCATTATGAGATTTCAGAAAACAATTCTTCAGTGAATGTTCTGCTGTGAAGTTTTGTTTTGCAAGTTTTTGAAGTGTAGATCTTTTTATGTTAATAAACACTAATTGTTTTGCATCCTCTTTGGAGCAGTGCCTAAATGAAGACGTAGGGGTCTTTTACTGTTTTTTGCTGTTACAAAGAATGTCACCGTGGCTGCCTTGTATGCATGCTGTCTTCACCACAGATGTCTGAAGTTTCCTCCAGGTTGGGCAGTTTAAAGAGTGAGTGCCTCTTTTAGGATGGCATACCACAAAAGCAAAAATAAATAAATGTTTTCCTTTATCTTTTTCTGGAAGGCCTGGCTCACAGTGTGATTATAAAATACTATGTTTCTTTCAGATCTAAGGTTTTCTTGCTTACATTTTCTTTGCATGCATCTTTTTTTTTTGGTGATGAAATCTGGCTCTGTTGCCCAGGCTGGAGTACAGTGGCATGATCTGAGCCAACTGCAACCTCCGCTTCCCAGGTTTAAGGGATCCTCCTGCCACAGCTTCCTGAGCAGCTGGGACTATTGGCACTCACCACCACACCCAGCTAATTTTTTTGTATTTTTTGGAGAGAGGGGGTTTCACCATGTTGACCAAGCTGGTCTCAAACTCCTGAACTCAAGTCATCCACTTGCCTTAGCCTCCAGAAGTGCTGGGATTACAGGCATGAGCCATTGAACCCAGCCTTTGATTATATTATGCCTTTCAGTAAAGCTTGTTTGTTTACTTACAGTTAAGTAATGTTATATATATTCACATTATTTATTGGACTTCCAGAATACATATGTTCTTGGTGCTTGATTGTTTGCCATGAGCCCCTTATGCTCTCTTCATTTTTCTCTGTTTTTTATAGTTTTTGTTTCTCTCCCTGTCAAAATCCCCTTTGAGTTCACTGATTCCTTCTTCTGTCTGATTAAGTCGGCTGTTGAACTCATCTAGTGACTATTTCAACTCAGTTATTTTATTTTTAGCTCTAGTCTTTCTTTCTTTTTCTTTCTCTTTCCTTCCTTCCTTCCTTCCTTCCTTCCTTCCTTCCTTCCTTCCTTCCTCTCTCTCTCTCTCCCTCCCTCCTTTCTCTTTCTTTCTCTTTTTTTTTTGAGACAGAGTTTCACTCTTGTTGCCCGGGCTGGAGTGCGATGGTGCGATCTCAGCTCACTGCAACCTCTGCCTCCTGGGTTCAAGCAATTCTCCTACCTTAACCTCCTGAGTAGCTGGGATTACAAGCACGCACCACCAAGCCTGGCTAATTTTTTGTATTTTTTGTAGAAACGGGATTTCACCATGTTAGCCATGCTGGTCTCAAACTCCTGACCTCAGGTGATTTGCCCTCCTCGGCTCCCCAAAGTGCTGCGATTACAGGTTGTGAGCCACTGCACCCGGCCATTACTCTCTTTCTTTCTCACTTTTTCTTTCCTTCTCTCTTTTTCCTCCCTCCCTCCCTCCCTCCCTCCCTCCCTCCCTCCCTCCCTTCCTTCCTTCCTTCCTTCCTTCTTTTTCTTTTCCTTCTTTTGTGGCAGGGTTTCACTCTATTGCCCAGGCTGGAGTTCAGTAGAACGATCCATCTACAACAACAACAACACACACACAATTATAATTTTCTGACTGGGGATTGTGTCCTCTCTGAGCCTTTGCTTGTCATCTCCTAATTGAAGAGGTTTGCTGGTTTCTACTCAGAAGCTCCCCTGTTACCTGTGTGTGCTATTGAAGACTCTGGTGCTGCAGTCAGCTATGGTACTAGATCTTACCTAGTGTCTTTCCGTGTTACTGCACACACTGGTTTATGTCAATCTTTTTTCTCAGTATCCCCTAACCTTTCATCCTGTTCCTTTCAGTGATTAAATTCAGGCAAGACAGAAACCAGTTGATAGGCTTTGGTTGTGTCTCCACCCAAATCTCATCTTGAATTTTCAGTAGAGACAGGGTTTCACCATGTTGGCCAGGATGGTTTCGATCTCTTGACCTTGTGATCCGCCCACCTCGGCCTCCCAAAGTGCTGGGATTACAGGCATGAGCCACCGCACCCGGGCTGTGGAAAGCAGAATTTAAGAGTGATGAACTAAGATGTTTGGCAGAAACACTCTCAAAGCAAATTGTTCAGGTTGCTGCATGGCTTCTCTGACCTGTTTATAGTAAAACAGGAGAAGAGAGAAATGAGTTAAAAACAGTTTGTTTTCAAAGCCCAGTGTAAAGGTTTGGAAAATTCTCAGCCTGGCCATGTAAAGAATTAAAAGTGTATTTAGGAGAGAAAACCAAGAGGGGTGTAGCCAAGTGGCCTCTGACAAGGAGATTAGTATGGATAGAAGTAAGCCAGGACCTGATTATTGAGACAATCAGAGAATCATTCCAAAGGCATTTTAGAGATCTTTAAGACTGCTGTGCCCATCGTAGGTCCACAGTGCCAGGGCCTTGAGGGCAGAATAGTTTCAAGGGAGTGGCCCAGGGTGCCCTTTGGACCTGGGAACTCCGATACCTCAGGTCTGTGATCTCTGTATGTCAGAGCAGAGGTCCTTGGCTACCCCACCTATGGCTGAAGTGGGACCAGGTGCGGACCAGCCACCACTCCAGAGGGCACACACTGTTGAGAGCCAAAAAGGCCAAAGGGATCGTGATCAACTCAGCATTCCACTGGAGGCTATATGATCAAACAGCAAACTGTTTACCATGAATGCAGGATGTGAGCAAACTCACGACTGCGCCTGCCGCCAGAAGGTTTGCTGAGGGCCGTCACTCCCTGGCGCCGGGCTCCTTGAAGTTATCTACTGGGAAATCTAGAGCTTATTGTTCGAAGGATGCAGTCTTGCAAGCCTGCTGTGATCCAAACAGCCGACTGAGTTACCGACAATCACCCCCCCTTCCGGTTATCTCTTTTACCTAATAAATTCGGAGGGCTGAAAAAGCTCAGGGCCCTTGTCCACTAGAGGCAAGATGCCCCCTGGCCCCTTCTTCCAAATATACTCTCTTGTCTTTTTCTTTTATTCCCGCGTTCACCCGCTTTGTTCAGTCCACCAGGGATCGAGGTCGGTTACAACACACAAACTGTAAACCTTGGCAACATCAACACAGTGCTAACTAAAAGTGTGCAGAGGGCATGAGATGTGGACTCATGGTTACTTCCATCTAGATTTCAAAGAATGCCTCAGAGATCCTTGGAGCCTAGGCATAAAAATGCCATAGGAGTGAGGCTGTCCCTGGAAGTCCCCACTAAGGCAATGCTCAGTCTAGCTGTGGAGGCGGGGCCAACTTCAGAGAGTCCCTGTTAGGATAAGGTCCAGTAAAGCCCTGGGAGCAGGGCCACCTTTGAGACCCCAAAACTGTAGAGTCACCGGTATGTGATTCCAGCTCGGGAGAGCTGCAGGCACTGTGAGAACTTCCATGTGGGGTGATCCCAACAAAACCACTAGGGCAGGGATCCCCAGGATGTTGGGACCCAACCTCTACTCCAGGATGTCTAGAAGGTGGGACACGGAGTCAAAGATTATTGTCAAGCCTTAGTGTTTAATGTGTATGCCCTGTTGGGTTTCAGCCTTACATGGGAACAGCTACCCCTTCTTTCCTGTTTCTCCCTTTTGGAATTGAAATATTTAACCTGTGTCTGCCCCACCATTGTATTTTGGAAGCACATAACTCGTTTGATTTCATAGTTTCACAACTAGAAAGCAGTTTGCCTTTGGATGAAATGCACGTTTGAGTCTCACCCCTATCTGATTTAGATTATAGTTAGATACAACTCTAGACTATAGGCTTTTGAATTGGTTGTAGAAATAAAACTTTGGGAGCCATTAGGATAGAATGTATTTTGTTTGTGAGAAGTATATCAATTTTGGGGGCCAGGGGTGGAATGTTACAGTCTGAGGTTTTTTTTTTTTTCTCCTCCACAATTCATGTTGAAACTTAATCCCCAGTGCCCAATCTTTAAATGTTATGAGGCGTGGCCTTTAGGAGGAGATTGGATCATGAGAAGTCTGCCTTTATCAGTGGGTATGGTGTTCTCGTCAATGAGATATCAAAAGGCTTATTCTACGGAGTTCACTGCTTTTTGCCCCTTCTGTCCCTTCTGCCATGTGGGGGCACAGCATTCGTCCCCTATGCAGCAACAAGACCATCTTGGAAGCAAGGATCATCCCTCACCAGACATCAGTCCTGCTAGCACCTTGATCTTGGATTTCCCAGCCAGCAGAATCATGAGAAATACATTTCTATTGTTCATAAATTACCCAGTGTGTTTTACTTGGTACAGCAGCACAGAGAGACTAAGACATTCTGTAACCATAATTTAACCATTTGTTTCTTTTGATTCAAGACTGATTCTCAGACATCTGGATTCAGATGCCTGCTCTGCCATTTTCAGGTTGTTGACCTAGGTGACTTTTTAGCATTTTCTGTGACATAGTTGTCTCCTAGTAACATGGGAACAAATCTCTCTATCTATCTATTATGTTGTTATTTGAATTAGAACATGTAAAGCATCTGGAGTAATGCCCAGCACATGGGGAGTGTTCCAAAACTTCAGTCGTTGCTGTTGCTGTGGTCATCACAGTTTTTAGTTTCTGACCTTTCTTTAAAGCTTCTATGGACATTGTCATCTGCAAGACACCACTCGTATACTAGCTCATCTGGACACTCAGTTGATACATTGAACATAATATCTAACACTTATACAGATAACCACGTGTTCATTTCTTTGTATATTTCTTGCATTGTACACAAAAATGAGAAGCGTACACTGATTTACGGGATATCATAATCTCCTATTGATTTTTAAAACAAACTTAAATTAGGGACACATAACCTTCTCACAGATGCCTTGCATGGATATGTGAAAACACACAATCAGATTGATGTGACAGTTCTCTCCTCTTCTCATTTTATGTATAGATAAGAGCTCTCCCATTGCTCATGTTGAAATGTGTTTTTCATTTCAGGGACCTTTGACATTCAGGGATGTAGCCATAGAATTCTCTCAGGAGGAGTGGAAATCCCTGGACCCTGTGCAGAAAGCTTTGTACTGGGATGTGATGTTGGAGAACTACAGGAACCTGGTCTTCCTGGGTAAGGATAATTTTGCTCTAGAAGTTAAGATCTGCCCTCGTGTATTTTTGTATTTTCTCTGTTGTCTTTCTTGGGAGCCCTTCCATTATTTGACTGAGACTGAAGCCTTGTTGACTCACAAATAAAAAGCTTCATAATGCTGCATCTGGCCTTTCACTTCCCATATCATCACACTATCCCCTTTTTGAATGTCTTCCCTTGTTGTCCTGTGCCCTTAGTAGAATTCCCATATTTAAGTATTAGTCAGTATAATGGTACTTTTTTTTTTTTTTTTTTTTTTTTAATGGAGACAGAGTCTAGCTTTGTCACCCAGGCTGGAGTGCAGTGGCGTGAACCCAGCTCACTGCAACCTCCGCCTTCTGAGTTCAAGCAATTCTCCTACCTCAGCCTCCTGAGTAGCTGGGACTACAGGCTCACACCACCACTCCCGGCTAATTTTTTGTATTTTAGTAGTGACGGGGTTTCACCATGTTGCCCAGGCTGGTCTCAAACTCCTGAGCTCGGCAGTCTGCCCGCCTTGGCCTCCCAAAGTGCTAGGATTACAGGCGTGAGTCACCACACTACTTCTAAATTAGTATCTCTCTTTTCTTCCAAAGTCAGGATTTTAACTATTCTTTGGGCAATTATATACCCACAGCTCTGCAAGCACAAACGCTGCTGCCCCATGCTTATAACTCTTTGCCCTCCCCTCTTGCCCTTCCTCCTCCCTGCCTCTTCCAAACATATTACTCTGGTCCAGATGGACTACCCAGTTACTTACTAGCATATTAATTGTACACTCCCATTATTGCAGTACTCCCTCACCTTCCATGTTACACTCAGTGTGTAAGGGGTGACCCCTACTCATTCACTTGACAACTTTCTGAGAACACTGTCTATGTCAATATGTGCAGGGGATGATGGCTCAGATACTGTTATTCATGAAGGGTGACTGAATAATGTTTTGGCAACACACCTTGGCTCTTGAAGTATTTCTTTCCACACTCTTGGTATTTGGAGTGACCAGTTATCTGCACTGACTGTTTGGCCAGTTTTATTTAAAAACATGTTTGATCCCGGAAACCCAGGTTCATGTCTTACTTTCTTTGTAATTTGGGTGTAGATACATAAATCCTGTGGGCAGTCTTACTGTCCTTATTTGTAAAATAGTGATAATTTATCTTAAGATTTTTTAAAACAAGTTAGTGCTGTTTGCTAGCTTAGAATATTGCATGTTTTATAGTAAAGACTCACAAATTTCTTTGTTTAATAAGGTATATCAACATTATTTCATGTTTATAATGAGATGGCATATTAGCTTTAACTTAATGTGGTTAGGTATAGCAGATACCGTAGATAGGGTGGTTTAAACAACAGAAAGTCACTTTTCACAGATCTGGGTGACGAGCAGTCCACATGTCAGAGCCAGTCACCTTGGTTCTTGGTGTGGGCCCTTTTCCTGGTGTATCATGACTAACTCTTTCTGTGTCCTCACATGGCAGAAGGATCGCCATGCAAAAAGCAAAAGCTTTTTCACACCTACTCAAATTCCCATTCCGTTCCTGAAATTCTATCTACCATGGTGACCTAATTGCCTCCCAAAGTTCACACCTCCAAGTAATATTACATTGAGGATTAGGACCCCAACATACGAGTTTTGGCAGACATAAGTCAATATAGCTGACTTGCACTGCTTGTTAGTGTTGCAAATGTCTATTTTTTATGGAAATAGATAGTTTTTTGTTTGTTTGTTTGTTTTTCCGAGACAGAGTCTTGCTCTGTCACCCAGACTGGAGTGCTGTGGCGCGATCTCAGCTCACTACAACCTCTGCCTCCTGGGTTCAAGCAATTCTCCTACCTCAGCTTCCCAAGTAGCTGGGATTACAGGTGCACACCACCATGCCTGGCTAATTTTCGTATTTTTAGTAGAGACGGGGTTTCATCATGTTGGCCAGGCTGGTCTCGAACTCCTGACCTCATGATCCACCCACCTCAGCCTCCCAAAGTGCTGGGATTACAGGTGTGAGCCACTGCGCCCGGCCAGAAATAGGTCGTTTTAGAACAGGTTTAATACTTATATAATAAGTATTCAGAAAAATAACTTAGTGTTATAACTTCAAAAAATTCTTTCTCATTTTCCCAGTACTATTTTTGATTTATAATTCTAGCTTGCCATTTATATAGATCATTAATTAGTTGAACTTGTTGATATTTAGCTGTAATTTGACATTTATTCGTGCACAATAAATATGAAGTAAATATATATGTATATAACTATTTTCTCTTCTGAGAGAGCCATATGTTTGCTGCCAGTTGATGTATGATTTGGGGGCATGGTGGAAAAATACTTGTTTTAGTGCTAATATATGTTTGCACAACATGAGTCTTTCAGTCATTGAATGTTTGAAACTAGGCTTCCTTAAAATTAATTTGAATTACATGTGATTACTCTTTCTTTACTGAAGAATTCTACTCCTTTTTTATTTGTAAAAATAGAAGATCATTGTGGTAAAGTTTGGTAACTGTCTAGTATAAACATTACTTTTAGTGTAGTATGTTTTCAATATAAAATATTTACGAATAGTAGTTATTTAAAAAAAACCAAATAATACTAGTTATTTTTAAAATCTATGTTCGGCCAGGCGCAGTGGCTCACACCTGTAATCCCAGCACTTTGTGGGGCCGAGGTGGGCGGATCACGAGGTCAGGAGTTCGAGACCAGCCTGGCCAATATGGGGAAACCCTGTCTCTACTAAAAATATAAAAATTAGCCAGGTGTGGTGATGTGTGCCTGTAGTCCCAGCTACTCAGGAGGCTGAGGCAGAAGAATAGCTCGAACCCAGGAGGCGGAGGTCACAGTGAGCTGAGATTGTGCCACTCCACTCCAGCCTGGGCAACAGAGCAAGACTCTGTCTCAAAAAAAAAAAACCAACGAAAAAACTCCCATGTTCATTATATTTTGTAGGTATCCTTCCTAAATGTATGACCAAGGAATTACCACCAATAGGGAACAGTAATACAGGAGAAAAATGCCAAACAGTGATGCTGGAAAGACATGAATGTTATGATGTTGAAAATTTTTACTTAAGGGAAATCCAGAAAAATCTACAGGACCTTGAGTTTCAATGGAAAGATGGTGAAATAAATTATAAAGAAGTGCCAATGACCTATAAAAACAATCTTAATGGTAAAAGAGGTCAACATAGTCAAGAGGATGTAGAAAACAAATGTATTGAAAATCAGCTTACATTAAGCTTTCAGTCACGTCTGACTGAACTGCAGAAATTTCAAACTGAAGGGAAAATTTATGAGTGTAACCAATCTGAGAAGACAGTTAATAATAGTTCCCTAGTTTCACCACTTCAAAGAATTCTTCCTAGTGTCCAAACCAACATTTCTAAAAAATATGAGAATGAGTTTTTGCAGCTGTCATTACCCACCCAACTTGAGAAAACACACATTAGGGAAAAACCTTATATATGTAATGAGTGTGGCAAAGCCTTTAGAGTGTCTTCAAGTCTTATTAACCATCAGATGGTACATACTACAGAGAAACCTTACAAATGCAACGAATGTGGCAAAGCCTTTCATCGGGGCTCACTACTAACTATACATCAGATAGTCCATACAAGGGGGAAGCCATATCAATGTGGTGTATGTGGCAAGATCTTCAGACAAAATTCAGATCTTGTAAATCACTGGAGAAGTCACACTGGAGAGAAACCATACAAATGTAATGAATGTGGCAAGTCCTTTAGTCAAAGTTACAACCTTGCAATACATCAGAGAATTCACACTGGAGAGAAACCTTACAAATGTAATGAGTGTGGGAAAACCTTCAAACAAGGCTCATGCCTCACTACACATCAGATAATCCATACAGGAGAGAAACCATATCAATGTGATATATGTGGCAAGGTCTTCAGGCAGAATTCTAATCTTGTAAATCACCAGAGAATCCACACTGGAGAGAAACCATACAAATGCAACATATGTGGAAAGTCCTTTAGTCAAAGTTCCAACCTGGCAACTCATCAGACAGTTCATAGTGGAAACAAACCTTACAAATGTGATGAGTGTGGCAAAACCTTTAAACGGAGCTCCAGCCTCACTACACATCAGATAATCCATACAGGAGAGAAACCATATACATGTGATGTATGCGACAAGGTCTTCAGTCAACGTTCACAACTTGCAAGGCACCAGAGAAGTCATACTGGAGAGAAACCTTACAAATGCAATGAATGTGGCAAGGTCTTCAGTCAGACTTCACATCTTGCGGGGCATCGGAGAATTCATACTGGAGAGAAACCTTACAAATGTGATAAATGTGGTAAAGCCTTTAAACAGGGCTCATTACTCACTCGACATAAGATAATTCATACCAGAGAGAAACGTTACCAATGCGGTGAATGTGGAAAGGTCTTTAGTGAAAATTCATGCCTTGTAAGACATTTAAGAATTCATACTGGGGAGCAACCTTACAAATGTAATGTGTGTGGCAAGGTCTTCAATTACAGTGGAAACCTTTCAATTCATAAGAGAATACATACGGGAGAGAAACCTTTCCAATGTAATGAATGTGGCACAGTCTTCAGGAACTACTCATGCCTAGCACGTCATCTAAGAATTCATACTGGGCAGAAACCTTACAAATGTAATGTGTGTGGCAAGGTCTTCAATGACAGTGGAAACCTTTCAAATCATAAGAGAATTCATACTGGAGAGAAGCCTTTTCAATGTAACGAATGCGGCAAGGTCTTCAGTTACTACTCATGCCTAGCACGTCATCGGAAAATTCATACCGGAGAGAAACCTTACAAATGTAATGATTGTGGCAAAGCCTATACTCAGCGTTCAAGCCTCACTAAACATCTGCTAATTCATACTGGAGAGAAACCTTACAATTGTAATGAGTTTGGAGGGGCATTTATCCAAAGTTCAAAACTTGCAAGATATCACAGAAATCCTACTGGGGAGAAACCACACAAATGTAGCCATTGTGGTAGAACTTTTAGTCATATAACAGGCCTGACGTACCATCAGAGAAGGCATACTGGAGAGATGCCATACAAATGTATTGAATGTGGCCAGGTCTTTAATTCCACTTCCAACCTTGCAAGGCATCGGAGAATTCACACTGGAGAGAAACCTTACAAATGTAATGAATGTGGCAAGGTCTTTCGTCATCAGTCAACACTAGCACGTCATCGGAGTATTCATACTGGAGAGAAACCTTACGTGTGTAATGAGTGTGGCAAAGCCTTTAGAGTGCGTTCAATTCTAGTTAATCATCAGAAAATGCATACTGGGGACAAACCTTACAAATGTAATGAATGTGGTAAAGCTTTTATTGAAAGGTCAAAGCTGGTGTACCATCAAAGAAATCACACTGGAGAGAAGCCATACAAATGTATTGAATGTGGCAAGGCCTTTGGGCGGTTTTCTTGCCTCAACAAACACCAAATAATTCATTCTGGAGAAAAACCTTATAAATGTAATGAGTGTGGCAAATCTTTCATTAGTCGCTCAGGCCTCACTAAACATCAGACAAAACATACTGCAGAGAATCTTAAAACAAAATTCAATGTGGAAAAGCATTTAGATGTTCTCCTAACTTCTGGGTTCAAATAATTCATACTTATTGATATAGCTTGTATATTTGTCACTTCTGTCTGAAATCTCATGTGGAATTTTAATCCCCTTTATTGGAGGTGGGGCCTGGTGGGAGATGATTGGATCACAGGGGTGGATTTCTCAAGAATGGTTTAGCACCACCCGCTTTTTGCTCTTCTTGGGATAGTGAGTTCTGGTGAGATCTTGTTTTTTTGTTTGTTTTGCTTTTTTGAGACGGAGTCTCTCTCTGTCACCAGGCTGGAATGCAGTGGCGTGATCTAGGCTCACTGCAACCTCTGCCTCCCAGGTTCAAGTGATTCTCCTGCCTCAGTCTCCCTGAGTAGCTGGGACTACAGGTGCACACCACCATGCCTGGCTAATTTTTGTATTTTTAGTAGACATGGAGTTTCACCATGTTGGCCAGGATGGTCTCAATTTCTTGACCTAGTGATCTGCCTGCCTCGGCCTCCCAAAGTGCTGGGATTATAGGTGTGAGCCACTGCGCCTGGCTGAGATCTTGGTTAAAAGTGTGTGGCACGTTAGGCATGGTGGGTCATGCCTGTAATCCCAGCATTTAGGGAGGTTGAAGCAGGCAGATCACTTGTGGCCAGGTGTTCAAAACCAGGCTGGTCAACGTGGTGAACAGTTGTCTCTACTAAAATACAAACATTAGCCAGGCATGGTGATGCATGCCTGTAATCCCAGCTACTCAGGAGGCTGAAGCATGAGGATCACTTGAACCCAGGAGACAGAGGTTGCAGTGAGCAAAGATCGTGCCAGTGCACTCCAGCCTGGGTGACAGCGAGACCCTGTCTCCAAAAAAAAAAAAAAAAGTGTATGGAACTTTCCTCTCTCACTCCTATTCTTGCCATGTGACATGCCCACTCCCCTTTTTCCTTCCACCATGATTTTAACATTCCTGAGGCTTCCTCGGAAGGTGAGCAGATGCCAGCACCATGTTTCCTGTAAAGCCTGCAGAACTGTGAGTCAATTAAACTTCTTTATAAATTACCCAGCCTCGGATAGTTCTTTATAGCAATTCAAATATGGCCCAATACATTTACACATGCAGTAAATGTAGCTAAGTTTTAAGGTATTGTTCACTACTCACTTGGCATAAGAATGTACATACTAGAAGGCCGGGTGTGGTGGCTCACACTTGTAATCCTAGCACTTTGGGAGGCTGAGGTGGGCAGATTGCCTGAGCTCAGGAGTTGGACACCAGCCTGGGCAACAGAGTGAAACCCCGTCTCTACTAAAATACAAAAGATTAGCCAGGCATGGTGGCATGTGCCCATAGTCCCAGCTACTTTGGAGGCTGAGGGAGGAGAATTGCCTAAACCCGGGAGGTGGAGGTTGCAGTGAGCCAAAATCACACCACTGCACTCCAGCCTGGGCAACAGAGCAAGACTTTGTCTCCAAAAAAAAAAAAGAATATACATATTGGAGAGAAATTACTGAAGTGCAGTATGTGTGGCAAGAATTCTATTCAAAGATCAAAACTTGTGGATCTATAGATAATTCATAGTGCAGAGATGCTTTACAAATGAAAAGAGTGTGGCAAAACCTTTACCAGAGTTCAATCCCTACTGGACAGAAGGGAGTTTATACTGATAGGAAATCTACACGTATGTGCCAGAGACTTTCCCCAGGCATCGGAACTCACGAGACATCAAAATATACAACTTTGAGAGGAACCACACAAACGTAATATGTGTGGTAAGGCTTTTACCTGAACATCAAAATGGAAACCAAAGTATTCATACTGAAGAGCTACCTTACAAATGTAACAAATGTAGTAAGACTTTTTAAAAAAATCAAATGTTCGGCCAGGTGCGGTGTCTCACGCCTGTAATCCCAGCACTTTGGGAGGCCGAGGCAGGTGGATCATGAGGTCAGGAGATCGAGACCACCCTGGCTAACACGGTGAAACCCCGTCTCTACTAAAAATACGAAAAATTAGCTGGGCGAGGTGGTGGGCGCTTGTAGTCCCAGCTACTTGGGAGGCTGAGGCAGGAGAATGGCATGAATCCAGGAGGTGGAGCTTGCAGTGAGCCAAGATCGCGCCTCCAGCCTGGGCGACAGAGCGAGACTCTGTCTCAAAAAAAAGAAAAAAAAAAAAATCAAATGTTCATGCTTTTGGAGTGAGAGAATTTATATAGGAGAAAAATCCTATGAATGTGCTGAACATGAAGGGGACTGTAAGCAGTAGTGTGTTTTCAGTCTTTACCAAATTCATACTGGAGGGAAACCTTACAAATGTAATCAGTGTGGTAAAATTTAAAACCAGTTCTCACAACAGACTACACATCCTTGAAATCATACCAGGGATAACGAAGCCTGCTTCTCCAAGATTGGCCTGGAATATTACATACTACACAATAACTACAAGACAAAATTTGTTAAAACTCAAGACAGTATGTACGTCAAAGGAGCCAGAACATATGTGGAAAAGGCCAATTCAGTTTATAAAATATTGTATTCAATTTGAGGTTTTTGTTTTGTTTTGAGAGAGTCTTTGTTCTTTCCTCCAGGCTAGTGTGCAGTGGCGTTATCTCAGCTCACTGCAACCTCCACCTCCCAGGACTTCTCACATTCCCCCACCCCTGGTTTTTTTTAATGATGATTTTAACTCTCCCCTCTAATGCCTTTTTCTTTTTAAAAATTTTTCGGAGAAATCATTTTAGAAGAAAATGAGTCTCTGTTCTTAGTTTTCCTCTGATCCCTCATGGCTAGGACAGTTTATTCCTAGAGAGGGAGGTCCCATATTATTAGGAAAGCTGATATTTTGCACGTTGTGAAGTCTCATGTCCTGCGGAGAGAAAATGGGGGGAGAAAGGGAGAGAAACAACAAACAGAAAAATAACAATTTCGGAAAATTGACATGGGCCATATTACTCTGAAGTTCATACATCAGTAGCCAGGTATGAAAGTGCCTTATATATGTAAATAGGCTGTTACTATCTTCTTCTGACATTTAAGTTGTCTAGCTTCGGTTCTCAGGGCTTTAAGAAAGCACAGCTTAGTTTTTAGTGATTTGAAATTAGAAAAATCGGGGAAGAAGGAGGGAAAAAATTAAAAACATTATTTTGGAGATGTGTAGCCCAGAAAAGTTAGAATTCAGTCCAAACTTTAGAAAATAATAAAAATTGAAAAACAATAGGCGAGACTAGAGTCTAACAACAGATGTACTGTAGTTTTTGAAACATAATTTTTCTCACTCCAGTTTCCCATTTTTACTAAAGACCAATCATGGTATGACTGATTTGGTTTATTATTCTTGGCCTGTTTATACGTATAAGTGCAGCAAGAATCATTATTTTTCACACAGACTCTTTATATTGGCTTTGATGGAAATTTGTTCCACAAAAGGAATATCAGATAAGACTTTTTAAAAGCCAAGCCCAGCCATTGCCGTGTACCACCAAATACCTATGAGTTGGGTAAATTCCTCTCCTCTTGAGGTCCCAAGATAACTTGGAGTTCCTGGGCCTATCAGAAAGGGACATTCTTTACTTAACACAGGTCAGAAACTCTGTATAGGGATGCTGTAGGCAGGGTATGAGGCTAGTTTTCCAAGGGGCTTTAATGGGCTCTATGAATCAAGTTTGATTCCTTAAAGGAAAGCACACCATTTCAGTCAAAGCCTTGGTAAAATAGCCATTTTCTCTGATGGTATTCTGTTGTAAAAGAAAACTTTTTTTTTTTTTTTTCCCAAGACAGGGTTTCACTCTATTAACCAGGCTGGAGTGTAGTGGTGTGATCTTGGCTCACTGCAACATCCACTTCCCAGGTTCAAGCAATTCTTGTGCCTCAGCCTCCCAAATAGCTGGGATTATACACATGCGCCACCACACCTGGCTGATTTTCATATTTTTTGTAGAGATGGGGATTTTCCATGTTGGCCAGGCTGGACTTGAACTCCTGGGCTCAAATGATCCGCCTGTGTCAGCCTCCCAACGTGCTGGGATTACAGGCTTGAGCCACCATGACCAGCTAAAAAAAAATCTTATTGCACTTATGCAAATAACTGTATTGCCATAAGTTATGAATACTCACAAATAGTTTCCAAATTCCAGATAATTCAAAAGCAGAGAGACAAATATGCACCAAAATTTGTTTACAGGAGTATACTTTCCTCAGTTGTTAACAGCTGCCAACAGCTCATAAGAAAAGTTTTCTTGTCTCTGAAAAACAAAACAAAGGATCAGCAACAATTTTTTTTTTTTTTTGGGATGGAGTCTCGCTCTGTCGCTCAGACTGGAGTGCAGTGGCATTATCTTGGCTCACTGCAACCTCTCCCTCCTGGGTTCAAGTGATTCTTTTGCCTCAGCCTCCTGAGTAGCTGGGATTACAGGCGTGTGCCACCTTCATGCCCAGCTAATTTTTGTATTTTTAGTAGAGACGAGGTTTCACCCTGTTGGTCAGGCTGGTCTCGAACTCCTGACCTCGTGATCCACCCACCTCGGCCTCCCAAAGTGCTGGGATTACAAGTGTGAGCCACCACGCCCAGCCTTTTTTTTTTTTTGAGATGGAGTTTTGCTCTTGTGGCCCCGGCTGGAGTGCAGTGGCATGATTTTGGCTCACTGCAACCTCCGCCTCTTGGGTTCAAGCAATTCTCCTGCCTCAGCCTCCCGAGTAGCTGGGTTACAGACACATGCCACCAAGCGCAGCTAATTTTTGTATTTCTAGTAGTAGAGATGGGGTTTCACCATGTTGGCCAGGCTGTTCTTGAACTCCTGACCTCAAGTGATCTGCTCACCTAAGCCTCCCAGAGTGCTAGGATTACAGGCATGTGCCACTGCACCCGGCCAAATCACCTTGTGAAGAGGATCAAAATAAGACAACAATTGTCCATAAATGACAAAAAAGTCTTAGGACGGCCACTATGAAAGCACAATTGACTAGAACTTTTGGTTACTTCTGTGGCATACAATAATTTTACATAATAATTACAATTATTAATAACATACATGAAGTCATATCACAGTTACAAGAGTTTCTCATAATTTTGGAACACATGCCAATAACATATTTGTACAAATACAGCCCAAAGAAAGCCAAACACCATTTCCTATTTGACAATGCTTTCTGTTTGATTTTTATACCGAATAAACTTTATGTGCCTCTTTCAGACTTCAGGAAACTAATATGAAAAGATTAATGAAGACCCAATTTAAAGTTTGACAAAAAATATTTGACAAACTTTAAAGTGCTTGATATCACAAAATAGGATCAGAGGCCATTGTAAAATAAGTCCTTCATTTAACCAAAGTGATGCCACAAAGATTTCAAAGGTGCAAACCATTATTTTTGGAGAGAGGACACTTAATTTCTCAAACAATAATCCCTAATAAAGAGAGCATGAGGCTAATTAAATTTGTTATTCAAAATTTTATAAACAATCTAAAATTTTAATCATCTTGCCCATAAGATATGATTTCCATAAGCCTTTTTACAACCATTGTAATCTTTATTATGGAGTGGGTCAATGCTCCAAGAAAACCTTGTTAATCTGACACAGAGGCTCACATGCTGGTCTTGCATCAGTGTGCCTTTGACATCGATGGTTAATTTATAGAGAAACTGAACTTATTTTATCTCTCCAGGTAAGCTCTTGCAATTTCATGTGCCCACCTCTTCTGTAATAGCCCCTGGGCCTTGAGGAGTTGAATAGTTTTACTTTCTTGTCCTGCGTCTCAAGAACACAGTTTATTTTGATTGGCGTCTTCTATTAGGTCTGAAAATGAGGCTTTAACTGCTGTCAGTGTTTAAGATTTAGCAGGACTTGGTGTCCTTTTTAGACCCAGACGTCAAAGCTCTGTAACTTAGTGACACAAGGACTTTAAAAGCACATACAGGCCAGGCATGGTGGCTCACACCTGTAATCCCAGCACTTTGGCAGGCCAAGGTGGCAGATCACTTGAGGTGAGGAGTTTGACACCAGGCTGGCTAACATGGCGAAACCTCATCTTTACTAAAAATACAAAAAAATTATCCGGGCATGGTGGTGTGTGCCTGTAATCCCAGCTACTCGGGAGGCTGAGGCACAAGAATCCCTTGAACCTGGAGACAAGGTTGCAGTGAGCCAAGATGATGCCACTGCACTCCAGCCTGAGTGACAAAGTGAGACTCTCTTTAAAAAAAAAAAAAGCACATACAGAAAATACGTGGATGTGATAACCTTAATTAAAAAAACTTTTTTTAATCTCAGTTTTTTTCTAACCAAACCAAACTTAGTAATAATGACATAGGAATTATTTTGATAAAGTGTAAGATCTGTTTATTAGGCCAGTTATCTAAAGGCAAAAGAAAAGACCTCCTCCAGTGCAACTGCTGTTTCCTATGGGGAATATTACATTGAAAGGAAACATTTCCTTTAGACCTCTAGGATAAAACATTTTGTTGTTGTTGGCATGAGGCCACAACAGTTAGAAACTAAAAGAGAAAAACTTACAGGAGCTGAAAATCAGTTGAAGGATAGAGTTATTATTTCAGGCCTTTTAAAAGAGGAGAGAAAGCTGAAAACAGCAAGACACAATAAAAGTTGAACTTTTTGTAAAAAAATTATAGTGTCTTGTAATTTATTAAGAGTAAAGCAATACCTTAGGAAAATTTGGTATTTTGATCCAATTATTTAGTCTATAAGTGGTTTTTTTAAAGATCAAAACCCAGTCACTAGAAAGACCATTATAATTTCTGTTTAATTTATATACAACTTGAAATATAAAAGGTTTTTTTTTTTTTCATAAATCCTCTTATTAATGACTTACACAGACCATTCATGACAGGCTTGGGCACCCACCTCTTCACCTTTCTTCTGCTCCTACTCATTCCACCCTTTATCCAAACTCCAATTCCCTCTGCTATTTTCCTGCCTCAATAGTATTTGGCAGGGATAAGTATGAAATTGCTTGATCAATAAATGCAAACAAAAATGTATGCTGGTGATTCTTAAGACATTTCTAATATTATTTTACCAATACTTTTTGTTGTTGTTGTTGTTTGAAACAGAGTCTTGCCCTTTTGCCCAGGCTGGAGTGCAGTAGTATGATCTTGGCTCACCGCAACCTCTGCCCCCTGGGTTCAAGAGATTCTCCCACCTCAGCCTCCCAAGTAGCTGGGGTTACAGGTGCCCAACACCATGCCTGGCTAATTTTTGTAGTTTTAGTAGAGATGGGGTTTCACCATGTTGACCAGGCTGGTCTTGAACTCCTGACCTCAGGTGATCCGCCTGCCTCAGCCTCCCAAAGTGCTGGGATTACAGGCATGAGCCACCATGCCTGGCCTATTTTACCAATACTTTTAAAGCTAACTTATTAAAGATTTTACTTAAGTCATGTGAACTTGAGAAACATTTTGGCTTATTATTTAATTTACGAGGACTCTTTAAGCCAGTTTAGCACCTTGTGTCCAAAACACAACAAAATACGTATACAAACACATTAGCACACACATACATTCTCATATAACCAAAGATCATGTAGCTTTTACTTCAGAACTTTAGTCATGAGGTATTAGTAGAAACTCATTGGTTTTCAAAAAGAAATTGCAAACAGTGGATTTTATCTCATTAGAAAAGTAACAGTGGACTTCAAGCAGGCAGAAAAGAAAGCAGAGAGAGAACTTGGGAACTTTACAGTTGCAGGCTGACCTTTGGGCTCTGAATTTTCCTTCATGTACTTCTGCACAAAAAGACCATATAAGTTCATGTCACACAAACACTTGTAAGAAGAGGTGCCATAAAACCAAAGGAGTGCCTGAAAGGGGCGTCATTCTTCTGGTTTTCTCCTCGTTCTTAGATTATTTGGTTCCCACTTTTTTTGTTTGTTTCCTTAAAAGGAGAAATGGAGATGTGGCCTAGGGTTTTGTGGAGTAAGTCAAAGTATGTGCTGCTTGCAAAGGAGACTCCACAGTGTGTTACCACTGAGTCACTGCCGCCCTCCTATGTGTCTCAGTTTCTCCTCCGGAGGTCTAAGCACCTCCAGGAGGGCTCAAAGCACAAGTTACTAGCACCCATATGCACCTCCTGGATTAGTCTTTTTAAAACTAATTTTGTGGGGGTTCTCTGTAGAGCCACTACACATCACGGTGGGTCAACTTCCCAGATACTCCCATGAGGCCCCCGGTCACCTAGGGGTGCCTATCAGCTGCGAGGAGCAAAATACTCTTTCTGTTCGAAGCTGAGGATACTCAGTCCCTCATTTACCTATGAAAACAACAATTCGGATCCTCATGTAAATGTGAACAGACAGGCCAAATTGAAATTGATTTTGAGAGAAAAAGCAGTAGAGAAGACCCCTTTAAAATGCATCTGTGTACTAGAAGAAGGATTCTTTTTTTTTTTTTTTGAGACAGAGTCTCTCTCTGTTGCCCAGGCTGGAGTGCAGTGGCACAATGTCAGCTCACTGCAACCTCTGCCTCCTAGGTTCAAGCAATTCTCTGTCTCAGCCTCCTGAGTAGCTGGGATTACAGGTGCCCGCCACCATGCCCGGCTACTTTTTGTATTTTTAATAGAGACAGAGTTCACCATCTTGGCCAGGCTGGTCTTGAACTCCTGATCTTGTGATCCACCTGCCTCAGCCTCCCAATGTGCTGGGATTACGGGCTTCAGCCACCAGCCCGGCCACTAGTCTTTTTTAAACAGGTAGGTCTTGCGTGTACTAAGACTAAGAACTCACTCATTATCATGGAGAGAGCACCAAGCCATTCAGAAGAGACCCAACCCCATTACCCAAGCACCTTTCATTCGGCCCACCTTCAACAATTTGGGTCATATTTCAACATGAGATTTGGAGGAAACATATCACTGTTCCTTACCACCAGATACCAGCAACACCACCAATTGTGACAATCAAAAATGTCTCCAGACATGTGCAAACGTTTCCTGGAGAGGGGGCATCATTCTTGGAAATACCACCTTCCAGTATAGAGATCAAGAAAGCAGAAGGTGCTTGGGCCGGGCATGGTGGCTCACGCCTGTAATCCCAGCACTTTGGGAGTCTGAGGTGGGTGAATCACGAGGTCAGGAGTTCAATACCAACCTGGCCAAGATGGTGAAACCCTGTCTCTACTAAAAATACAAAAAAATTAGCCAGGCGTGGTGGCAGGCACCTGCAATCCCAGCTATTCAGGAAGCTGAGGCAGAGAATTGCTTGAAACCAAAAGGGGGAGGTTGCAGTGAGCCGAGATCACGCCACTGCACTCCAGCCTGGGTGACAGAGTGAGACTTCATCTCAAAACCAAACAAAACAAACAAAAAGAAAGCAGAAGGTGCTAATGTGCCATATGGCTTTCAACTGCACTTGACACAATATTTTGTAAATTCTTCAAAAATGAGTTAGCTGATTTTCAAGAGATGTTTAAGTCTGCAGCAGTAGCTCATCTGCAACTGATAAAACTCACATTTGAGAAGTGGTTTGAGGGGCAACAGCAAGTTAAAATTATAACAAAGTCCAAGTCAAGGCCATAGCCCTAACGTTCTTTGAAATAACCTGCCAGTTGATTAAGGTAACTCTTGTGAAATTGTTTTTTGTGGGTGGATGAAATGGCAAGTGTAGTAAATAGAAACTAGACTGTGGCCCAAGAAGTTCAAAAACACTGGAATAAAATTCTGAAACTAAGGAAGGGTTCCTAAAACTCGTGGGTATAGCTAAAGTCATGGGTTTAGCTTTGAAAATGTCCCTATTTTGAAATGGCATCAGATAAAATGCTATCTTTTGTTATACTTTTCATAATGTTATACTTTTGAGACTTCTATCAGTCCATAGTATTTTATAAAAACAAAATTAAATTTAGACTTATAATAGTCTTTGGGATGGTACATTTAAGTGGAAAAGAAGTAGCTGGGGAAAGCTGCTTACTGCAGAAGGAGGGCATACTTTCTGATACTGCATGAGGGATGTCATCGGGTGAAGTTAAGAACGACAAAATATAGTGGACTGGAAACCTATTCTCAGGAGAACTGTAGCCATGAAAATTACTGTTGTTCATTCTTGACCTCCTGGAACCAGGCCCTAACTCATCTTCTCAGCAAAATTGCACATTTGCTATGGACCTACTGGGTAGTACCTTCTTTGTTTTCCTTTTCTGAATGTGAGGGTTAATTCAGGTTTTATTTTTCTGTTCCACCATGAAATGTCGTGAGTGGCGAGGACTCCATTGGGCTCTTAATGAACAGAAGTGTCATGAGACTGTCATGAGATCCTTGCTTGCAACTGAAAGTTATGTTTGGGCTTTTTTTTTTTTTAAATGTTAGAGGAAGTGGAGGTGAATATTTTGTGTGGGCAAAAGAGGAACAAATTATTTCTGATGGAAGCTGTGCTGTCACATATTGTAATATTTCGAGACAGGGTCTCGCTCAGTCACCCAGGCTGGAGTGCAGTGGTGCGATCTCAGCTCACTGCAACCTCCACCTCCTGGACTCAGGTGATCCTCTTCTCTCAGCCTCCCAAGTAGCTGGGACTACAGGTGCACACCAGCATACCTAGCTAATTTTTGAATTTTTTTGTAGAGATGGGGTTTCGCCATGTAGCCCAGACTGGGAGAAACATATTTTAAGGTATAATTAGCATGTTGTGTTGTTAAAATCTCAGTGATAAACTTGCATATTAGCAACAGAGCTCTTGTTTCCACATTATAGAATTTCAGTTTATTTTCTTGTATCATTCCAATGCTTTCCCTGAACTTAAAATAAAAGGGATCCTCCACATATTGGTGGAACACATTCTTTGCATCTGTTATTTTTCTATTCTTTTTTTGCCACACAAATCTGAGAATGTCACCTCGATTTTTGGATCCTTCAAGTTCTTCAATGGAAGAAATGTAAGTCCATAAATTGGGTTAAATGGTTTCTAGTGGAGTGTGTAATGATAAAAAATTATTTTTAAAATGTAGTTTTGGCTGGGCTCTGTGGCTCATGCCTGTATTCCTAGCACTTTGGGAGGTTGAGGTGGACAGATTGAGCCCAGAAGTTTGAGACCAGCCTAGGCAACATTATAAAACCCCATCTCTACTAAAAACACAAAAACTGAGGTGAGAGGATCACTTGAGCCTGGGGAGGTGGAGGCTGCATGAGCCGTGATTGCACCACCACACTGCAGCCTGGGCAAGAGAGCAACATCCCATCTCAAAAAAAAATTACATTACAGTTGAAAAATCATAGAATACAATGTTTAATATGATAACTCAAATATGCATTGTTAGAGCCTTTGAAAAATGCAATTTTATTAAATTATTTAATATTTATTGTCTGATAAATTTAATTTTTATAGTGCATGTGTAAAAATATTATAGACAATTTGAACAGTATTTCAGAAGCACTTTCAACAATTATATTGTGTAAAGTGTCCTATGTATGCATGAATAAAGGACATGTATAAAGTATTTAGCATGAGGAAAATTGAGTCTTTCTCAACCTAGGCATCATAAGTTTCAGGAGTAAACATTCAGTATTTTTTTTTTTTTTGTATTTTTTAAAACCAGAACATTTATTGCATGACTAATCATAGACATTCTTAAGATGAACTGGATGCTGCAACAGCTGCCCTCTTGGGTTTAGGTATTGTTCCTTCACAGAATCCATGCCTGAATCTGTGGTATACAATTTTTAGGTGCCTCATTCCACCAGTTCCGGTGGTATTTTGTCTTTTAGCCTTGGCACTCCAGTTATACTTTCTCTTGCGCTTGACAGCGTAGCCACATTTGCCACAGGTCGACTTCTGAAGGTGGTAGGCCTTAGAGCCACGGCGGCAACACAACGTGTGCGTCTTATTGCGACGCTTTCCAAACAATGACGTTCCCTTCGTCATCTCGCTTCTGCGGCCAAGACCAGAGAGACCGGAAGAGAAGGCACTTCCGCTATATCACGCTCAGAAGCTCAACATTCCGTGTTGAATTAGAGTCTGAGCCGAGATGGCATTACTGCACTACTGCTTGGGTGACCGGAGCCAGACAGTGCCTCAAAAAAAAAAAAATTCTCCCAGGCTCAAGCAATTTCCAACCTCAGCCTTCCAACTAGCTTGGACTACTGGTGCACACCATTACCCTTGGCTAATTTTTGTATTTTTTGTAGAGATAGAGTTTTGTCATGTTGCCCAGGTTGCTCTTGAACTCCTGGGTTCAAGCAATCTGCCCACCTCAGCCTCTCTCAATGTGCTGGGGTTACAGGCGTGAGCCATTGCACCCTGCCTTGTTCCTTTACTTGCTTAGTAAACTTGCTTTCACTTTACAATGTGAACTCACCCCTAATTCTTTCTTGCATGAGATCCAAGAACCCTCCCTTTTGGTTGTAACTGCCCAACAGGTTCTCCTTCCCTGCTGCCTAGACAGAGCTGATTCATCAAGACAGGGGAACTGCAAGAGAGAGTTTAATTCATGTGGAGCTGGCTGTACAGGAACCTGAAATTTTTTTATTACTCACATGAGTCTCCCTGAAAACTCGGGGATCAGGGTTTTTAAGGATAATTTGATAGGTAGGTGTCAGTGAGTCGGGAGTGCTGATTGGTTGGGTAGGAGACGAAATCATAGAGATTTGAAGCTGTCATTTTGCACTGAGTCAGTTCCTGGGTGGAGTCACAAGACCAGATGAGCCAGTTTATGGATCTGGGTTGGTGTCAGGTGATCCATCAAGTTCAGGGACTGCAAACTATCTCAAGCACTGATCTTAGGTTTTATAATAGTAATGTTATCCCCAGGAACAATCTGGGAAGGGTGAGAATCTTGTAGCCTCCAGCTACATGACTCCTAAACCATCATCTCTCACCTTGTGCCTAATTTGTTAGTCTTACAAAGGCAGTCTAGTCCCCAAGCAGGAAGGGGGTTTGTTTTGGGAAAGGGCTGTTAATGTCTTTGTTTCAAATTATAAACTAAGTTCCTTCCAAAGTTAGTTCAGCCTATGCCCAGGAATGAACAAGAGCAGCTTGGAGGTTAAAAGCAAGATGGAGTTGATTAGGTCAGATCTCTTTCACTGTAATAATTTTCTCAGTTATAATTGTGCAATGGAAGTTTCAGGTTCTGGATCAGGACCCCTTTCTGGTAACACAAGGATGGTTATGAATGCATCCAGACATCCAAAAAGTTATCTCTGAAAGCCAGAGATTTCCTTTCCCTATGGGTTCTTCCCTTGCATGTCAACGCAAGGATTCACTGGGGACCTAGAATTGTGCAGGGCAGTTAGGAAGAGAGAGACAAAAGAGAGAAGAGGTGAAGTAGTTTTGAAGAAGAGAAAGAAGGTCCCATGCAGCCTCAGTTTTTTTTCCAACAAACTTTTCATGCTGGGAAATAGGATCCTGGTTTATTTGTGGGAGGGATTTTATAGGAGGGTGAGAAAAAAATGCCCTTTGAGGGTAGAGTCTGTGGAGCCCTAATTGGGGAAAAGGAGTCAGCCTGAAAGGACCAGGAGAAAGCAAAGAGATAAAGCAAATAAGCTATAAATCTTTCTTCATGGTCCAGAACATATAAAAAAAATAGAGGAAGCAGATAAGCTGTAGGTCTCTTTTTCTTTATGGCCAAGGACATATGGCCTTTCTGTGGAAAGAACGTAAATAAGTCACAAATTTTCTGCTTTCATTTATCATCAAACGCCTCAGCTAACAGAAGAATGCAAGTTAGCTCCCTGCTACCTTGGCCTTCCAAAGTGTGGGGATTATAGGCGTGAGCCACTGCACCCAACCAAATCTCCTTTTCTCATGGCTCACTGCAGCCTTCACCTCCTGGGCTCAAATGATCCTCCTTCCTTACCCTTCCGAGTTGCTGGGCCCACACGTGCAGGCCACCATGTCCAGATAATTTAATTTTTTGTAGAGATAGGTCTGGCTATGTTGCCCAGGATGATCTCAAATCCCTGGCCTCAAGCAATTCTGACACCTCAGCTTCCCAAGTAGCTGGGACTACAAGAGTGCATTACCAAGCCTGGCTAATTTTTGTATTTCTTGTAGAGATGGGGGTCTCACTATGCTGTCCAGGCTGGTTTTGAACTCTTGAGCTCAAGTGACCTGCCCACCTGGGCCTCCAAAACTGCTGGCCCATCTCAAAAGGCTTAATCCATTTCAGTATCAACTCTCAAAAGTCTTAATCCATTCCTGTATCAGCTCTTAGGGCAGAATACCCCCTAAATATTATCTGAACCACACATGGGTGAGAATCAAGGTGTGATTCATCCTGAGGCAAAATTTCTGCCCAGCTGTGAATCTGTGAGGCCAGAGAAGTTATCTGCTTCCAAAATATAATGGTGATAAAGGCATAGGATACATCCCCCAGCCCTGGTAACCACCCTTCTAATCTGTTACTGTAAATTTGACGTTTGTACTTTGCACGTGTAAAAGCACATGCAGTATTTGCCTTTCTGTGTCTAGCATATTTCGCTTGGCATAATGTCTTCCGGGTTCCTGGATCCAGCCACGGCTCCACATCAAATCCCCAGGGAGATCCTAGTTCCCTGACTATTGAGTAGCTTCAGCATCACCGGCAAGAGTGGATGGAGTCCACCAAGCTTGTAAAAATCGGTTTTGACTTAGTTCAACTTGTTAAGAAATCATCTTAGTTTCCAATATAAGTGGACCACAACTTTAAGCTTTAACCTTAAATTTTGAAACATTAACTTAAAATAGGCAGGTAGCAACGCTGCTTCACAGGAGAAGTAGTCAGAAAACCAAAGACATGCTGCCTGTGAACCAGAGTAAATAACAGGCTCTATTTCGGCCCCGCTTACCCCATGAAACCCCGCCCCCCATGAAACCCCGCCCCCCATGAAACCCCGCCCCATCCTCCGCCGCGGCTCCGTCACGCCCCACCTAGCCACGCCCACTGCCGCTCCGGCCCGGCTCCACCCTCTCAGGGTCCCTCCCCGAGTCAGGCCCCTCTTTCAGACCCGCCCCTTGCTGGTCGCGGCTCGCCCAGGCCCCGCCCCCTGGCCTCCCAGTTTTTTCTCTCCGCTAGCAGTTTCCGTCACTCCCGGAAGCAGATTGCGCCAGGGAAAGGCCTTATCGCTGTGTGTGTATTTCAGTCTACGTGGATTAAACATTGCTTCGCTCCGTCTGCCTGGATTAAACGTGCACTTTGCAGTCCTCACTTCTCCATACCAGTGATCTGGGGATCGCTACGGACCTTAAAATACCCATAGCCCCTTCGCCCCTGCAACAGGCACTTCTCCCCACGTAAGTCCGAGAATTGCTTCCCTGTCGGTTTAAAATCTCTCTCAGGCTGTTCCTTGCCCCCTGCCTTTCTGCCATGTAGATAACCGTGTCGATAACCCCATTCAGGTCGTGTTCCTGCTTAAAACTCTTATTGACCTCTGCTTCGGCCCCGGGCGAGGTCAAGTCCTCCCTCGCGAGGTGGATTCCCACCAGTCGAGACCCCCGAGCTTCGCCCTTGTCGACCCCTGGAGGGGAGCGCCCGCTGCCCAGCTCCTGAAGGAGCCGCTTCTTCTCCCAGGTCCTGGGATTCTGCAGACCCTCCCTGTCCTGAGACAACGTCCCCCGCGCCACCTAGTGTCCTCCGCGCGCCACCTAGTGTCCTCCTCACGCCGGGTCCTTGCCCTCCCCAGGCTGCCCCTTCACAGCCACTGCTTTTCCTGACTCCGCGTTGCAGGAGGTCACCCGAGTCTGTCTTGTGACACCCACTGTCGTTCCCTCCCAAATTTTTACTCCACTGGAAAATGTGCTTTTCCGGGAGGTGGGCATCTTATTCCTCCCCTTTCCTCCTGAATATGTGGGTGAGAGGGATCAGGAGAGGAAAAGGGGGGGATCGACGGGACAGAAAGAAAAACTGGGGAGAAAAGAATGAGTACACGGCAAAATGGATGATAATTTAGGGACTGGCAAAGAGCAAGAGTGCAAGAGGACGCATGGAGAAAGTAGCACGGGGAGAAAAGCACATAAAGAAATTAGGGAAAAGGGAGAGCTTCAGGGAGCTGAAGGGCAGCAAAATAGAGAGGGGCGGCAAAGGAGGAGGCACTGCAGTCAGACGCGGGGGGCGGAAAAGGTAAGAGTTGGAGCCGCGGCTGACAGAGCCACGTGGTGCTGGGACTGAAGGAGAGGGGAGTGGGTAACAAAGGAGAGTAGAGGGAGAACCACAGCAAGGAGGAAGCCTAGGAAGTTGGGGGTGCTAGAGAGTGGGAACAAAGGAGATGTAACAGGGAAAAGGGAATTTAACAGGGAAGAGGGATTTCAACAGGGAGAGCAGACAGGGAGCTCAGATGGGGGAAAAGAGGCAGGAATACGTGGAGGCTGGGGACAATGGGAAAGTTTGGGGAGAAAGAGCAACAAGAGGTGAAATAAGTTTCGAAGCATTGGGCAGAATAGACATAAAACAGGGAATAAAGAAAGGGGAGAAAAACAGCAAAGGGAAAAAAGACGTGCAGAATGAGAGAGGGAAACACATAGTAGTGAAGAGAGTGGGCGAGGACCCCACGCAGATGAGCGGTGAGTTGATTGGATATGGATGGTGGTTTTAATGTATTGATTTGTGACTTTATACTCTAATTTAAAATTTGTTTCTTTAAATTGTACTCATGAGGATGAAAATTACCACTCTTTTCTACAAGGCTTGTGCATTTTGTATTTATTTATATCAAAAGATATTTGGAATCCCTATCTAGCCACAGGGCAGTGACTTGATTCAGTCATTTTGTAACTCTTCTTTCCAGGGATGGAGTAGAGGATGGAGGAGGAGAGAAATAGGCAAGAAATGACTGACTGTCACTACAAGATGTATCTTTGGTTTTTTGTTTGTTTTTTCTCTTTTTGAGACAGGGTCTCTGTCGCCCAGGCTGGAGTGCGGTAAAATTATATCGGCTCACTGCAGCCTCTCAGCTGCACTCCATCCTCCTCAGCCCCTGAAGGTGCTGGGATTACATGTGTGAACCACCTCTACAGGCCTACAATGTATGTCTTTGAAGGAGAGTTGAGAGTGTTGGTTTTTTGTTTTGTTAATGGATTTACTTTTTCCCTTGTAGTTGCTTTACAGTTAATTCATTGTTATTTTGGAAGCTTGATTTAAATTTTAGTTTATTCAGTTTCTTCTATAATTACTAACTTCTGAAATAAGATTTGATGTCATCCTGTAATCAGCTGATGTCATTAATTTCTAAATATTGCCTTTTTTAAACTTTTACCCCATAATTTATTAGATTTTTCAAAAACTTTCCAAACTGTTAAAGCGTCCAGTACGGTAAACTCACCACGAAGTACATTAGATTCCTCAGAACTTCTTCATTTTATAACTGAGAATTTGTACCCTTTGACCAACATTTCTCCACTTTCCCCACCCACCATCCTGCCTTGTTACTATGAATTGGACTTTTTTAGATTCTACTTGTGAGAACCTACAGTAGTTATCTTTCTGTGTCAGTCTTATATCGCCCAGCATAATGTCCTCCAGATTCATCCATGTTGTTGGAAAAGCAGGATTTTATTTATTTTTATTTTTATTTTTTATTTTTGAGACAGAGTCTCGCTCGCTCTGTCGCCCAGGCTAGAGTGCAGTGGGGCGATCTCGGCTCACTGCAAGCTCCGCCTCCCGGGTTCACGCCAATCTCCTGCCTCAGCCTCTTGAGTAGCTGGGACTACAGGCGCCCGCCACCACGCCCGGCTAATTTTTTGTATTTTTTTTTTTAGTACAGACGGGGTTTCACTGTGTTAGCCAGGATGGTCTCAATCTCCTGACCTCATGATCCACCCGCCTCGGCCTCCCAAAGTGCTGGGATTACAGGCGTGAGCCACTGCACCCGGCAGGATTTTCTTTTTTATGGTCGAATAATATTCCATTATATAAATATACACACACACACACTCTGTATATATACACATACATAAATATATGTACACACACATTTTCTTTACATATTCATTCCTGGATGGGCACTTTGGTTGTTTCTATATCTTGGCCGTTGTGAATAATACTGCAGTGATCATGAGGGGGCAGAAGTTCCTAAGTTTTTTGTTTTTTGTTTTTTTAAGTAGAGACATGGTCCCGCTGTTCTGTCCAAGCTGGTCTCTAACTCCTGGTCTCAAGCGATCTTCCCATCTCAGCTTCTCAGAGTGCTGGGATTATAGGCATGAACTACCACACCTGGCCTAGATGTCTCTTAAACATACTGATTGGATTGCCTTTGGATTTATACCCAGAAATGAGATTGCTGGATTGCATTGTTGTTCTATTTTTAATATTTTGAAGAACATCCATAGTGTTTTTCATAATGGCTGTACTGATGTGCACTCCCAGCAGCAGTGTACGAGGGCTCATTTTTCTCCATATCATTGCTAACACCTGTTATCTCTTGCCTATTTGATAATAGCCTTCCTAAGAGGTATGAGGTGATAGCTTATGGTGGTTTTGATTTGTATATCCCTGATGATTAGCGATCTTGAGTACCTTTTCATATACCTGTTGGTCATTTGTATGTTTTTTTTTTGAGACAGAGTCTCACTCTTGTTGCCCAGGCTGGAGTGCAATGGCGTGATCTCAGCTCACTGCGACCTCATCCTCCGAAGCACCTGAGATTACAGGCACCTGCCACTATGCCTGGCTAATTTTTGTATTTTAGTAGAGACGGGGGTTTCACCATGTTGGTCAGGCTGGTCTTGAACTCCTGACCACAGGTGATCTGCCCGCCTCGGCCTCCCAAAGTGCTAGGATTACAGGCGTGAGCCACCGCGCCTGGCATTTGTATGTCTTATTTGCAAAATGTTCAGGTCCTTTGCCCCCTGTCCCCCCCCCCTTTTTTTTTTTTTGAGACAAAGTCTTACTCTGCTGCCTAGACTGGAGTGCAGGGGCGCCATCTCGGCTCACTGCAACATCTGCCTCCTGGGTTCTAGCGAGTCTCATGCCTCAGCCTCACAAGTAGCTGAGATTACAGGCATGTCCCACCATGCCCGGCTAATTTTTTGTGTTTTTAGTAGAGATGGGGTTTCACTGTGTTGGCCAGGCTGATCTTGAACTCCTGGCCTCAAGAGATCTGCCTGCCTCGGCCTCTCAACATGCTAGGATTACAGGCATGAGCCACTGTGCCCGGCCCAACATCAAAGAACTTTAAAAGGCATTCCCTTCCTGACTTAAGGAACAACTTCTCATTGTCCAGGCCTTCTTGTTGTACAGCCAACAAAATACTGCAAATCTCCAAAATATTCTTCAGGATGTTTATTGAGGAAAATTTTATTAAAAGTGACAGAGCTGTATTGTCACAATCCAAAGCTGTATTGTTCAAGGGTCAGCTGAATTGAGGAGCAAGTCCTAAGCTGAGCCCTCGGGGAGAGTGGGCAGCTGGAGTGGTGCATTGGTCCTGTGGGCGTGGAACCCAGAGCTGCAGCACAGCAAGCACTCTTGATAGTGACTTCTTTGGGGTCCATCACTCTGGGGGCTACATTTGTTATTTTGGAGTATTTTGGGCAGCAAGTTAAGATGGTTATAGATGCGTTTTGGACTATCTAAATGTCAATATGGAGAGTTTCCTTGGAAGATGTTGGGTCTCACTGGGGTATGTGCATCATTGGAGACATCTGTTTTAGTAGATGGTGGTGCCAGTGTTCAAGGGTGGGGTCATTATGAATGGAATTGAGTGTCTTGGGTCATTGAGTCCTCAGGTATCTTTGTGTGTATTAGGTCAGCAGGAGTTTATGAGTTGTTGGGGCATGTGGGATTTCGTAGCACGATATGGGGAGCACTATGGAGTATCTGGGAAGGGTGTGGACCCCAAGGAAGTTTGTAAACCTGTCTCAGTTTAGGAGGGGAACGTTAGGGCCTCAAACTCTAGTGACAAAAGGCTTTCGTTAGGGAGGGTTTTCTGTGGTGGGTCTATGGCAGGATGGTGGCTTAGGGAAGATTTTTCAAAGAATCAGAGAATATAATATCACAACAACCTGCAGCACAAAGATTTCAATTGGGACTGTCCTCGGAAGATACAGCTGTTACTTTCTCGCTGCCAGGACAGTGGTGATTACTTTCCCCCCACCTCTGTCTGCTGCAACAATCACAGGGAGCTACGAGGCAAAATGCTTTAAACTCAGTGTGGAACAGGGATATTTTCTCCAGGCAAGAGGGTCCACTAGGTGCTGGGGAGGCAGTCTGGGGAGAGGATGGGTAATGCTCTTTGGAGAATGACAGGCCTAGTAATTGCAGGGTGTAAAGGAAAAAACAAGTTTTTTCCTTTCTACTCTCACACTTAACACAGAACTCTTCTGTGGCCAGTGTTGGGGAGTTTTCTCCTACACACTAAAGAATTCTCCAGCAGACACCAGCTAGATTGCCTTATAATTCAATTTAATTCTGGCACTGTCTACCTGGAGTTAGAGTCATCTCCCACAGGTTGCCCACAGGTTAAGGGCTCAGTCTCACAAGACCTCCCCGGCTCACTTCAGCTACCATTTCGAAAGTAGTAGGTTGTCACCTATACTTCTGACCTACTGACTCCAAATTGGCATTCCTACTACCCCAGCCAAAGGTTTGATTAATTTGCTAGGATGGCTCACCGAACTTAGAGAAACACATTTACCAGTTTCTTATTGTTGAAGGACAAAATCACGACAAATTCGATCCTTTTGTCGTTAATAAATGTGATGATTGGGTTTTCACACTCATGTGAGATGTGCTCAAACCTTGTTACGATGTCGTGATAAGAAGGGAAATTATTACAAATTCATTTTTTAACTCCTGTTCTTGTTTTCTTTTTTGGAATTTTCTTTTTTCCTAAACGTGACTTATTTCAAGGGTCAGTTTGCTAATGTGGCGCTTAGCACGAGAGACTTCATTCTGGCTTGGTCTGGTAGTGCGGGAGGCTAGTACAAAACAACGGCCTTTCCATAAAAATGAACAAAATAATGCGCTTGGCCAGGACATGGGTGGAGCTGGAGGCGATTATCCTTGGCAAACTAACACAGGAACAGAAAACCAAATACTGCGTATTCTCACTCATAAGTGGGAGGTAAATGATGAGAAAACATGGATACGTAGAGGGCAACAACACACACTGGGGCCTACCTCAGGGTGGAGGGTGGGAGGAGGGAGAGGATCAGGAAAAATAACGAATAGACATTAGGCTTAATACCCGGGTGATGGGGCCAGACGTGGTGGCTCACACCTGTAATCCTAGCACTTTGAGAGGCCGAGGCGGGCGGATCACCTGAGGTCTGGAGTTCGCAACCAGCCTGACCAATACAGTGAAACCCCGGCTCTTCTAAAAATACAAAATAAGCCAGGTGTGGTGGCACGTGCCTGTAGTCCCAGCAGGAGGCTGAGGCAGGAGAATTGCTTGAACCCGGGAGGCGGAGGTTGCAGTGAGCCGAGATCGTGCCATTGCACTCCAGCCTAGGCGACAGAGCGAGACTCTGTCTCTCACACACACACAAAAAAACCCAGGTGATGAAATAATGTATACAACAAACCCCCATGACCCGTTTACCTGTGAACCAGGCTGCACCTCCTGCACGTGTACCCCTGAACTTAAAATATAAGTTAAAAAGAGAAAAAAAATTGGCCTATTATAAAGTGTAACAACTGCAACGTCTATTTTTACCTCTAGGGAATTATTTTAAACATCGTTTACTGATGGTGGTATTGCCCATTAAATGCATGCACACACACAGACCCTAAAGCTTATCGTTTCCTTCCACTCTGCCCTAATTGAAACAAAACATAGTACTAACTACATTTCTGCCTGTATGAGTACCCCTCTTCTGTGCTAAAATCTTATTTATACTCTCCGTCTTCACTTCTTGCCTCCAATTCCCTCTTGAATGCATCCAGTCAAACTTGCATATCCACCATTCCACTGATAACTTTATTTTTCAGAGTCACCAGTGACCTCCCCATTTCTAAATCCAATGTATTTCTTTTCCTGCTTTAGTCTTTCTTTTCCTGTCAGGAGCTTTCTGTTTAATTTTCTTGTCACCTCCCTGACCATTTTCCTCTGCTGCTGTGTCCTGACTTCGAATGTTTCTCAATGTGGGAAAGCCTCATGGCTTAGTCCTTGAACCTCGTCTTATCTCTGTCCACACCCACTGTCTTTCCTCATCATCTCATCTCATGGCTTTAAAACCCCACTGTATTAGTCCATTCTGGAATTGCTACAACAAAATTCCAGAGACCGAGTAATTTATAAAGAAAACAGGTTTAATTGGCTCACAGTTCTGCAGGCTGCACAGGAAGCATAGCGACATCTGCTTCTGGGGAGCCTGTAGGAAGATTCCAAACATGGTAGCAGGCGAAGTAGGAACAGGCGTCTCACGTGGCGGGAGCAGGAGCAAGAGAGAGTGAGGGGGGAGGCGCTACATGCTTTTAAACAACCAGATGTGAGAACTCACTATGATAAGAACAGCACCAAGGGGTGGTGCGAAACCATTCAACACAAATCCACCCCCATGATCCATCCACCTCCCACCAGGCCCCACCAGTAACGGTGGGGATTACAATTCAGTGTGAGATTTGGGCCAAGGACACAAACCTGATCCATATCACCCACCTACTCACCTACACGTCTCCATGTCCCCTGCAGGCCTGTCCCCTGCACTCTAGAATTCCGTGTCCTGTTGTCTCCTCTGTTGTCTGTTCAGCCGTCTAAGAGACGTCTCCACCTTTATGTGTCTAAAGTGACTTCCTAAACTCCCTAAGTACATTCCCCTGCGCTCCTGCACATCTCAGATGACGGTGGCCCTATACTTCCTGGCTCTAGCTTTACATGTCAGGATATATTTGAAATAGAGAAGATATGACATTATATAGAAGGGTTTTAATTAAAATGATAAAGAAAAGTTACATTTACCTAAAATGGTAGGGAAATGCATAGTTTCTAAAAGTGCTGTGAGCTGTGGGAGAAAAATGTTTGAAGACCTCGTCCCTACCTGATCTGCTGCCTCGGGACCTCTGTGACCTCATTTCCTACCTGTGTCCTCCTCACTCCCTCTGCTCCAGCCACACAGGCCTCTTTCCTATTCCTGGAGCCGAGGGTGTCTACCTGGGCTGTCCCTGTGCCTAGAACTCTCTGGCCCCTCAGTTGCAGGTAATCTGGCAAGATATCCCCCATCCCGAGCTGCAAAGGTGCCCTCTCCCACCAGCATCACATGAGACTTCCCACTCATTTAAACAAAACTTACTACTATGTTGTTTTTACATTTTGAGGATCTGGGGAAAATGGCAACCCAAAGAAAAGTAACTTTGAAACAACCAACCTGCTTTTAGTTTCCTGATTTTGCTCCATTCAGCCCCTTTCAGCTTATGAAGCCAACCTCCTCCCCTTAGCTCACAGAACACTCCTTTCATTTTAAGAATGAGGTGTTGTCTGATTCTAGGATTGCAAATAAAAGCCAATAAAGGCAGGTCCATATTTTCTGCTCTGTGTGTTTCTTTCTGGCCCTTTGCCTTCCACTTTCTACAGACTGGTGACAGCAAGGCCCCAAGGGGAGGTCAGAGCTGGGAGACTGGGGCTGTGGTAGTCTTGCCCCCTTTGAGACTACTCAACCCTCGCTTCACACTAGAGTGCCAAGGCATTTGTAACACATGGTTCATTCCCCCTTATAGAGATTCTCCTTCCAGTAGTTAGGGTGGGGCCCAGCCTCCGTAATGTTTTAGGTACCCAAGTTGATTTTTTTTTTTTTTTTTTTTTTTTGGTGACAGAGTCTCTGTCGCCCAGGCTGGAGTGCAGTGGCTTGATCTTGGCTCACTGCAACCTCCGCCTCCCAGGTTCAAGTGATTCTCCTGCCTCAGCCTCCCAAGTAACTGGGATTTAAGGGGTGCGCCACCATGCCTGGCTAATTTTTGTATTTTTGGTAGAGAGGGTGTTTCACCGTGTTGGCCAGGCTGGTCTCGAATTCCTGACCTCAGGTATCCACCCGCCTCGACCTCCCAAAGTGCTGGGATTACAGGCATGAGCCACCGCTCCCAACCCCAAGTTGATTCTCATTTGTATCCAGCATTGAGCTTCCAGCCTCTGTGTCCCCCATTTCCGAGGGCAGAGCTCAGCCTGTGACCCACAGAGGTGACGGGGGGCTGTGCGCTGCATGGGGTTTGATCAGGGGTAGGTCCGTGCCCTGAATGGGAGCTCAGTCCAGCCTAGCTACACACTGCTGCAGCCTGTGTGTGGGCTTCTCCCGGAGGGGAGCTAGTGGTGAAGAAAACGGTGAAAGATTCACTTGGTCTTTGTGTAGGAGTTTATTATCCTTGCATCCCCCCTGGTGCAGTGGGCTGTCTCTCCACAGGCTGAGTTCTTCCCTGTGTGCATGGTTGTGACACAGAAAGGAATGTGTTGTTTCCAAGCATTAAACAACAGATTTTTTTACTTTCAGGTTTGATGTGTGAATAATTACATTGACTGAGAAAGAAACCCAGAAGAGGAAAGAAAAGGAGTCAGTGATGGCTACTCAGGTAGAGTGATACTTTACTCAGGTGAAGTGATATTCTTGGTGGGTCATTCTATCTCCTTCCTTTGTGAAGTACAGGGCGTCGGAGTTGCAAATCTTCTCTGAGTCTGAAGTGTCCTTCCTGACACATTTGCTCATGCTCATCCATGCTTTTCCTCAGTTCCTCTCATCTTATTTAGATTCCATCTCACCATGATCCAGTGACATGAACTTGGGAAGAGGCTGCACTGGGCATGGTCCTGGGAAGGGCTCACACCCAGACATGGATGGAGATGGGGTGAGGGTCCCGTGGTATCAGAGCTGTTGGGCAGCAGGGATTGTTTAGGGGCCACATCTGGATGTACTGTCAGCTTTCTGTAGACCAGGAATAGAGAAGCTGCATGTGGAAGTCACATATTAATGTGCATAAATACCTAGTAAATTATCGAAAGGGGCCAGGCGCCGTGTCTCATGCCTGTAATCTCAGCACTTTAGGAGGCTGAGGTGGGCGGATCACTTGAGCTCAGGAGTTTGAGACCAGCTGGCCAACATGGTGAAACCTCGTCTTTACTGAAAATACAAAAATTAGCCAGTCATGGTGGCAGGGGCCTGTAATCCCAGCTACTCAGGAGGCTGAGGCGGGCGAATAGCTTGAACCCGGAGGTGGAGGTTGCAGTGAGCCAAGATGGTGCCACTGCACCCCAGCCTGGGTGACAGAGCAAGACTTCATCCTCAAAAAAAAAAAAAAAAAAAATATGGAAAAGGAGGCATGTAAGGGGAGATCTTTCTGCCTGATTTTATACTACATTTGAAGCTGTATGAATGAGTCACTATTTCTAACTGCACCACCTTAATGACAGGGAATTGAATGGAAAACTAGATACAGACATTAGAGCGTGTTTTATTCCATCATTGATTTAAAAATATGAAATCAACCTGAATGTCAGATTCTAGCCATGGTCAGAATATCCATCTCACAGAGACTGCGGTGTTCCTGCGGGGACTCTTACCAGCAGTTGTTTTAAGTTTTAAGGTTATAATTTTGCTCAGATGTAAGAGCTGAACATTTGTTATCAGAGAAGATGGAGCCAAATTCTCTCACTGCACCAATTATTATTAAATATTATATTTATTTTAAACATCACATGATGTATATATTTGTTTTTTTTGGTAAAATTTCAAGCAGAGATGCAGTTTAGGCATTAAGAAGTTAATACAACACGAGGATGATAGGAAATAATTTTGTTTTGTTTTTTGCTTTTTGTTTTGTACGGAGTCTCGCTCTTGTCACCCAGGCTGGACTACAATGGCGTGATCTTGACTCACTGCAACCTCTGTCTCCCGGGTTCAACCGATTTTCTCTTGCCTCAGCCTCCCAATAGCTGGGATTACAGGCGTGCACCACCACGCCTGGCTCATTTTTGTATTTTTAGTGGAGATGGTGGGGGGTTTCATCATGTTGGCCAGGCTGGTCTCGAACTCCTGATCTCAGATGATCCGCCTGCCTCAGCCTCCCAAAATGCTGGGATTACAGTGTGAACCACCACACCCAGCCTGTAAATAATGTTTTATTATATATGAAATTCATGCTAAATGAGATTTTAGCTGTTCTGGCCAAAACAGAGGGAAAAAAAAAAAAGTAACTGTGAGATGATGGGTGTGTTAATTTGTTAAACTCTAATGACTTTTTTTTTACTATCCGTACCATAATACCATGTTGTATACCTTAAATATACACAATGTAATTTATCAGCAAACAAAAATGGGCATCAAGGAAACATTTTAGCTTTTTTTTTTTTTTTGAGACGGAGTTTCGTCTTGTTGCCCAGGCTGGAGTGCAATGGCGCAATCTTGGCTCACTGCAGCCTCCGCCTCCCGGGTTCAAGCGATTCTTCTGCCTAAGCCTCTTGAGTAGCTGGGACCACAGGCATGCACCACCATGCCTGGCTAATTTTGTATTTTTAGTAGAGACAGAGTTTCTCTATGTTGGTCAGGCTGGTCTCAAACTTCCGGCCTCAGGTGATCCACCCGCCTTGGCCTCCCAAAATGCTGGGATTACAGGCATGAGCCACCGTGCCCAGCTTTAGTTTTACACAGAAAGAAATTTATAACCTAAGAAAAGGACATCAAGGCATATATATTTTAAAAATTTAACTACAGAATATGAAATGGCTCCTAGAATGCAGTAAAGGAAAATTGAGCAAAGAATGAAAATTATTTTGGTTTGATTTCCACAAAATAATGAAACCTCCTCACAGTCCAAGGAATTGGAAAATGGAAATACGAAGGGTTTTCATTTTCCCCATAGCCTCAAAATGTAAACAGAACATAGTAGTAAGTTTTTTTTTTTTTTTTTTAATTGGGTGGGAAATCTCATGTGTCGTTGGTGTATGAGGACACCATTGCACCTTAGGGTAGTGGGAAATCTTGCCAGATCCAGGAAAATAGGAAATGCACCATCCTAAAGAGGCAATCACTCTTTCAGTTACCCAACCTGGAGGAACCCGGGTTTCTTTTCCCTGTCACTTTCTCCATCATCCCTCATGTTTCCGTGGGGAGCTACAGTTGTAAGTTCTGTGGCAAGAGTCAGTGAGAGGTGTCAAGATGCATTTACGTGTCATTATGAGATTTTAGAAAACAATTCTTCAGTACATGTTCTGTTGTGAAATTTCATTGTGCCAGTTTTTCAAAGATACATCTTTTTTTGTTAATAAGCAGTAATAGCTTGTTTTGCATCCTCTTTGGAACAATCTCTAAATGAAGACATACGGATCTTTTATAATTTTTCACCATGGCTGCCACAATGCTCTCTTCACCACAGGTGTTTGAGGGTTCCTTCAGGTTGGACAGTTTAAAGAGTGGTTGCTTCTGTTAGGACGCTATACCACAAAAGTAAAAATAAATAACTGATCTTTCTTTGGAAGGCCTGGCTCGCTGTGTGATTATAAAATACTGTGTTTTTTTAAGATCTAATATTTTGTTGCTTACATTTTATTTGCTTGAATCTTTAATTTGAATTTTTCTGTATATCTTGTTGTAGATTATATTTGATTATAAAGTTTTAGATTATAAATAACATAATAGGTTCACAAGTAGATTGGCAAACCCCTCCATTTTCTTTCCAAAATTATTATGGTTCTCCTTTTACGCAACACAGCCACATATTATTTAAATTCCACATATTGGCCGGGTGTGGTGGCTCACACCTGTAATCCAGGCACTTTGGGAGGCCAAGGTGGGTGGATCACCTGAGGTCAGGAGTTCAAGACCAGCCTGGCCAACATGGTGAAACCCTGTCTCTACTGAAAATACAAATATTAGCCGGACATGATGGTGCACGTCTTTAATCTTAGCTACCTGGGAGGCCGAGGCAGGAGAATCACTTGAACTTGGGAGGTGGAGGTTGCAGTGAGCTGAGATCGTGCCACTGCACTCCTGCCTGGGTGACAGTGAGACTCTGTCTTTAAAAAAAAAAAAAAAATCCCACATATTCTGTTTGTGTTTTCATGGCTCTGAATTTTTTCAGTTGCAGGCCTTTATGTCACCATGTCTTCCAAAAAGAATCGAGTTTGTCAGTCTTTGATAATATCTTTATTATGTCTTTCATTAAAGCTTGTTTGCTTATGTAAAGTTCAGTAATGTTAGATATATTCACATTATTTGTTGGACTCCCAGAACGCATATGTTCTTGGTGCTTGATGGTTTTTCATGGGCCCATTAGACTCTCTTCATTTTCTTTATTTTACTTAATTATTTATTATTTATTTTTTGAGATGGAGTCTCGCTCTGTCGCCCAGGCTGGAGTGCAGTGGCATGATCTCGACTCACTGCAACCTCTGCTTCCTGGGTTCAGGCAATTGTCCTGCCTCAGTCTCCCTGAGTAGCTGGGACTACAGGCACGTGCCACCACACCTGGCTAATTTTTGTATTTTTAGTAGAGACGGGGTTTCACCATGTTGGCCAGGCTGGTCTTAAACTCCTGACCTCAGGTGATCTGCCTACCTTCGCATTTTCTTTATTTTTGGAGACAGAGTCACACTCTATTGCCGAGGCTGGAGTGCAGGGGTGGCATCTCAGCTCACTGCAACCTCTGCCTCCTGTTCAAGTGATTCTCATGCCTCAGCCTCAGATTACAGGCATGTGCCACCATGCCTGGCTAATTTTTGTATTTTTAGTAGAGATGGGGTTTCATAATGTTGGCCAGGCTGGTCTCGAATTCCTGCTCTGAAGTGATCTTCCTGCCTGGCGTTCTGAAAGTCCTGGGATTACAGTTGTGAGCAATCATGCCCGGCCCACATTTCTTTTTAATTCTTCAAAGCCAAGATGTAAATTGCCATTTCTTTCATGTAGGTTTGTAGAGATTCAGTTGGTTTCTTTTTGTAGACCGTATTTCCCTGTTTCTTTGTATGTTTTATTGTCTTCTTTTGTGACTTCAGCATTTGAAAAAATCAGCTGCCTCCCCAGATTTGGTGGCTGCTTTGTTCAGGGAGGACATTCCAATCAACTACCCTAGATTCTGGAGACTTCCCATGCTTTTTCTCTGGGCCTTTGCTTGTCATCTCGCTATTGAAGAGGTTTGCTGCTTTCTACTCAGAAGCTCCCCTGTTTTCTGTACTATTGTGGATAGACTCTGGTACTGCAGATACTGTGGTACTAGATCTTCACCCTCATGTCTTTCTGTGTTACTGCAGACACTGGTTTATGTCAGTCATCTTTTTGCTCAGTGGCCCCTAACCTTTCATCCTGTTCCTTTCAGTGCTACCACAGGAGGTCACCACTAAGGCAATTCTCAGCCTAGCCATGGAGGCAGGGACACCTTAGAGAGTGCTTATTAGGGCAAGGTCAAGGGGAGCCCTGGAAGCAGGACCACCCCTGAGACCCCAGAACTGTAGAGTCACCAGTATGTGATCCCAGCTCGGGAAACCACAGCCTGTGAGAAGTTCCATGTGGGTGATCCCAACAAAACTAATGGGGCAGGGATCCCCAGGACACTGGGGACCTAACTCCTACTCCAGGATGTCTAGAAGGTGGGACATAGAGTCAAAGAAGATTGTTGTCAAGCCTTAAGATTTAATATGTGTGCCCTATTTGAGTTTCAGACTTAACATGGGAGTAGCTACCTCTTCTTTCCTGTTTCTGCATTTTGGAGTTGAAATATTTAGCCTGTGTCTACGCCACCATTGGATGTTGGAAGCACTTAAGTCGTTTGATTTCACAGGTTCACAGCTGGAGAGCAGTTTGCCTCAGGATGAAACACGTTTTTGAGTCTCACCCATATCTGATTTAGATTATAGTTAGATGCAGCTGTAGACTATAGACTTTTGAATTGGTAGTAGAAAAAGTTAAGACTTTGGGGGGCCATTGGGATGGAATGCATTTTGTATGTGAGGAGTACATGAATTTTGGTGGGGCAAGATGGAATACTGTGGTCTGAGTGTTTTTCTCTCCTCCACAATTCATTTGAAACTTAATCTCCAATGCCCAATCTCCAAGTATTATGAGGTTTGGGTTTTAGTAGGTGATTGGATCCTGAGGGGTCTGCCCTTATCAATGGGATATGGTGTTCTGCTCAGTGAGATATCGAAACGCTTATCCTACGGAGTTCACTGCTTTTTGGCCCTTCTGTCCCTTCTGCCACGTGGGGACACAGCGTTCCTCCCCTCCAGAAAATGCAACAAGACACCATCTTGGAAGCAGGGATCATCCCTCAGCAGACATCAGTCCTTCTGGCACCTTGATCTTCGATTTCCCAGCCTGCAGAATTATGAGAAATATATTTTTATTGTTCATAAATTACCCAGTCTGTCTTATTTGGTTATAGCAGCACAGACAGACTAGGATATTCTGTAACCATAATGTAACTGTTTGATTGTTTTGATTCAACTCTAATTCTCAGACATCTGGGTTCAGATGCTTGCTCTGCCATTTTCAGGTTGTTGACCTAGGCAAGTTTGTTAGCGTGTCTGTGACACAGTAACATGGAACAAGTCTCTCTCTCATAGGCTATTATGTTGTTATTTGAATTAGAACATGTAAAGCATTTGGAATAATGCCCAGCACATGGGGAGTGTTCCAAAACTTTAGTCATTGCTGTTGCTCTGGTCATCACAGTTTTTAGTTTCTGACCTTTAAAGCCGCTGTAGACATTGTCATCTCTGAAAACACCACTCATATACTAGCTCACCTAGACACAGTTGATGTATGGAGCATAATATCTAACACTTTTTAAGGGATAACCATGTGTTTTTCTTATTTGTGTATTTCTTGTATTGTCCACAAAAATAGAACTATACACTGATGTAGAGAACATAATAGTCTCCTATTGTATTTTATAACAAACTAAAATTAGGGACCAATAACTTTCTCACAGATGCCATATAGATATGTCAAAACACACACTTCAAAGTGATGTGATAGTTCTCTCCTCATTTTGTGTAAACAAAAGACCTCTCATATTGCTTCTTTTTGAAATGTGTTTTTCATTTCAGGGGCATTTGACATTCAAGGATGTAGCCATAGAATTCTCTCAGGAGGAGTGGAAATGCCTGGAGCCTATGCAGAAAGCTTTGTACAAGGATGTGATGTTGGAGAACTATAGGAACCTGGTCTTCCTAGGTGAGTATAATTTCCTTCTAGAAGTTCAGATTTGCCCTTGTGCATTTTTGTATTTTCTCTGTTGTCTTTCTTGGGAGCCCCTCCGTTATTTGAGACTGAAGCCTTGTTGGTTCAAAAATAAAAAGCTTCACAATGCTGCATCTGGCCTTTCACTGTCTCCTTTGTATATATATTCTGCTGCCTTCTTTGTACATCAGTGGTGGTTCCAGAGCTGTAGTTCGCAGAGAACTTTATGGCAGAGTTAAAATATCCGATTCCCTGTTTTCTGTCCATGTGCTTTTTTGTTTGTTTAAAACAGGTTCTTGCTCTGTTGCCCAGGCTGGAGTGCAGTGGTGTGATCACAGCTCACTGCAATCTCTGTCTCCTGGGCTCAAGCAATCCTCCAACCTCAGCCTCCCAAGTAGCTGGAATTATGCGTGCGTGCCACCATGCCCGTGTAGAGACAGGGTTTTACTATGTCACTCAGGCTGCTCTTGAACTCATGGGCTCAAGGAATTCTCTGGTCTTCGCATCCCAGAGTGCTGATATTATAGGCTTGAGCCAGTACGCTTGGCCTATCCCTGACCCTGTGATCCACCCGCCTCAGCCTCCCAAAGTGCTGGGATTACAGGTGTGAGCCACCACGCCCAGCCAAAGCTTATATTTTTTAAGTCCACATAATTTGTTTTAAGTGACCGCTACTTTAATCTGGTGCATTTTCATGTATTGTAAGTGAACTTTGTTTTTATTTATTTAATAATCAGTTCCATATTTTTGAGGATACTCAGTTTTCTTTGTTTTATGTTTCTTTTTGAGGTAGTGTTGTGTTGGGGAATGTATATCATTTTATATATTTTACAAGATTTCCTTCTTTAGTACAGATGGTATAGCTCAGGAGCAGTTTCTCTAAAACTTACACAAACTCCATAGTGTTGTAATAAGACAGTTTCAGTTGTTTCTTTTACTCCCTTTCTCCTGACTTAATTCCTACTATTAAATTTGTTAATGAGACCGGGCACGGTGGCTCACGCCTGTAATCCCAGCACTTTGGGAGGCCGAGGCGGGTGGATCACGAGGTCAGGAGATCGAGACCATCCTGGCTAACACGGTGAAACCCCGTCTCTACTAAAAATACAAAAAATTAGCAAGGTGTGGCGGTGGGCGCCTGTAGTCCCAGCTACTCAGGAGGCAGAGGCAGGAGAATGGCATGAACCCAGGAGGCGGAGCTTGCAGTGAGCAGAGATTGCGCCACTGCACTCCAGCGTGGTGACAGAGCGAGACTCCATCTCAAAAAAAAAAAAAAAAAAATTGTTAATGGAATTGATTACAGTTCTTTTCATTGGAAATATTTTAATACCTTGAATATATTTTTTTAATATAGTTACTATCTTAATTGTAGAAATACCATGAAAGAGATTGGTCATACTTTGTTTTTGTTTGTTTGTTTGTTTGTTTTGTTCTGTTTTTTGAGACGGATTTTCATTCTTGTTGCCCAGGCTGGAGAATAATGGCGTGATCTCACCTCACTGCAACCTCCGTCTCCCAGGTTCAAGCGATTCTCCTGCCTCAGCCTCCTGAGTAGCTGGGATTACAGGCATGTGCCACCACGCCTGGCTAATTTTGTATTTTTAGTAGAGATGGGGTTTCTTCATATTGGTCAGGCTGATCTTGAACTCCCGACCTCAGGTGATCTGCCAGTCTTGGCCTCCCAAAGTGCTGGGATTACAGACGTGAGCCTCTGCGCCCGGCCTCGTCATACTTGTTATATCAGACACATTGCTTTTCTGTAGTAAGTTTCAGTTTCCTAAATATAACTTGCTGGATTTTCTTTAAATCACACTTTTTTTTTTTTTTTTGGAACAAGTGCTATATTATAATAATTATTCTCCTGTCTGCTTTCAAGTCCATCATGTTATACTGAATTATTATTTTCAAATCTTACTTTATTATACATGTAGCCCATTTCTTGCACTTCAAGAACTTCTCAGCTGATGTTTATAAAACCTATGTATTTTTTCCCGTCATGCTTAGGGAATGAGCAATACATTTTTTTAAAAAAATTATATTTTATCCGGAAGTGTTTTTCCTAAGTTTTCTTCTAGGATTTTTGTAGCCTGAGGTCTTACATTTAAGTCTATATTCATCTTGAATTAATTTTTGTATATGATGAGAGATAGGGGTCCAGTTTCATTCTTCTATTTATGGCTAGCCAGTTTTTCCAGCACCCTTTATTGAATAGAATGTCTTATCTCAATTGTTTTTGTTGACTTTGTCAAAGATCAGTTGGTTGTAGGTATGTGGCTGTATTTCTGGGTTTCCTATTCCATTCCATTGGAGATCTGTGGCTGTGTTTCTGGGTTCCCTATTCTGTTCCATTGGAGATCTTCTATTTTAACAGAAGCATTTATATCTAACAATTTTCTATCTTAGCACTGTTTTCTCTGCATACATAAGTTTTGGTATGTTCTATTTTCATTTTCCTTTGTTTTGAGATATTTTATCATTTCCCTTGAGATTTCCAATTTGACATATTGGCTGTTTAGGAATATGTTGTTTCCACGTATTTGTTGATATTCTAATTTTTTTTCTGCTGTTGATCTCTAGTTTTATTTTATTATGAAGGGATAAGTTACGCTTTATGATTTCAGTCTTTAAAATGTGTTAAACGAGGTCAGGAGTTTGAGACCAGCCTGGCCAACATGGCGAAACTGCGTCGCTACTAAAAATACAAAAATTAGCTGGGCGTGGTGGTGCGCGCCTGTAGTCCCAGCTACTCGGGAGGCTGAGTCAGGAGAATCGCTTGAACCTGGGAGGTGGAGGTTGCAGTGAACCAAGATCACGCCACTGCCTTCCAGCTTGGGTAACGGAGCGAGACTCAGCCTCAACAAAAAAGAAGTGTTAAAAAGTTTTACTTTTAAATATTTCTTTTGAAGAATGTTCTGTGTGAAGTTCTGAAAAAATTCTTTTGTGCTGTTTTTGGGAGATGTGTTGTGCATATGTAGGTTAGGTCCAATTTAACGTAAGTTTAGGTTGCCTATTTACTTACTTTTTTTCTGTCTGTCCTATTTATAAAAGTGGTCTGTTGAAGTCTTTTATTATTACTGGGGAACTTTTCTCCCTTTAGTTATGTTTCTCTTGCTTCATATATTAAGGATCTCTAATATTAGGTGCATATATAACTGTAATTGGTATATCTTCTAGTGAATTAACCCTTTAATTATTACATAATGCCCTTCTTTGTCTCTTGTACCAGTTTTGACATAAAGTCTGTTTTGACTGATACCAGTTTAGCCACCTCTGATGTCTTTCTGTTACCATTTATAAGGGATATCTTTTTTCACCCTTTCAATTCAGCCTACGTGTGTCCTTCAAATAAAAATGAATCTTTTGTGGATAGCATGTAGTTGGAGCCTGTTTTTAAAATTCATTCAGCCAGTCTCTATCTTCTGATTGTGGAGTTTAAGCCACTTACACTTAATGTAATTACTGATAGAGAAGGACTCACTCTTGCCGTTTTGCTGAATGTTTCCTATATCTCTTAGTTTTTTTGTTCTTCATATCCGTTACTGCCTTTGTGTTTATTTAGTTGATTCTTTTGTCTTGACATACTTTTATTTCCATTGTGTGTGTCTTCTATACATTCTTTGTGGTTACCGCTGCAATTACAGAAAACACTTTAGATTTATAACATCCTGTTTTAAACTGGTAACAGTTTGACTTCAGTCACATAGAAAAATGACTCCTTTACAGGTCTGCTCCCATGTTATGTTTTTGATATCCCAGATTACTTCCATATATACTGTGTCTCCATGAACGTGTATTTAAACCTTGACAACAATTTCCTGCTTTCTTAGTTTTTTCAGATTAATATTTGCCTATTTTGCTAGCGTTTCTTCTTCTGCATCCCAAGTCTCCTTAACATTGTTGTACTATCAATAAGGTTTTATGTTGTCTTTTTGTGTGTGTACAAAATAAATTCATCCATCTCCTCTTCATGGCTGTTATCAAATTTTTTCTTCAGGATTATATTGTAGGAACATTTTTTCGCATATCTCCTGATATGTAGGGTTGTTGAGCATATGCCTGGAAATATAACTCATGGGACATTCAATTTGATAAAATTCATAGCATATATTATAAAGACATAAGTCTGCTTTCTTCCCATATCCTCAAACTGCCTCCTTTTTAACTGTCTTCCCTTGTCCTGTGCCCATAGTATAATTCCCATATTTAAGTATTGGCCAGTATAATGCTACTTCTAAATTAGCTTCTTTTTTTGTCCAAAGTCAGGATTTTAACTGTTCCTGGTGAAATTATATACCCACAGCTCTGCAAGCACAAACCCTGCTGCCCCATGCACATTACTCCTTGCCCTTTCCTCTTGCCTTTTCTCTTCCCTGGCCTTTCCTAAAATAGTACTTTGTTCCAGACAGAATACCTGGCTACTTACTAGCATATTAGTTTTACACTCCCATTATTGCATAACTCCTTCATCTCCCACACTACTCTCACTCTGTAAGGGATGACCCTACTCATTCACTTGATCACTTCCTTTTTTTCTTTTTTTTTTTTTTTTCATATGGAGTCTTGCTTTGTCGCTCAGGCTGGAGTGCAGTGGTGTGATCTCGGCTCACTGTAACCTCCACCTCCCGGGTTCAAGCAATTCCCTGCCTCAGCCTCCCATGTAGCTGGGATTACAGGCACCTGCCACCACACCCAGCTAATTTTTGTATTTTTAGTAGAGATGGGGTTTCACCATCTTGGCCGGGCTGGTCTTGAACTCCTGACCTTGTGATCCACCTGCCTCGGCCTGATCACTTTGTGAGAACACTGTCTAAATCATTATGTGCAGGGAATGATGACTCAGATACTGTTATTCATGGGGATGGCTGAATAATGCTTTTGGCAACACAGCATGGCTCTTGAAGTATTTCTTTCTACACTCTTAGTATTTGGGGTGACCTGTTATCTGCAGTACCTGCTTGGGCGATTTTTGAAAAAAACATAATGTTTGATCCTGCAAACGTAGGTGCATATCTTACTTTCTTTGTAAATTGGATGTAGATACATGAATCCCGTGGGCATACTAACTGCTTGTGTGTTAAATAGTGGTAATTTACCTCAAGACTTTTCAAACAAGTTAGTGCTGTTAGCTAGTCTAGAATATTGTTTTTTAGTAAAGACTCACAGATTTCTTTGTTAAATAAAGCATATCAACATTGTTTTATGTTTATAATGAGATAGCATATTGGCTTTACCCTAGTCAGCATGGCTACCTATAGTAGATATTGTAGATTGGGTGGTTGAAACAACAGAAATTCCCTTTTCACAGCTCTGGGTGGTGAGAAGTCTAACATGTCAGAACCAGCCATTTTGGTTCTTGGCATGGCATGGGCCCTTTTTCCGGTTTACCATGGCTTTCTCTTTCTGTGTCCTGACATGGCAGAGGACCGAATTGCCTCCCAAAGACCACACCTCCAAATACTATCACATTGAGGATTGGGTCCTCAACATAGGAATTTTGGCAGACATACGTCTTTATATCAAAGCAGCCTTCATCGTATCTGTAAGTTTTCATTTTGTAGTTTCTTCCAAACAGTGTTTGTTGTCTTTTATCTTAGTTCATATGCTTTTCAAGTAGAAATCTCTTTATGATATATATTTTGTGGCCAGTTAACTAGGTAATTAGAGGCAATGAATAGGACCAGGTGTGGTGACTCATGCCTGTATGTAATCCCGGCACTTTGGGAGGCTGCAGCAGGCAGGTTGCTTGACCTCAGGAGTTCGAGATCAGCCTGAGCAACATAGGAAAACTCTGTCTCTACCAAAACTACAAAAAAATTAGGTGGGCGTGGTGGTGAACATCTTTGGTCTCAGCCATTTGAGAGGCTGAGGTGGGAGGATCGCTTGAGTCTTAGAAGTGGAGGTTGCAGTGAGGCAAGATTATGCCACTTTACTCCAGCCTAGGTGACAGAGTGAGACTCCATCTCAAGAAAAAATGACAATAGATAGGGAGTTGCTCTATTGATTGTTACATAGGTGTAGGCATGAAATCATAGTCAGTATTTTTCCTTCCCCACTTTTTATTCTATATTATGCTGTGTATTTACCTTTCTCCCATCCAAGTAGTAACCAGGTCTGACACTGGTTAGCTTCTGAGATCAGCTGTGTTCCAGGTGGTATGGCCATAGACATATTTATCTTTCTTTTATCTTTAAAAGTCAGTGATCTCAACATATTTTCTAGTTATCATAGGCTGTCTCTAGAATATATGTTCTTGCTTATTATAAAGGGAGATTTGTTTAGAATTCCATACTATAAATTTGTGTATTTGCATATGATGCAAACTTGTATATGCAATATACAAATTTATAGTATGGAATTCTAAGTATATTGTATATTGTATTTTACTTACCTGCTGGTTTTATCATGGGTTATTAGAGTGTTTTATTTATTAATTTATATGGTGATTATTAATTAGTTTATCTTGTGAATATTTACCATTACACTATATCTTGCTGTAGTTTGGCATTTGTTTGTACACAGTAAATATGAAGTAAATATATATAACTTTTATTCTCTTATGAGAGAGCCACATTTTCTGCCAATTGGTTTGTAATTTGGTGTCATTGGTTGCAAAATACTTGTTTTAGTGCCAATATATGTTTGCACAACATAAGTCTTTTGGTCATAGGATGTTTGAAACTAGGCTTTCCTAAAATTAATTTGAATTACATTTAGTCACCCTTTCTTAACTATAGACTTCTATTCATTTTGTATTTCTAAAAATAAAAGATCATGGTGGAGAACTTTCACACCTG